>NW_006283588.1:3687571-3717872 GCF_000327345.1 Myotis davidii
GCCCACTCAGTCTGTTTGGTCGTTCATTCTGTTCTGGCTCTCTCTCTCTCTCTCTCTGTCTCTCTGTCTCTCTCTCTCTCTCACTCTCTCTCTCTCTCTCTCTCTCTATATATATATATAGCCAATATCTATATTATTGGTTTTGTTTGGTTTCTCTGTAGAATCCTGACAATAATCTTATCCTATCCTCTTTCAGACAACCCAAAAGTCCTCAGTTATAGCAACTCAAGTAAACAGATGCCCAGAGACATCACCTGCTTGCAAGGTCAGCAACCAGACATTGATCGATTACTGTTTTGAAGTCCTGTGGAGTCTCACTTTATGATGTAGGTAATGATTTATAGGAGATTCAAGGTGGTTTAGGGTATCAGTCTCAGTTGCTCTCATCTAGGGCTCTAAACAAGCGTGGTTGCAAACCCACACTGGGCTGGACTTGTCTCGTGTTGTTCTTTCCCCAGCCAGTTGGCACTCGGATATCTGCTTCTTCAAGAACATTCCTACCACCACCAAGCTTTCTATTTCTACTACTACTATAATTAGCTAATATTTATTGGCCATTTCTTCTTTAACCCAGATGTCTGTCAGCTGGGGTGTACTCCCTCTCCGAGGTAAAATTAACTTGAATCCACAGTCCATGCCCCACAAAAGTCCAAGTTCTGCAGATTTTTAGATGAGAAGAAAACTCAGAACAGGCTCTATGCTCTGTTGCCTCTCTTCCATGTCATCTTAGACTTACCACTCAGCTGTTTTTTCTAGTTCTATTTAAAATAACTCATGCTAAGTATTTGAGACTATGTAGACAATACTAAGGATTTTCTCTCTCTCTCTTTTATGTATTTTTTTATTGATTTCAGAGAAGAAGGGAGATGGAGAGAGAGAAACATCAATGATGAGAGAGAATCATTGACCGGCTGCCTCCTGCTTGCCCCACACTGAGGACTGGGCCTACAACCCAAGCTTGTGCCCCCACCAGGAATTGAGCTGTGACCTATTGGTTCATAGGCTGACGCTCAGCCACTGAGCCATGCCAGCCAGGCAATGCTGAGAGTTTTAAAAATAACTTTTAGGATTGTTTATATCACATAACCCAACACAGTAGGACCCATCTAAAAACACATATTAGTGTAGTGAATAATACTTGAAATAGTAATTGAAGTTCCCTTTCTTTACATTTCTTTTTACCATCTTCTTTCCTCCCACGACTTGAAGTAGCCATAACATCTTTCATGTAGTCTTAAGAGGAGCTCAGATATAAGCTAGAGCAACAACAACCACAAAAAGCCTTTGAGTAGCAGAAAATTGGTGTGAGAGGCACAACACCTGAAAAAAAAAAGTTTTCTGTATTCCACACACTTAGCTTTAATTCTCAAGAACCAAAGCCTCAAGGAAGAAGACATAACGTTTACCCTTAAACAATATCTGGGGAGGAGAAAAACAAAGAGCCTATTTTCAGCCACACAGGAGGAGGATAAAAGGCTTAGCATGGTTACCCAGCCAAAGAGCTTCAAAGGGGAGCAGAAAGCAGGAGGTGTTTGTGTTCCTGGCCTCTGGCTCTTCTCCTGGCCTACGTGGGGGAGGCAACTGGAATCCCAGGTGGGCTTAGGGGACCCAAGGACAGGACTGGGCCTTGCTTCTCAGAACGCAGCCTGGGAAGACTGGATTCTCTTAGAGGAACTCTGTATACATCTGGCACCGGCAAAATCTGAGAGAGATTCCCAGACATCTGGCCTAAGGGCAGCCCAGGGTGATATGGGGACAGCAGCAGAAAGTTCTGTGGCTCTGAGAGGGGGTGGGGACGGCACCCGGGCCATTGGATGTGGAGGACGCTGGGATCTGTGCCTCAGCCAGCAAGACCCGGAGTGGCCTGCACGGAACAGATGATCAGGAAGGTGGTCAAGAGGACAGTGGGCATTTCAGCACACGCAGCAGGACGTGCACGCAGAGGCCAGTGGGATGCGTGGCAGTTCAGTGGCTGCCAGGGACAGACACAGAGTAATTGAGTACCAGGCCACCTCTTCCCCTGATCTGGATGATACATTCTTTTCATTCGGGAATGCATGTCCTCTCCTGGGCAGAAAGGAGGAAAGACTTGAGGGAGAAGAGGAAATGACTAAGGAGACAGCCACAGTCTACCCTTTCAAACTCTGAGTACCTGAGCTAACCTTGAATCGGAAGATTACTTTTGTCGCTGCCATTTAAAAGGGGGACTCAGATTTTAGTTCAATTACCGAGAGATGAACGAAGTTCTAATTCTGTGTACTTGTGCAATACCCGGGAAAGGCCTATAAAATTTTCACTCCAAGCAGCTGTCATCCATGCTGGCCTTTCACCCCGCCTTCCTTCTTGTTCCTCACTCTGTTCACATGCACTGCTCTGCTCCTTTTCAGCAAAATCGCCTTGGGAACCCCAGATTCTGTTTCTGTAATGAGCAGGGCAAGTCAACGCTCCCCAGCTCCGATTTGCATCGCGAATCAACCAGTGACGTTTTTGCCAACTCAGAGCACCTTTCCATTGAACAGAATCTGTCCTTAGCAGTCTCTTAGGGTTATGAATGGCCTCTCCTTTCACAACCATATACCAGTCACGCGCCAGTTGCTTTATGTAACTCGCTACACAATCACACACACACAAACCGATAGGGTCTCAAGAGAAAATAGGAGGAGACAGGGTCAGAAATCGCATGGGTGATCCTCAGACCCTGGTCTTCTTACCCCTAATCCTACACGATTAGCCACTTTATTGCAGAAACTTCTAGTCTTTGCTTAGGCACTTGCTTAACATCTTTGAGGTTTAAGTCTTGATGCCATTTCTTCCAAAGACTTGGATTTCCTCCAGTCGGCTTTGCCTGACTTACTGGTTAATGAAACGGCAGATGGCTGATTGGCTCTGTCTCTCCAACTGAAGAACTCATTATCTGTCTTCTCACTTTGGCAACTTTCTCAATAGTGCAATCCCGCGGGAATCTTTTAATTCCCCTTTGATGAGAAGAGTCACTTCCTGCCCCAAGTTTCAACTGAAATTTGATCGTGAGCATTTCCTGTACATTTCTCTGGGAGCGGAAGCTAATAGTATCCTTGTTGAATACTTTTATGCACATCCCACCCAAATAGAAGGGGGAAAAGAGAGTTGTGTAAACAGGTAGAGACCACACAAAATACTTTGCCCTAGACTGGAAAATTGTGTATTTCGAAATACTTAGCAGCTCATGAAAAGTAGACAATTCAGATATTTTTTATTTCTATAAAGACTGAAAAGAACATCTTTTATTAGACCTTGGCAAACCAATTATCATTATGAATTTTATCTATTTTAAGATTATTTCACCCATAAAAATTAACAATCTTTAAGATTTATTGAAAACAATTATAGTTAGAAAAACAACCATTCGTGAGTTGATAGACTGTGCTAAAATAACTAAGCAGAAAAGTAGATTAAACTCAAAATTAACTTGATGAATTTTTGTTTTGAAAAATCTATTCCATGCCCTAACCGGTTTGGCTCAATGGATAGAGCATCTGCCTGTGTACTTAAGGGTCCCAGGTTCAATTCTGGTCAAGGGCACATGCCCAGGTTGTGGGCTTGGTCCTCAGTAGGGGATGTGCAGGAAGCAGCCAATCAATGATTCTCTTTCATCATTGATGTTTCTATCTCTCTCTCCCTCTCCATTCCTCTCTAAAAGCAATACAAATATATTAAACTAGAGACCCAGTGCGCACAAAATGGTGCACAAGTAGCTTGCTTCTCCTTGCCTCAGCTGGCCTTTCCACCCATCGCTGCTAGTAGCTCGCACACCACCTTACCTGCGGTGAGAGCTGCTGCTCATTTGGTCATGACGCCTTTACGGTGTCACAACCACAGGCCTTTTATGATATAGACTAGAGGCCCAATGAATGAATTCATGCATGGGTGGGGTCCGGCTGGCCGGGCCCCAATAGGGGCAGATCGGGGCTGGCCTGTCAGGAAGAGGAGATGGTGGGAGGTTGGCGGGCCAACCCACCCCGATCGGGGCCCAATCAGGGCTGGCTGGCTGGGAAAGGGGCCACAGGTGATTGGTTGGGGGGCTGATTGGGGGCAGAGCCTGCCATGGGGAGGGGCTGTGGGTGGTGGGCTGGCGACTGGAGGGGGCTGAACTGGGGTGGGACCAAACAAGGCTGCAGGAGATTGGTGGGTCTGCCCCACCCCCTACTGGAGTGGGGGGTGTGATCAGGGGTGGAGCAGGCAGGGGGCGGGGCTGCAGGAGATTAGGTGGCCACCCCCGCCCCCTATTGGGGTGGGGGGTGCAATTAGGGGTGGGCTGGCCAGGGGGAGGGGCTGTGGGCCTATTGTGGCTGGGTGGGCTGATGGGAGCGGGGCTGGCTGTGGGGAGGAAAGGAGGCGTTTGGCTGGCGGCCAGCTCTTGATCAGGGTGGGAGAGTCTGATCAGGGGATAATAATAAAGAGTTTACTGCCTATGTTTTCAGGAAGGAAGGAAGGAAGGAAGGAAGGAAGGAAGGAAGGAAGGATGGAAGGAAGGAAGGAAGGAAGGAAGGTCTATCCTAGGTGTGCAAGTTGCTTTAACAATTGAAAAATCAATAAATCAATATAATTTACCATATTATCAGACTGAAAAAGTCTGTTATCATCTCAATTGCTGCAAAAAAATAATTTGACAAAATCCAACATCCATTCTTGATTTAAAAACAAAACAATAACTCTCAGCAAACTAAGAATAGAAGGGACTTACTCCACCTAATAAAGGGCATTACACACTCTATAGCTAACATCATACTCGATGAAAACCTGAAAACTTTTCCCCTAATATGAAGCAAGTCAAGGGTGTTCACTCTTACCACTGTTTCTCAGCATTGTACCAGAGGTTCTAGCAGCGCAATAAGGCAAGGACAAGAATTCAGAGATGTCCAGATTGAAAAGGAAGAAGTAAACCTGTCTTTATTTGCAACCAATATGATTCTATATACAGAAAATCCTATAGAAGTTACAAAAAATAAAAATGAAAAAAGCTATCAGAGCCAGCAAGTAATCTTGGTTAAGGATACAGGATAAAAGATTAGTACAAAAAGTCAATTTTATTTCTATATACTAGCAACTAAAGATGTGAAGTAAGGATAAATCTAACAAAAAATGTGCAACCCCTGTGCACTGCAAAATACAAATATTACTAAGAGAAATTTAAAGAAGACCTATGTGAATGGAAAGTTATACTGTCAGCATGTATTGGAGAACTTACTATTTTTATACTTAGTACAATCCCAGTAAAAATTCTAGCAGATTTTTGTATAATTGACAATAATCTATCCGGAAGTGCAAAGAACCTAGAATAACTGAAACAATTTTGAAAAATAAGAACCAGTTTGGAGGGCTCACAGTGTCTAACTTCAAAATTGTTAAACTGCAGTAACCAAGACTATCTTGGATTGGCTTATGAATAGAAAAATAGAGTAAAACTAAACAAAATACAGAGTCCAGAAATAGACACACACACACATACAGTCAATAGATTTTCAACAGAAGTACAGAAGCAACTCCGTGGAGAAGGGATAGCCTCTAATAAATAGAAAAAAATCGGCTATCCATGTGCAAATCGCAAACTATGATCCATACTTCACACCATTCAACTCAAAATGGATCCCAGATCTAAACATAAAACCTAAACTATAAAGCTTCTAGGAAAAAACATAGGAGAAAATCTTTGTGACCTTCAGCTCGGTTTTCTTATCTATAACACCAAAGGCACGATCCATTAAAAAAGCATAAATTAGGCTTATCAAAATCAAGAAACTTCTGCTCTTTGAAAGAAATACGAAGAGAGTGAAAAGACAAGCTGCTGACAGGAAGAAAATATTTAAAAATCACCTATCTGATAAAAAACAAAAAACAAAACTTGTATCCAGGACTTGAATATTAAGTGCTCTCGAAACTCGATCATATGAAAACAAACCACACAATTTTTTTAATGGGCAAACAAGACTTGAAACCATCTAAATGTCCATTGATAGGTAAGTGGATGAAGATGTGTATATACAGAGTAAAATATTCAGCCATAAAAGAGGGCGTTCTCCCATTTGCGACAGCATGAGTGGAACATGAGTGCATCGTGAACAAGTCAGAGAAAGACAAACACTATATGGTCTCACTTACTAGTATATTTGGGACCAATAACATTGTACTAATAGAAATAGAGAGTAGTTGTCAGGATCTAAGGGGTGGAGGGAATGTGGCGAAGGTGGTTAAAGGGTACGAACTTCCGGTGGTACAATGAATAAGTTCTGGGGTCTAATGTAGAACAGGGTGACGATGGTTAGCAATACTGTACTGTCCAGGCAAAAGTTGCTGTGAGAGTCGAGCTTTAGTGTTCTCAACATAACAACAACAAAATAGTCGCCATGTGAGGTGAAGGATGAGTAGCCTTACTGCAGTAAACATTTAGAAATATATGTGTATCAGATCATCCACTGAACTCCTTAAATTATTTATTTCAATAAAGCTGGACAAAAAATTCCAAATTAAAAGTGGGCAAAAATTTGGACAGGCGCTTCACAAAAGATGTATGAATGGCACATAAGCACATGAGCATATGATCAAACGGGTAATACAAATTAGGAATGGACAAAATTAAAACAATTAACCGTCTCGCGTGTTAGCAGAGTTGCTGAACTATCGGAACTCTCCTTTACTGCTGATGGGAGTGTACGAGGGACAAACACTTTGGAAGAATAGCTCGGCAATTTCTTACATAGTTAAGCATAGTTTTGGTGTCACTCAGCCATTCTACTCTTAAGCATTTATCCAATAGAAACAAAAACATATGTGCGTACATGAATGCTGACCTATTTGTAATAGCCCAAAACTGGAAACCGCCGAAATTCCCTTTACTAGATAAAGGGATATACAAATTGTGGTGTATCTATACAATGGATTATTACTCAGCAATTTTTTTTAATTTTTGTTTTGTTACTCAGCGATGTAAAAGATGCATTAACTTATGCCACGTGGGTGAATGTGGAAATACTTATGTTGAATGAAAGAAATCAGACCCTCCTCCCTCCTCACACAGAACAGTGCATACTGTATAACATTATTTATGTAAAACTCTAGAAAATATAAACTCATTGGTAGTGATAGGAAGCAGAGCAGGGGTCGCCTGGGGATTGGGCGGGAGTGGGGGTTATTTGGGGAGGAGTAGAGAGGAACAGAGTAAAGGATTACATGAGAGCTTTTGGTGGTGACTCATCATCTTGATTGTGGGGAAGGTTTCGTGTCTGCCAAAACCTCTCAAACTGTCCACTTGAAACATGGAAGTGGCGTGTGTCAATCACACTTTGGTAGAGCTCCGATACAAAACCTTTTTAGTGATTTTAGTTAATCCATTAAGGGAAATGTGAATGATTTCTATCTCCTATATTTTAAAATAAAAATCAAGTTAAAATAAAAATAAGTGTTTCAAGTAGTGGTTTTATAAGAACACTTCCATGCTTGAACCGTTTGCCCAAAGAAGCAACACTACACAGTGAGTTCTCTGAAAGGAAAGGCACGCCATCTGATGTCTTTGAGGGTAACCGTGCTATGCAGGGTGCTGCAGGCCTTGGCGCTAGGGACTCAGACTTGCCCGGGCCAGAGAGGTTGGAACCCTGAGGAAAAGCCGACTCAGGAGCACCTGGGGCTGGTAGCTTGGGCCACGGGGATGGGGGCCACGCAGGCACAGGGCTGACAGTAGAAATGTGCCTCTGTGGTATTTGCACAGTGAGGGGGACTGTCTGGCGAAGCCTGTGTTTGCTTGGCTCTTCTTTCTAACTGGGAAGGCAACCATAAGCCCAATCTGGGGAGTGAAAAGGCCATAATTCAGAGATCCCGCCTGCTGTCCATCCCCTGAGAAGACAAGCCGAGCAAAGGGGACCAAGATGTATGCTCTGGGCCAGTGGTTGGCAAACTGCGGCTCGCAAGCCACATGCGGCTCTTTGGCCCCTTGAGTGTGGCTCTTCCACAAAATACCACGTGCGGACACACATGTACAGTGCGATTGAAACTTCGTGGCCCATGCACAGAAGTCGGTATGGTCCCGGCAGCAGTGACCAGGAGAGAATTACTTTGGTTCCAACCAGACACGCACAAGGGGGCCGGCTGCAGCGAGCAGTGCCAGGCCAGGGACCAAGATGATGTTACCAGGGACCACTCCACTCCAGCAGGAGAGCGAGCTGACTGAATACTGGCTAATTGCTGGAGAGAGACTCTGGGGTCTAGCCAGGAAGGACTCGAATGTCACACTGGGATGGGACATTTGACACTTGCCACTGAAGGGCATCCAGCCAACCTCATGAAACTCAGAGTCATCCAGATATTAAGAAGGGACAGGTAAGTCCCAGCCGGTGTGGCTCAGTGGTTGAGTGTCAACCTATGAACCAGGAGGCCACTGTTCAATTCCCAGTCAGGGCACATGCCTGTGTTTCAGGCTTCATCCCCAGTAGCGGGTGTGCAGGAGGCAGCCAATCAATGATTCTCTCCCATCATTGATGTTTCTATCTCTTTCTTCCTTTCCCTTCCTCTCTGAAATAAAACAATATATATATTGTTTTATTATACACTAATAAAAGAGAAAAATGGTAATTGGCGTACGACGCTACCCTTTTCATTGGCTAATCAGGGCTATATGCAAATCAACTGCCAACAAGATGGCGGTTAATTTGCATATGTAGGCACAATGCAGGGAGACGAAAGGGAAAGCAGGAAGAAGCCCCCTGCCACTGACGGTGATCGGAAAACCAGGGTGGAGCTAAGAGCTGGGGCCGCCTTTGACCTGCCCCCCAGCCATGATCGGAGAATCAGGTGCCTTTTCCGCCCTGGCCAGCGATAGCAGGAAGTAGGGGTGGAGCCAGCAATGTGAGCTGGGCACAGTCGAAGCTAGCAGTCCCAGGAGCTAGGGGTCCGCTGCCCGGGCCTGATGCCTGGGCCAGAGGCATCAGGCCTGGGCTGGGGGCAGAACCAGTGATGGGGGGAAATGAGGGTCCCCTGCCCAGGCCTGACGCCTCTGTCAGAGGCGTCAGGCCTGGGCAAGGGGCCAATCCTGTGATTGGAGGGTGATGGGGGTCAATGCCTGAGGGCTCCCAGTATGTGAGAGGGGGCAGGCTGGGCTGAGGGACCCTCCCCCCCACACATACCCAGTGCACGAATTTCGTGCACCGGGCCCCTAGTATATATATATTGTCCTGAAATAAAACTTTATATATAACAAATTCTATTTTTTTTAAAAAAGAAGTGAAAGGTAAAGAATCATGAGTTTTTCTTTGTAACCTCCTCAGAATTTGCTTTTAAGTTGTCTTATATGAGATGTCTTCAGAAATCTCTATGACAAAACTTTAGAAAAAAATTTATAGTTTAAACCATTTTAGCCCAATGGAAGGTCCTACCCAATGGACATAACATGCACTGTCCAGCCTGTTAGCCACTCATGTGCACTGAGCACTTGAAATGTGATGAATGGCAATTAGTTTCTGAAATTTTAACTTAATTTTAATTTGTATTTGAATAGTTGTATGTGGCTAATGGCTACAATGTTGAACAGTTATGACCTGTTCCGAAATTTTGGGTTTTAGTTGGTGGTGTATAATGTTGCCCTGTTTGAAGGAAGTTTAAGAAACTAGTTAAACTGATACAAAGAAAAAGAACCTGTACTTTTGTATTCTGAGAGCATCTCAAAACTGGCACCTTTTTTTCTTCTTCCTATTGTGTTTTTAAGTAAATACCAACAGTGAAATTTAAACAGGACAGCATCATTTCTTTTTTTTAAAGGAAACCCATTAATTTTATTAATTTAAATGTTAGTTTCTATCAATTTCTATGTAGTGAGCAAGAAAGTTATAGCAGACATATGTCATATTGCTACTCAGCATCCACTCACTTTTGTCCTGGTAATAGAGCAATGGTTGGTTTGTGTTTTTGAGTAACTATCAACACCACCCAAACCCCTCCGCCCCATTCATATCCCTGTCCTAGCGCGCGCACACACACACACACACACACACACACACACACACAGGATTTACAGTTGTGAATACATGAAACACAGAATTTATTCTTGTATTATCATTTATTAATTATTATATTATTTTTCCATACAAGCAACTGTAAGCCTACTCTTGCCCCCTTCTGTCTATATACCAATTAATGTATATACATATGTCTAAAATTATTTCTAGTTCTACTAGCATCTATTTACATATATGCCAAAGTAAACAGGAGTTCATACTGACGGCTCTGACTCTAATTCGGAACCACAGGGTTCATTCTGGTTTCCCCTATTACTTCTTTTTAACTTTTTATTTGACAGTGAGAAATCTGGTTCCTGCTACCTACAATTGATTGACTTAGTCATTCACTCCACTCCACATGTAAAGTAGTTTCAGAATTGCTGATTTTCACCCCCATTAGAAATAAATTTACCAACTTGGGAATAATGTTTAGGCAGAGGATTTTTTTTCTAGCCTTTCATTACCAGTTAAAAATATTTCTGTTTTTTATTATGAGGTTTGAATTGGCTGGCCTGATACCTTAATCTCTTATAGCATAATTTATAGGTATAATAAACCCTTATTTTAAAAAATATAGTAAATTTTCTCTATTTTATAATGTGCATTTTTTTTGCAATACACTTTGTGCTGATGTTTGAAATCTATTATAAGGAACCTAAATCCATGATTAAATCCTTGCAACCTTACTTAAAAATGAGGAAATAAAAGAACCCCCATACAGCTTAAAAAAAAAAACCCCACACCCATCAAAAAGGAACAAAATTAGGTGGTAATGTCATCATTTTACTGTCGTGATTACTTGAGTTTCAAGTAATATATACAATGGGAAAATATTGGCCCATGATCTGACTAATATTTGTTGGATGAATAGTGGAGGCTTGTTGGGCCACCATGACATCTGTAATCATCACTAACAGCACTCTATAGTTTGCAAATACCTTTTCACCTACACTGATGTTCTTTATTATTTTACACCAATACTGTGCAGACAAACATTCATTAATTCTCATGATCATTATACCCAGCTTTCCAAGGAGAACTACAGCTGAGTAACTTAAGTAAGTGTTGGAGGAGGTGCTTGAGGGGACATGACCTCCAGGAACCCTCGAGCTGGATCTGGGCAAATGCAGGCTCCTTTCCCCTCACCTGTCCTTGAGATGGACATTCCGTCCACGAGGAACTATTTCAAAGATGCAACCTTGGGAGAGCAGTGTGTTGTTGAGGCCATCTGGACTGGCTATGTGCCTGCACTCAGTTAAGGCCTACATATCAACTCTTAAGGTCTCACCATAGGTGTGGTGATCCGCTCATTGCGTGGCCACCCAAGGCCAGCCTAACATGCAAGTTCCCTTTTTCATTAAACCTGCCATCTGCCAACCTGGAGGGGTCCGCCTCTTCCTTCTTTCCTGCCTCTCCATGTACAGGGGCCAGTTTCAAACTTAACCCAGGAACTCCTGCGTCTGTGGGCCAAAGCTAAGCTAGATTCAACCTAGGTTATCTAACTCAAACTCCCATGCTCTGCCCTTTCTGCTAGGTTATTGATAAGGGCATCATGTTACTGAGGAAAGATGTCATATTGACATCACATAGGTCATTGGGCTCTTGCAGACAGAGGCTCGTGTCTGGTTCAAGAGAGCTGTGGGCGGTACCTGAGTCCTGAGTCCAGAGCAATAACACATGTCCCTTTTGTCATCACACCATTAGCCATAAATCAATGACATAAGTGGGCATGCTGTTAAAGAGATGGAAAATATAGACATTTAGGTTTTTGGTTGTTGTTTTTTTTAAGCCCAACAAATATTTCAATGTCTCCTCTTCCTTCTTCTTTTGGCCAAATAAAAATGTTCAAATTATTAATTTATAGAAATAATCAACTCATCAATAAGAGCTGAAAAATTTTACATGTAACTGACTTTGGGTTTATGCCCAGCCTTCATAACAAACCTGGAAAAGACTCAGGGTCTATCTTAGTTCATTTCACAGGGTAGCTGCCTGGTAAATGTTTGTTGAATTGGCCAATTATTCAAATCCCCAAATATTTACTGAACTAAACTCCATGGAGGCTCCCAGAAGAAAAGGTCTCTGTCCTCAAGGAGCAATGACCTTGTTGAGGAAACTAGGCATAAACACCTGCTCATACTGAGTGTCAACAACACAAGCGTTCAGAATAATAAGGAAAGAGCGAGCATGCAACCACTTACTGATAGAGGGATAGTGGGGATTTTCTGAGCAGAAAAAATTACTCAAGGACAAATGGTTAAGTGGGTGTTTTACATGAGCAATGGTTTGAATTCCATCTTCAAGGGTGACTACACTTTGGGTGGATAAAGGTATTGGAAAGGCTGCTATGAAAGACATGAGAACAGGGAAAATCAAAGATTTTCTATCTAAAAGCCTGTTTTTCCATTAAAGATGGAGTGCAAGGGAAACTTCAAAGAAAAAAAAAGGTAGAGTACAAGGGTGTTGGAGTAAAGATATTCATGTCAGAGCAATTGGTAGGCTTCAATTATTGATCTCAAAGAAGCAAAATGTCTCAAATTCTCTCTTGGACTTTGGAGACTAAAATAAAAGAAATTAACTAAAATGTAAGTTTTAAAAGAACAGATAACTGCTCTGTTCTATTTCTTCTTTAGCTACTTTTGAAGCTATAAAAAATATATAATTTGGAAAAGTAATTGTCTTGGAGTTTAAATTTAAAGTTTAGCTACAGTCTTGATGTTTTTGAGTTAAAGTTAAACTATTTAAATAATGAATGGATTTATTTTTCCCGTGAATATGATTGCTCATAGTTAAAGTTCAATGATGCGTTTTATAAAAATCCCAAATGTTTTTGTCTTTTATAAACCACATAATTTTTTTCAACTTCTACATTTTAACTGAGATTATGTGCTATGTGGGAAATAGTTTTCTCCTTATTTCTCTTTCAATCATTAGCAGCATATCAGATTTATAGGTCATTTCTTTCATTCAGTACCTTGAGGTTCAGTTTGGTTTCTGAAGTTTGCAAAGAATCTTTTTATAAAGCAGTCCCACCCTGAACTTGGAAACTAAGTTTCCTGCGTATGTGTCTATCTGTAAATGGCATGAAATTGTTTCTTAGAAGTAATTGCCTGATTTTGAAATATACACTTCATTTCTAAGATTGAAATCAGAAGGAACACTTTCATTTGCTGAGGGAGTCAAATAAAACAAAATGAAAAGAAGCGAATTTGTTATTAGAGGAAAAATGATCATCTCCACGCCCCCCCCCCCACACACACACACAAATAGCACCATAGCCACATGTCAAAGCATACTACGAATAGAAAAAAAGGTCTCTTATTTTTTATATTTTTACTGTTACTGTAGCTTGTATGAAGCAGCTGCAAATCTTCACTTTTATGCAAACAATCCCACACCCTTGTTCACCCCAAAGAGTTATTTTCTTCCAACTAAGAACAGATTTTTTTTCCCTTTCATAAGATCATAGAAATTTGAAAGTTAGAGATCATTGAGTCTAACTTTATTAAATAAATGAACAGACGAGGGTAATGCAGGAAAACAGTCCTTCCCTGGGAGCTCACGACACTCAGTGGCATGAAGCTTGTCTAAAAGGTCAGGTGGTTACAGGACTCCACGTCTTGGCACAAGCAGTTCCCCGTGCCTGGAATGACCAGCTCCTTCCTCATCAGGAACATTATCTTCTCTTCCTCCAAGACCCGATTCAAAGGCTACCTCATCTACAGAGCCTTCCTCCTTAGTCTGAGGCAAGTGCTGTCTTCTGACCCCTGTGTTTTCCCAGAGCTCCCTGTTGACACCTCTGTCGTGGCACTTGTCAAGGTGCGTGACAATAATCTGTTATATGTTCCGACTCTTGCCGAACCATGAGTGACTCAGTTTCAATTCTTAATTTTTCCATACCCACTGCCTTGCCTAGTACTTGCCCCAGGAAAAGATAAGAGCTGAGGATTGGATGGTCAGCCGGAAGCTGGTGCAGCTCTCCTCACCTCCGGTAGATTGGTGACATGTCCTCAGATAATTTCTCACCTACACTGATATCATTATTTGAATAATGATTCCCAGCCCCACATTCTTTGGACAGTAAACTCAATCAGCATGGCTGCTTGTTTTAAAGTTTCTTTGATAGTTTTATTGGATAAACTGTTAACCACAACCTACTATTCATTAAGCTGAAGGAGTATTGGGTCATTAAGACTTCACCCTACAAAAAAATTCGTCACTGGATTGAGCCAATTGAAAATCAAAGTTTGATATATTTTTGCGTTTCCCAAGAACTTTCTGTGTCCTTTATTCGCTAGATATGATTTGGCTTCATAATCAAGGTTTTGGAATCTCTTATCCTCCCACATGGCTCTGCAGAGTTTTCTTTCACTTGTAGGGTCTCTCCAAGTATTTTAGGAACAAAGAAGGATAGAGAAAAACATTCATATATATTGCTAAAATATTGGCAAGTATAAATGTCAAAATTTTTAAATTTAATTTTTTTAAGTCAGCTCTCATCTTCCCATCCAGTGATAAAGTGGAAATTATTTACTCTGGGAACTGGGACTGCTTTCCTGATGAGTCACGGCTGCCGTGACATGAGGCCCCATCACGGGTCCTGTGTGTTCTCTCCCTTGCTATCTATCCCCGGTTTGTAGGTGTATTGAAAATGAGCCACGTGGGTGTACACGTTTCAGCCCCGAAGGAAAGGCCACTGCCCTGTCTGGAAGGGGAACTCATGAGGAGTGTTGAACAAAACTTTTGGATAAAAATCAAAGGCTATGTAAAACTTGATCTAAGCAAACTCTGTAAACACGCATGGAGCCAGAAATAAATGTTGTGTATTGGCAAAGGCTCAGCGCTCAGAAGCTAGGCTTTGAAACTTCTGGTGCAAGTTTCCAGCTTTCCCTGTACACTGAAAATATTAGTATTTGCCGGTTATTATGGCACCACGTGGTTGTTCCCTAGAGAGAAACACGAGCATTCTCAATGTTATTCTTATCTACTTTTCCTCCATTAAGCCAGTTGTTGCTTTTTTTAGATATTGAAAATACAGTCTTTAAAATTTGCCTGATAATTTCCTATAGATTTTCACAAAAGGTAAAGTCATGTCTCCCCATATATAGTGCTACCCCATCCCTCCACTCAACTCCAAAGAGATTATAACACTTGTATATCCCTACCTCTGGACCTCTCTTCCTTATTTTTCATAAACAAACATATATGTGTGTATCTCTGTATTGTGTGTGTGTGTATATATATATATATTTGTGTGTATATGTATACATATTTATATATATATAAATTTGTGTGTATATGTATACATATTTATATATATATAAATTTGTGTGTATATGTATACACATTTCTATATATGTACAACTGTGAAGAGACAGATCTATTAAAATTACATTTTAAACAAATAGCTCTTATTGACTACTAAGTCCTACAATAGAAGCTATGGAAATAATCATCAAATAATAACATGTGAAGCATGTTCTCTCATTCTGCATCTCAATCTTAACCTATACTTTCCATTTCACCTGGAAACAAAAGGGGTGGTATTTACTGGGAAAAGATATTTCTATATACATTCCTGGTCAGAGCAGGGAGTAACCGAAAAATCTCATGAGAGCCTTTCTTGACACCCAGCCAGGCCAGCTTGGTAGATTCCAGATGTTTTTGAGCTTATTATAAACCTTGAATTGTTATCTGAACCCTGACACTTGCCATTATTTCATTCCTCCCCTGCCCCTGCTCCCGCCCAAAGATTTGAGGTGATATGTCTTTAGCCTTAAAGAGGGGGTGGGGGGAGGCTGGCAACACTCTTAACCAAAACCCTCCCATCTATGTCCTCACTGTCTCCTTAAACCAACAAAAGCACCAGATTACCCTCTAAAGTTTCCAAAAATGTAAGTCCTAGTTTTCAAATATTATGTTGCTATGAATCCAGCTCTCTGGGGAATTGATTTTATGATTAGCTGTGCTTTATCTCCCGAGTGAGAACACCAGCAACCAGACTCTGTAAATTCCACATGATCCCCAGCCTTCTGCTGCTCCCCATCCCCTAACCAAAACCGCCCCAGTGTGGAATAGCAATGAAATATTTTCCAAATATATATTCCCATAGGTATAGATAGAGATAGACATAGATGTATAGATATAGAGAGAGACATAGAAAGTTATATAGATATAGATGACATAGACATAGACATTGACATTGACATAGACATAGACATAGATACAGATACAGATACAGATACAGATACAGATATAGATATAGATATAGACATAGACATAGACATAGACATAGATATAGACGTAGAAGGGTCTTGCAAATAAAAGAGAAAGCATTTTTTTCCTATGGGCACTATTCTCTGGGTAGCTTTACATACAAGGAAAGGCAAGCCTTTAGGACCACAATGCCTGGATTGGAACAGCACTTGGCAATTTGCATGAGTTTGTCCCCTTCCTTTGATGACGGTGACATACGGTGACTGGACGTGGCCTTCTCTTCCTCTGGGAAGTTAACCACGGGTAGAAACGTGTCCTCTGTCAGGTAGTTCAGTTCCAAGAGGAGATGCACTTTAAATCTAAATTTGTTCCCACTCACTGATTTCTGTACCCACGGCCACTGAAAGTGCATCAGTGAGCCACTCTTTCTGGACATCAGTGTCACACAGTGCTTGGCATTATTTGGCAGAGTCAGCAATGTGACTCAAGCCCAGTTAAATTATAGGGAAACCAGCAGCCTTCCACCCATCACCCAGGTTTCTGGGGGGCAAATCCCAGGGGAAAAAGAATTACTTTAGAAGACTGAAACCTCACTTTATTATGGAAGAAAACCGGTGTAACTTACCAGTGTAAATAATATTTATTAAATAAAATGTGTAATTTTTTTCTTTTCAGACATTGTCATTTTTTTATCATGAGCATTGAGTAATAACAAGTCATAGCCTGATCCAATCTTTGCGGCAAGGTAATAGTTCTAGGAAGAATCTGCTGACAGCAACTATATTTTTTGTGTCCCAATCAAAGATTTCCCAATAATCAAGGTTCTTTTACCCCTTGGAGAGCTATTTTTAAATGCTGTCAATTACTTTTTTATCTCGTTATGTAGTCTTTATGACTCTTGTTATGTGAGGTTGAGAAGAACCACGTTAAAGACCATCCCCTTTCATGAGTGAAATGTCCTCCTCTCCAGACATGTGGAATAGTATCACCTGAACTCTGTGGTGTGAGGAGTGGCTTACCACCAGCGGAAGTAGCAGAGGTAACGGATAGTACAGAGGAGGGGTCTAAGAGTAGGAAAGCCATCTCTCACTGTTGCAGTAGGTAAACTTACAGCTTTGGAAAGCAGGGGTCAGGAGAAAAGTTCAGATATTGTTTCAAAAGGAAATTCTACAACTAGAAAATATTCTCAGAAAAGGGAAGCAGTGTTTAAATCACTCAGGAAGGTTTACAGGCAAAGATGAAGTGAAGTTACCTAAGTGGTCTTTTTTTTCAGTTTTATTGTGGTACTAGAGGCCCAGTGTACAAAATTCATGCACACGGGGGAGGGTCCCCTCAGTGCAGCCTGCACCCTCTCCAATCCGGGACCCCTCAGGGGGTGTCTGACTGCTGGTTTAGGCCCGATCCCTGGCAGTTGGACATCCCTCTCACAATCCAGGACCACTGGTTCCTAACCACTCACCTGCCTACCTGCCTGATCGCCCCAAATGGCTTCTACCTGCTGGCCTGATCGCCCCTAACTGCCTAGCCTGCTGTTCGGTCATTGTATGAGGGCATCCTGACTAATTTGCATATTCCTTTATTATTAGTATAGATGATTCACAGACAACACCTTATCAGATTAAGGTATATGGTATAATGACATACATATATTGTGAAATGATTACCGCAATACGTTGAAGTAACATCAGTCACCTCATAAAGTTACCAAAAACTTTTTTCTTTGTTATGAAACTTTTAGAATCTACTCTCTTAGCAACTTACAAATATAACATACAGCAGTGTTAACTGCAGATGGACCTAGAGGGCTTTATGGGAAGTGAAATAAGGGAGACAGAGAAAGACAAAAATTGGATGATCTCACTTATCTTTGGAATTAAAAGAACAACCAAATGCATTAAAAAAAGAGATTGGATTTGTGGTTACAAGAAATGGGGTAGGGGAGGCTGAATGGAGGAGAGAATTGGATAAAGGTGGTCAAGTTTTTTTTAAATATATTTTCTTGATTTTTTTACAGAGAGGAAGGGAGAGGGATAGTTAGAAACATCGATGAGAGAGAAACACTGATCAGCTGCCTCCTGCACACTCCCCACTGGGAATGTGCCCGCAACCAAGGTACATGCCCTTGATCAGAATCGAACCTGGGACCCTTGAGTCCATAGGCCGACACTCTATCCGCTGAGCCAAACCGGCTAGGGCGGTGGTCAAGTTTTGTGGTGACTCAATTTTGCCCTTTTCCTGTGTCTCGTTTGCTTTGTGAAATGCACCAGTAGCCAAGACACAGAACAAAACTGTGGTGCCTCTTCTTCAGATAGAATAAGGTGCCTCCTCTGCTGAGTGGACCAATTTAAGCAGCTCTCCTTGTGCAGGTCCCATACAATCCTGCCAGCCAGCACTGCCCAGACACCCAGACTGGCGGCATTTCAGCCCTGGCTCCTGCCACTTGGCTGGGCAGGGTACAATCTCCATAGCCCCCTTCAGAGGCCCTGCTTCTTTAAAGGTGGTCCTTGAAACACAGTGTGCAAAAACCTACTTTCATTCAACATTTCCCGAACTGCCTTGATGATAACAATGCCCTGGTAACTTATGAAAATGAGAAATCTTTGGGCCTCACCAGAGCCTGTTGACTTAGCCTCCTCAGAGGCATAGAATGTGATTGGTATTTCTTTTTAAATATATTTTTATCGATGTCAGGGGGGAAGGGAGAGGGAGAGATAGAAACATCAATGATGAGAGAGAATCATCGATCGGCCGCCTCCCACATGCCCCCCACCCGCATGCACCCCACTGAGGATCCACCCGCAACCCGGCCATGTGCACTTGACTGGAATTGAACCCAGGACCCTTCAGTCCGCAGGCCAGTGCCTTATCCACTGAGCCAAAGCAGCCAGGGCTGCAATTAGTATTTTTAAAAGTGCCTCGATCATGGTGACCCTCAGAGAAGTGAGGGGAGCACTGATTTGAGGGAAGGTAAAACCTCTGTTCTAAGGGTGCTCTTTCTCCCCTGGAGAAACAGGAGGCATCTTTCCAGTCCAGATCTCACAGCTTCTCAGAGTGGAACAGAAAGGCATAGTGATGTGGACGGAGAACTTGAAAAATGTTCAGGAAGGTCCAATGCAGGGAAGAGTGGTAACCTGGAACAAGCTACCTGCTTTCACGGAAGAAGAAATGAGGAGCATTTCCTTGCAGTTTTAGGCCTAAGCAGGTGTAATTATGGGGTTTTCATCCACAATGTCTCCTCCAAATTGTCATACTCTGCAAGGTTATAGATGAGATGAAGCCAGCATTTTCATGTCATTGCCCCTACATATTTTTAAACACTTTACATCATAAGTTTATTTGATAAGAAAATTTATTTGTAAAATTAAAGAACATATGCCTCAATATTTTCACTTTCATTTTTTAAACAATACCAAAATAATCTGTCCAGGGAAGGACAGAGATTGTCTGAATAAAAATGTTACAAATGGACCTCTTATTTAAGTATTCTTATTTCTTAAATATCACTTAAAAATAACACACAGCAGAAATGTGAATAAAATATGTGCTTTAAGAAGTGTGGTAATTTTTAAATGATGACCAAATACCTATAACATGCAGCTTTTGGGTGTTAGAGTACTCATCAGGGTCTTATTCTTCAAGAAGTAAAAAACAAAACAAAACAGCCCGACAAGCATGACTCAGTGGTTGAGTGTCAACCTATGAACCAAGAGGTCACAGTTCGATTCCCAATCAGGGCACATGCCTGGGTTAGGGATTTGATCTCCAGTGGCAGCCATGCAGGAGGCAGCCAATCAATGATTCTCTCTCATCCTTGATATTTCTATCTTTCTCATCCTCTCCTTTCTTCTCTAAAATAAATGAAAATATATTAAAAACAAAAACAAAACACTCTCCATTATGATGACTTATGAAAGTTAGGTTCTATTCTTAAAGGCTTTCTGGCCAAGAACTGGGCATGGTTAGATGGTTGTAATATGACTCAGAGCAACTTTTCGATGTTCCTGCCTGGAATTTGTGACAAGCCATGGTTATGTGATGGTCTAATGACCACTCGTAGCCAGGCCTGGAGATTTGGTTGACATTTTCAGATTTGGTGTTCTCCCAGCCGACTTAACAAAATTGATTCCTCTTGAATGTTCAGATCCATTTCTGGAGGGGGTTACCCATGCTGTGAATATTTGTTAAGCGATAAACATGAAAACACACCATGAAAAGACCACATTCTAAGTCAACAATTCTGCTTTTCGAAAAGACAGAATTCTTTGTGAGCAGCAACTAGCAACCTCGCCAACTATCTGATGAAAAAGCCAAAGGGCTGAGTGAGTAAACTCTGTTTATGGAAGGAGGGTGCCATAGAGGCTGGAGACATTGGGAAAGCCTCCAGCCGGGCTTCCAAGGGCGTGGTGCTAAGGAACTCTTGGCCGCGCTGCTCTGAGGCTGCTGAAAGGAGGAAATGGGATGGACCTGCTCCTCCCGATAATCAACACTAATCAACAACAGTTTCGTTAACACTTGGATCAGTTTCTCTGAGAATTGAAGTTCAGCCTTTTTTAAATTTTCTTTTTGCAGTCGATATTCTCAAGCTGAAAATAAAGAGCATGGTTTTTAGAGTTGGTTTATAAGGCGTTTGTTTGTTTCTAAGGCCTTTGGTTTGCTCCGCCTCAGCTCATCCTGTGGCAGATGCTTGGGTATTCCGTCACCGTCCAGTGTCTACGCATGAGTACTTGGGTGGGTAATGCAGCTAAAGTGGTGGTGAGTTATTGGGGGAAAAAATAAGCAAACAGGTAAACCAAAATGGATCCTTTCAAAAGTGTGAGTTTGAAAGTTCTATGAATGAGAAAAGTAACAAGTGGTCTCTGTTAGGGAGTGTTTAGCTTGGGCAGACGTCCAGGCCTAGTTTGCCCACCACCATGGTAATACGGCCTTTACTAAATTCTTTTTCCTTCCCTCCTTCTCTGTACCCCACAAACTACCAAGATTCAGACAAGAGGAAATAGACAACTTGAGAAAGAAGTATCCAGATGTTTTCATTGGTAAATTTTACCAAACCTTCAAATAATTAACACCAATTTTATGCAATTTTTAAATAAAGGTCAGGGAATAGTTCTCAATTCCTGTTACAAAGTCATTATTACCCTGATCCCAAAACCAGACAAAGACAATACACACACACACACACACACACACACACACTCTGCAGACCGATAGTTCCCACAAACTTAGATGTAAACATTTTCAACAAAATGTTACTAACCCAAAATGTATGAAAATAATAATACACAATGACTAAGTAGAATTAATTCTAGGTTGTACAAAGTTGGTTCAATATTAAAAAATCAATCTATATAATGGCTAAAATGGAAAAGTCATGTGATCATATCAATGTCTCTATTTGCACACAATGGGATTGTCTACATAGAAAATGTCTAGGAAAGTACAAAAAGACCCTACCTAAAAGTGAGTTCAGTAGGGTCACATGATACAAATCAACACGCAGATTAATTAAATTTCTATATGATATTGACAACAAATGAAACCAAACTAGAAAATTCAATACTGTTTACAATTCTAAAGAAAATGAAATACTTAGGTATAAATCTAACGAAACAGGTACTAGATCGAGGTATTGAAAATGATGAAATGTTGATTAAAGAAATGAAAAAATATTTTAATACTTGGAGAGACATACTGTGTTCATAGATGAAAAACTCGACATAATAAAATGTCAAGTCTTTCTAAATTGACCTATACATTTAACACAATTCCTGTCAAAATCTCAGCAAAATCTTTTGTAGACCTAGACAATCTATTCTAAAATTTAAGGAGTGAGGGGAAAGCCTTAGAATAACCCAAACAATTTTGAGACAGAAGAATACATTGGGAGGAATCACTGTGCCCCAAATTTAGGCTTTCTACATAGTTACAGTAACCAAGACTGTGGTACTGGCAAAGGCACAGACACATAGATCAGTGGAACAGAACAGAAACCCAGAAATAGATCCACACAAATATGGATTCAATTTATTTTTGAAAAAAGAGCAAAAGCAACTCAATGAAGGAAATACTAGTAAATGGTATAGGAGCAGTTGGACATCCATAGGCAAAAATCAACAAAACAAAAACTATAACCTAAACTTCACACCTTATACAAAATTTAAGTCAATATGCATCATGGAATTAAACATAAGGCATAAAACTACAAAAATTCTAGAAAAAAAGTAGGGTACTGTCTTTGGGAGTACAGACTAGACAAAGAGTTCTAGACTTGATAATAAATGTATAATTGATAAGAGGAAAATTGACAAGTTGGACCTTATCAAAATTAAAACGTCTTCTCTGTGAAAGACCTTGTTAAAAATGAAAAACAAAAATTACCAATGGGAAGAAAATGTTTGCAAATCACATGTCCAACAGAGGACTTATATTGAGAATATATAAAGAGTGTTTTTGGAAAACAACTTGGCCCACATATTTTCCAAACCTTTTACCTAAAGGTCTCCCTTTTAGGAACTTTAAGGATCATCCTCAGTAAGGAAAATAAATATCAAGAGGAAATTTTTCATGGTATTATTTTTAGAAACAAACATTTTGGATGCAATCTGATTTTTCAATACAAGTAGAAGGGTTAATGACATCAAGATGTGTGTCTATCCAGCAAAATGCCAGCTGTCATTAAATGTGATGGTTAGCCCTAGCTGTTTTGGCTCAGTGGATAGAGCATCGGCCTGCTGACTGAAGGGTTCTAGTTTTGATTCTGATCAAGGGCACATATCTTGGTTGCAGGCTTCATCCCTGGCCCTGGTTGGGGGCACATAAAGGAGGCAACCAATTGATGTGTCTCTCTCACATCGATGTTTCTCTCTGTGTCTCTTCTCCTCCCTTCCACTCTCTAAATAGCAGTGGAAAAATATCCTCAGGTGAGAATTAACAACAACAACTACAAAGGGTGATGGTTAAAAATACAAAGTAGCAAAAGGAAAAAATGCGTATAACTTAATAAAAAAACAACAAAATCAGGGTGTCAGAGTGTATGCATTCTATTTATGCAAAAAAAGGAGGATATGGAAACATATAAGAACTAGAAGCCCGTTGCATGAAGATTCGCACAATAGGCCTTCCCCTGGCTGCTGGCACCGGTTTTCCTCCGCCACCTGGGACCCAGGCCTTTGGTCTGGCCGCAGTAGAGAAGCCAAGCCTTGAGGCTAGGCTTCTCCCCTCTGGCTACAGCAAGGCTTGGCTTCTCTGCCTCTTCAGTCTTCAGTCTTCAGTCTTCTCTCCAGCCAGAGCCTTCAGTCTTTGCTGTGCACCTGCATATGCAAATTAACAGCCATCTTTGTTGGGTTAATTTGCATAGTCACTCTGATTGGCTGGTGGGTGTAGCGGAGTGACACCAATTTGCATGTTTATCTTTTATTAGTGTAGATGACATGTCAATATGATGAAAATTTGGGACTTTTGCTTCTCTCTAGTTTCTATGCTTTTAAAATATAATTTTACTTTTTAACTCAAAATAAACAAAATTTCCCACCCTCCCAGTTTCTAGAACGTTGAGCCAGTTCAAGTGCATAGCTTTTGGATAATGCCTTGGCTCTGGGTGCTTGGTGGGAGGGGTAGAGCGGGTACCCGGTCATGCTTTTAAATGTGATCTGAGACTAGCCTGTACCAGGGGGAAGACGTTCTCTGCCTTCTACTTTCTATTTCACACGGCCCAGACTCAGTTTAGCGCTATTAACAATCATGACTCAGCCATGCTATGGCTAATCTATGCCTTGTGAGTTGGTCTGGG
Organism: Myotis davidii; assembly: GCF_000327345.1. Classification (NCBI taxonomy): domain Eukaryota; kingdom Metazoa; phylum Chordata; class Mammalia; order Chiroptera; family Vespertilionidae; genus Myotis; species Myotis davidii. The sequence goes on from NW_006283588.1 coordinate 3,711,596, forward strand.
CCCCTGATCATCACTCATTACATTGTTTCTGAAATCTAAGTCACTGTCAACAGAATTGAAAAGCAGTCTTGCCCACTGTTGTGAATGTGAAATGCTATGGCCACTGTGGAAAACTGAATAGACATTCCTATTTTTATATGTCTGATAAACACAAGTATTGATATCTCCCCACTTCATAAAATTCAAATATGTTTTGAAGCCAACCGGTGTGGCTCAGTGGTTGACTGTTGACCTATGATCCAGGAGGTCACAGTTCGATTCCTGGTCAGGGTACATTCCCAGGTTGCATGCTTGATCCCCAGTAGGAGGCAGCTGATCAGTGATTATCTCTCATCATTGATGTTTCTATCTCTTTCTCCCTCTCCCTTCCTCTCTGAAATCAATAAACATATTTTTAAAAAGACAAATATGATTTGGAAGTATCACATGTGACTGCAGTGGAGACCATGAAAATTCACTGGGTAATGAATCCCAGTATTTGCCTGGAAATAAGCCAGACGACCAGGAGATGGGTGTCTGTTAGTAACGGGGCTTCCAGTATTCCACTCTTCCCTCATAGTCTGTTGTAATTCATAAATACATGTTCATGTGTGTGATCAATTAATGTCACTCTCCTGTTAGACCTGAAATCCCGAGGGAATGTGGTCATGTCCCTTTCTTCACTCCTGTGTCCAAGTTACCTAACAGACAGGCTAGCTCAGAGTTGGTACCTCTGAAATAACGAATGTGGTGGTGCAGGTAGATATGACATTCTTCAGGCTGTTGAGTAGAGAGGATAAAGTTAATATTTATGAGAATCAATTATGTGTCAGGAACTATGTATGTTTTCTCAAGTGAGCTGTATAATTGCATTTGAAATAACCAAATTAAACTTCAGACAGGTTGACCCAAGGTTACACAGTTCATTTTGGAACCCAGGTCTATCTAACCTTAAATACTTCGTGTGTGTGTGTTGTTGTTGTTGTTTTTTAATCATTTTATTTTTTATTTTTATTGATTTCAGAGGGGAAGAGAGAGGGAGAGAGAGGTAGAAACATCAATGATGAGAGAGAATCATTGATCGATTGACTGCATTCTGCACGCTCCACACTGGGGTGGAGCCTGCAACCTGGGCATGTGCCCTGACCAGGAATCAAACCGTGACCTCCTGGTTCATAGGTTGATGCTCAACCACTGACTGAGCCACACTAGCCGGGCAGTACTTTGTTTTTTTCTACATCTCACCACCACCTTAACCCCTGCTGAGAGGAAAGGATTTAATGATAAATCCCCTTTAGAAGGGTCTGGAAAGTAATTGTGGGGTCACCTATGAAATAAGCTTAATGGAGAAAAACAGACCAACCAGTAAATAGATATTTGATGAAGTCCTTGCCCAAATGGTCCATATACTGCTGGCTGAGTTGGGGCTGAATCCCAGCCACCATCAGGTGGATAAAGAAGTGGCAGAGAACCCAGCCAGTGTTGCACAGTAGTTGAGCATTGACCTGTGCACCTAGAGGTCATAGGTTTGATTCCTGGTCAGGGCCATGAATGCCTGGGGTTGTGGGCTCTGCCCCAGCAGGAGGTGCGCAGGAGGCAGCTGATCAATGTTGATGTTTCTCCCTTATCCATATTTCTATCTCTCTCTCCCTCTCCCTTTCTCTCTCTCTTCAAAAATCAATAAAAACATTTATTTTTTTTTAAAAAAGAAGAAGTGATAGAGAAGTCCCTAGTCCTAGAAGCACTGCCTTTGAGGGAGAAACTTCTCTCAGGCTGGCATAGAATGTTACTGATGCCACAGCAAAAATGTCCAGCGGATGTTTTTGGTAACTCTCCTGGATCCCATTTGGAAGAATTTTTGATGCTCCAATGATCTGAACACTTAAAATATTTTAAATCTCCTGCAAAACCCAATGTTAGGTTTAATATCTCCATTATCCCCAAGCATTTCTACTTAAAGTAAATTGACTGTAGGGCCACTTGTACTGTGTTGAGGAATAGAAACAAAGGGGCGGGTGCCAGGCACCTGGACCAGACCAGCCATGTTGATTTTTTAAACTAAGAGCCTTTTGTGCCAAGTGTTGTGCCGACGTGGGAATGCAAGGCTGAAGAGCACAGTTTCTGTCTTCATGTAGCTAACCCTTGAAGTAATTATCAACAATAACCCAACCCAGACCAAAATTCACTAAATAAGAGTCAAACAGCCAGAAATGCGAAGTACCTAATTCCAGAGCTACCAAGTGTTATCTTCGCATGAAGAATTAGAGAGAAAAGTAATTGAATACATCATGTTCCTTGAGGAAAGAACAGATTTCTCTTTGCCAGCCAAATTCCTTCTGCTTCCCTCGAAAAACAATGGAAGCCCAAAGGCAATGGGCAGAAGGAAGAGTGAAGATTTATTTGGCTCACCCTTTGGTACTGCTTGCCCATGTCAAAGAGATTGCATACTCATATGTATTAAGCCGCACCCGTTCAGTGAGATTCCTTGAATAGTTTAAAAATAATTATAGAGTTAAGTACAATCCAGTTCTTTCTTCGAGTTTATTTCTTAAGGATAAATGTGGTTTAGAAACTGCTCAGACTTCAAGAGGCTCCTGCAACTACACTTTGATGAGTGGAGTGTAAATGAATCTGAAGCATATGGATTTCATTTGCTCTGTAATCCGCGTGAGCTTAACAATCAAGTGGAGCGGTGGTGGTCAGATGTGTTCTGGGAAAACTTGGTACAGTTTTTCTTTCAACGAAACCCAATGACATTCCTTTCATTTGTATCCTAGTGAATTGTAGTAAGAACTTGGCACAGGGATGAATTTTACTTTTCCCTATTTCAATGTCTCATTTGAGGACAACCCTTATTTAATAACCTCAGGCTTTATGGATGACCCTTGCATTGTTTATAATTTTTTATTGAATACATAAAACTAAAACAAAACATCCTGTGTTCATACTTACTCATTTAAGTGGAGGTGAAGTTGACCGTATCTGTTTCCCTTTGGGTTATAAATGAAGAGGAAAATAAAGTTTTATTTATATGAAATCAGCAATTGTGTCTGAAAGAAGGAGGTTCAAGAACGTGGATCTTGCATATTATCCCTAGGTCAGCTGTAGAGTTTCATATCCGAATTTTTTCTACACATTAATTTGATGACTTTCTATTGAAAACACTTGGGAAGTGGGCTGTGTAGGTTTTATCTGCTTGTATGGTGCTTAAAAAGCCCCATATTTCTCTCTGAACTGGATGATGATCAATGCAATTACATTAAGAAAATTCTTAAAGCATTAGTAAGTCAGTCAGAGGAAGACAGATACCATATGATTTCATTTATATGTGGAATCCAATGAACAAAATAAACGAACAAACAAAACAGAGACAGATTCATAGATACAGAGAACAGACTGATGGTTGCCAGAGGGGAGGGACTGGGTGAAAAGAGTGAAGGGATTGGTAGTTACCCAATAGTCATGGAGGTGTAAAGTACAGCACAGGGAATACAGTCAATAATACTGTAATAGCTAAGTATGGTGCCAGGTGGGTACTGGGACTATCAGAGGGAACACTTCATAAAGTATATGATTGTCTGTGCTGTACACCTGAAACTAATACAAAATAATATTAAATGTGAACTGTAATTAAAAATAAAATAGCACTAGCTGGTTTGGTTCAGTGAATAGAACTTCAGCCTGTGGACTGAAGGGTTGTGGGTTCACTTCCCGGTCAGGAATCTAACATACCCAGATTGTGGGCTCAATCCCCAGTCGGGGTGTGTGCAAGAGATAGCCCATCAATGATTCTCTCTCCTCATTGATGTTTCTATCGCTCTTGAAATAAATAAAAATATATTTTAAAAAAAAATAATAAAATTAAATTAAAAAGATAATTTTTAAAGCATTATAAGGCCTCACACTTATTTTTTAAAAGCTCAAAGACCCATTAACTCATCATTTCCTTTATTTTAAAGTTTAATTTTTATTAAATGACAGACATAAAATTATCTGTCCTTCAGAGTTGGATAGCATTTCCTTTTTATTAAGTAAAATGTTATTTGTTTTCAAAAGGAAAAAAAATGCTTATGTATGTATCCTCTGTTTTTTCTCAAAAGATTTACTTTTTTCCAAGGGCAGCGTAAAAGCACAATGTTCTTGAAATGATGTTTACAGCTCACTCTGTGGACACAACAGATCAAACATAATTTTTATATTCAAACCCCTACACGGGTGTCATAGTGGTCCCCTTTGCACTCATAAAGTCAGGGTACCACGATTAAGATTTAATTTAAGGAAAGCTGTTTAGCCCCTTATATATTTCCCCAACAACATTATTTTATATTAGCTCGACACTTGTTTTCAGTGTCACCTCAAGCTCTAGCTAACAGTATAAAGCAGGGAACGTGTCTGAATGGAGGATGTCTGAATAATGAGTGTATCACCCTGCACCACCCATGCTGGCCGTCCGCGGGGATGAAGGGTGTACAGTACCAGGAGCAAACCTGATGAGTCTCTGAGCATTCCAGCTAGTGGACCCTTCCAGTCGGCTTTTCACGTAGGCATTTGCCTAAGAGCAGAAACTTGAACTAAGTTATCACAAAAATTGCCCAACAGTTGAAGCTTGTCAACTGTTTTTTGACACCTGCGTCAACACCAGAAAGAAGGCAATGATTGCAGCTCTCAGCCACACACACCCCCACACACCCCCTGATATCACTAATCATAGGGCAGCCAGCGGGGACGCAGGATCAAACAGTTTAGCCTTACCTTATCTCCCCTAAGTTTTGTTTAGAGCTTTGCTTTTTGTATCACATTCTCTTTTAACCTCATAACCGTACAGACATAACCTATGCTCTCCTAACCATCAAGAAGATGCCTTTTCAATCGCTCAGGAAAAAATGAAGCAGTGAATTAGAGATGGATAAAGCAATGTTAGAGAAGCTTGATATTTCTAGTAACGCACCCCACGTGCTTGATCTTTTAATTGTGCAGACTTGAGACACATTACATATTGTTGACAAGGCTTTTTTTTAAAATTTTTTTTATTGATTATTACATATGTGTCCTTATCCCCATGTTACCCCCTAGTCCCCCCTCTCATGCCCTCACCCCCCTGTTGTCTGTGTCCATTGGTTAGGCCTATATGCTTACATATTAGTCCTTCGGTTGATCTCTCCCCCTGATAAGGCTCTTTGACAAGTGCCTAGTCATTGTCTTGTTTGTCTCTCTACCTACATTTCCACTCACGTCTCTGTTTGAAATCACAAGGTTATAGAACAAGTTGTCCTAAGTCCTGAAATCCTATATTTGTCCAGCGGTGAAGCATGTTCGAGGCAGATGCTGTGCTCCTGCCAACTGCTTCAACCTTGACCCACTGGACACCTGTCACCTTCATTACACAAGCAGTGATGCGTTCGGGAGGGATCTCTCCTCATACTTACAGTCTTCCCCGGAGTCCAGCATCCAGTTGACTGGGGAGATTGCAGAGATCTTTCCTCCGTCACATACAGGCGATGTCATGGGACTTGCTTTGAGAGGAATAGTGGAAAATCATGACCTCCAGTCTGTGTTTGTCCTTAGCTCTACCACTAACTATTCTGATGGCCTTGAGGGAAGACATTCAAACAACCCGGGTCTCAATTTCCTTCTGTTCAAAATGAAATAGCTGCACTAGTTCATGCCAGAAACCCACTTCAGTGCTAGCTTTCAATTTCTCTATGATAACAGCATGGATTACCGATGGACAGGATGATCACACAGCAAGAGCACGAGTCCCAGGTTCTGCACGGTCCTGTGACACTGAGGCGACTGCTTGCCTCATTTTTTGGAAGTAATAGTAGAGCCATAGCATAAAAATAACCTTAGTAAATTATCTAATCCAAGCCAATTATCCGATCACAGAGGCACATTCTTGGAAGACTGTTGAAAATGTTGAGGATTTCATTTGTTTATCACCAGTGAAATTCAGTGGGAAAGTATGGGCCACAGAAAAGTGTGCTGAGTTTTCTCTCTCTTGGATGATTGCATTTCCATTTTAGCACCAATCATGAAAATGGATTGACTGCCCAAGAACGATTTATTTAATAATAAAATTATATTTAAAGATCTAATTTCAAGTTATAAGTGTAAATAGAGAGCACCACACACCAGCATGAATCTAGAATATCAACCAGTGTGTGTTAGGACAAATGAATCTGAAGGATGATTTTTATATAAGCAGCTAAAATACAGAAGTAAGTAAGAAAGATAGTGAAGAATATCTGACAACTTTTTCATTAGACTGAGGATCCTGTCACCCTCGCCCCCAGGACAC
>NW_006283588.1:3717905-3727087 GCF_000327345.1 Myotis davidii
CAGGAAGCCATCGAAGCTCTCATCATGAACAGAACAAGTGCAATGACCCCCTCGGGTGAACCTATTTACAGAACAAGCACAAAATGATACCTTCTGGCATAAAATTAATTAGCATCATTGCTAAACATGGAGAAGAGAACAAAATACAAAGATATTCAAGATTGCACTCCTTAGGAAAAAATAACACAGATATGTCAACAAGCTTGGCAACGCAACTACAGAGTCCAAGGCAAATGTTACACTCAAAGAGAAAACAGAATTAGCTCCTCCCAAGCTCATTTTACTAAATGACACCGGTGAATGGGCACAAAGGCCCCGTGTCTTATCCAGGGGTTGGGTTAAATAGATAGCAGGGAAGGCACAGGAAAAGCATCCCCCTCGAAAAGCTCAGGATGATGGGGCTGGGAGGCCAAAGCCACCGTATGAGAGGCAAACTCCCTCTTACTTATTAAAACAGGATTGGGTTTTCTTCCAGTGTTGGAACAGATCAGCACTCCTTTGGTTGACACTAGATGAGTTAGGGACCATGATATATGAAATGTAGTGTGTCTCCCCTCCCCCAAATGTATACACACTTTAACAGCTGATAGCTCAACTCTGAAAATGAAATGTATTTTAATACACACTGCCTTTATGATTATTCAAAGTGTGTGTGCAGACTTTTGGGGACACCCTCCCTATATGTATACCTTTAAACCACAGGGTCATACTTGGTGCCGTGAGATGAGAGAGGTGTGGGATCTGAGAACTGAGGACTGAAGAACAGATTCTCATGCTGAATTTGGGGCATAAACACACTAAGTAGAAGAGTAGGTGGAGCTTTACTATTCTCTCTCAGTGTCTCTCTAGGTCTCTCTCACTTTCTTTCTGCGCATACAGTTGAATACACCTAAATCAAATGAGCAAAGGATGCTACAATTTTGCATCAGTGCATTTCAAAATGAAAGAGCAACTCTGCATTTCTTCATATCTATCATATTTACTTTCTACTTAAACAACTGATGTGGAGTTCCTGACATACACTTAAGGAAAATGTGCTTCACAACTTGGCTACAGAAGAAGATTCTAAATAATGCCTGGATGCTAGCCACTGGTTTATTTACAGAGGATACTGGGTGATTTTAAAATATGCCTTCTAATCTTGATCAGCTTGATGCTTTGCAATGATAATAAACCCATTTTCTCAAGTAGCTTATCCTGGTGACATGTTTAGTCCCTGAGCAGATAGAGTCTCTCTCTTCCTCTGCACCTGCTTCTTGATGTGAATCTTCTATGATCATCCCTGCCTTGGGGGTGTGGAGGGGTGGGAAAAAGAGGCCGGGAGGAAACACAGCTGTCCAGATGTTGGTAGGCTAGGTTCGAATCATGAGGGAAGATTAGGACCTTTGGGCCAAGCTGTATTCATCAATTCAGTTACAGTAAATCAGAGCTGTTTGATCCCAACTTCTGTATCTACATCTTCATTATCTGGAACTCAGAGGAAAGAGAAATGAGGTTAATTCTGAAGCCCGAGCGCACATGATGCAGTGACCAAGAGACCTTAGCAATGCACTCGCAGAACGAACATGGGGTTATCAGATTTTATAGGATAATGAGGCTCTTGGGTTGGCTGTGTAGCATTTGATGACTACTAGTGAATGGCTGGTTTTGTAACTAATATATTGCAAAGTCTAATATATTGTATTTGTTAACCTACCTCATTTTTGCCTGAGGAATGCAGTGTTCTCTCAATTCAATTCTCTAATTTTTCAAGAGCTTTGATTATTAGACCGGTCCCATTTCAGTCCTTGTAGCCATAGTCCAGTTCTTCGTTTCTTTGTCAGCGTCATTGAGGTATAATTGGCATACACTGAACTGCACATGTTTAAAGTGTGTAATTGGGTAAGTTCTGACACATAAACATCCATGAAACTATCACTGTAATCAAGGTAATGAGCACATCCATCACTCCCCAAAGTTTCCTCTTGCCCAGAGTCCCTCACTCCCACCCCTTCCCACTTCCTCCTTCCCTGTATAACATGCAGCCATTTCTGTGTGTCTGGCTTCTTTCACTCACCATAAATATTTTGAGATTTATCCATGTTGTTGCATGTATCAATAGTTACTTTCTTTTCCTTGTTGCATTGCATTCAATTATATGGTTACAGCACAATGTATACATCCACCTATGGATGGACATTCGAGTTGTTTCCAGTTTGGGTTATGACACATAAAACTGCTATGAAAAGTTGCCTACAAGTTTTTGTATGGGTGCATGCTTTTGTTTCTTTTGGATACAGATCTAGGAGCGAGATGGTGGGGAAGATGGTAGGGGTATGCTTAATGTTTTAAGAAACTGCCAAAGTAGTCGTATCAAAAGTCCCATCAAAAGCAGTTCCTCCAAGCAGTTCCTCCTTGCCAACACATAATATAGTCAATCTTTTTCATCTTAGTCATTCTAATAGGAGTGAAATGATATCCCATTTTGTTTTTAATTTGTACCAACCTAATGACTAACGATGTTGAGCGCCTTTTCATGTGCTTGTCTTGAAAAACATCGTTTCATATATTTTGTCTGGTTTATTTGTTTGTTTATTTTTGGTAGTTTCAGGAGAGAATATAAATTCGACCCTGTGACTCTATCTTGGCTATAATTCCTAGTCCAGTTCATTTTCAAACTTAAACTCATATCTAATACAAAGCTAGTCCCCTGTCTTCACCCTAACATGGACCCGACAGCCTGTGGAGCAGAGAGAGGCTTGAGATGACTGGCACCTTTACCCTCCGGAGAACCTGCAGGATGAGCAGATGTCTCGTTCCTGAACGCTGCAAGGTTGCAGTCCTTTTCCGGAGGTGACTATGACTGCTGTTCTAGCTCACGTCTCGGTCGATGTGGTTGAAGAAAGGTCTTCCTGGAGCACCTTTCTCAGTCACTGGCAGCCCCTTTCCAGAGCTGGTCATAGCTTCCAACCTGCTGGTAACTTCATATTGAACTGCTCTCATGAGTCCAACCCTTTGTTCCCGGTACTGCCCGGGTCCTGGCAATGTATTCAGAGTAACTTTAATTCAACCAAAGAAAAAGTTACCAAAGTAAAACTGACAGGATCAGTAAATTTGAAAATAATATATCCTTATTGGGGAAATAGATCCCTTAATAATCTCTCCAAAATTAAAATATTTTAAATATTGGAATAGTATTTAACATTACAATATTATTAATATTCAGAGAACCTTTAAGTAACTTATTTATTGCTCACTTATTGCTATCTACACTAATAAAAGAGAAATATGGTAATTGGCGTACCACCGCTACCCTTTTCATTGGCTAATCAGGGCGATATGCAAATTGCCAACAAAGATGGCGGTTAATTTGCATATGTAGGCACAATGCAGGGAGGCGAAAGGGAAAACAGGAAGAAGCCCCCTGCCACTGACAGTGATCGGAAACCCAGGGGGGAGCTAAGGACATGGGGTTTCCCCTGCCCCCCAGCCATGATTGGAGAATCGGGGGTCAGGCCTGGGATGGGGGCAGAACCAGTGATGGGGGGAAATGAGGGTACCCTGCCCAGGCCTGACGCCTGGAGGATGGGGGTCAGGCCTGGGCAAGGGGTCGATCCTGCGATTGGAGGGTGATGGGGGTCAACGCCTAAGGCCTCCAAGAATGTGAGAGGGGCAGGCTGGGCTGAGGCCCCCCCCCCCAGTGCACAAATTTCGTACACCGGGCCCCTAGTTTATTTATATTTAAACACCTTTCGATACTGTCAAACAACTCAAAAAGAATCTAAGAACTTTGGCTAGAATAAATTATAAAGACTCATTCCGGGGTCTTGAAGTGTACAAACTAGAAACACAACTAAGCAAAAACCCAGAAGTGTTGTGAAGAAGAAAGGAAAGTTAAAAGTTTTTATAGTAAAAATCATGTTCTTGAGAATAATCGGTCCTGCATTCTTAGTCCCAGGATTGGTCCAAGACGGCTATGAGTCAGATGGCCCATCAGTGGGGATAATGGATGAGATGGCCTGGACATGTGAGTCCTTCAGGGGTAATCAGAGGATTATCTGGAAGTCTAGTGTGTGTCTAGAAATTGCCGCACCATGAATTGATGTATATCCAGGAATTGATGCGAGACTAGAAAGTTAAAAAGTTTAAGTTCCCAGGCCAGTTAGAACAAAAATAGCATCGTTTCCTCATGCCTCAACCTTCACAATGTTGATAATTTTAGCAGCTTGTAAAGTGACTCAATTTCATATGTTCCCACTCTTCACTTTTTTCTCAATACCTACATGTAACTTTAGGACCTTATTATGAAAAATTATAACGTTAGCACTTACACTTACATATGTATTTCCACAGGTTCACATCCTGGTTTTTTAGTTGTTTACTTAGGAGGAAAAACTAAGGAGTGTTTCATTTACTCTATTTTTATTCCCATCCCCCAACCACTCTCCTTTGGTAATGGCTTGTTCTCTATATCTCTGGGTCTATTTCTGTTTTGTTTTCTTTATTCATTTATTTTATTTCTTTAGATTCCACATATAAGTGAGATCACACGGTATTTGACTTTTTATTTCTAACTTATTTCACTTAGCATGATATCCTTTAGGACCACCCATGTTGTCATAAATTGCAAGATTTCATTCTTTTCTATTGCTCAATATATGTATGTGCATCCAATGGTACCTATATCCATCTTCCTTATCCACTCATCTATTGATGGACATCTAGGTTACTTCAATGACTTGGGTATCACTAGTAATGCTGCAATGAACATAAGGGTGCATAATCTTTCAAAATAATGCTTTTGTTTTCTTCGGGTAAATACCCAGAAGTAGAACTACTGGATCGTATGGCAGCAGTTTTGTCATCTACACAAATGGCCCCTTCTGGGCTCAGGCAGGGCACAATCAGCCAGACCTATGGGGCTACAACACACAGTTGTGAAATGAATGTCTACTCCCTTCAATATTACTGGCAAACCTTAAATATAAAATGATATGAAACATTCAGTCAAACTGAACCCCCCCCCCACCCCCAATAAAAAAGGAAATGTTACGCGGTGGCTGTTGAAGCTACTTTTATTCAATGCAGTCTTTACTGTCCCGGGTTGCTTTATCTAACGCACTCACTGAGTCGTAGTTTCAACCAGTGTTCTTTATGGTTGTGCGCTGCAGAGTCTAATCACGTTGGAACTAGATAAAGGGGCACTGTCAAATTCGATTTCACTAAGATTACCTCCTCAACAATGCTTAAAAGATTTTATTCACATAATTCATACAGGAGGATTAGACCAGGCACTCAGTTTAAAAGATTACTCTGCTAGTCTGATGATCATGCACAATCTTATTGCCAATAAACTCTTTTGCCCAAGTTCCCACGCAAACAAGTAGGGTTTCTCATGGGAAATATGTAACTTTTTGAAACACATGTATACTGAATTATGTATTTGTTTAAAAAAACAATACACAAAACTGTACCTTAGAGGGAATACCATGCTAGAATAGTACAGAATATTTAAATGTCTACTAAGCCTGTATCGTAGGGGGTTTAAAAATAATTTTAATGAATGATTTTAATTGACGGCATAATTCTATGAGTGACCTTTACAGCAGATGGTGAAAATTTGCAGCCCTGCGGCCCAATTCAGCTTGTATTTTTGCATTGCCTATCTGGCTCAGGGTTTTTAAATTTTTGTATTTGAACGCTTTCTCAACTTCACAGCCTCCCTCTCCCTACCTTACTATTGTCTGATGCCCAACTAAATTCGAAATTTGGTGTAACCTGCCTGGCCTTGCAGGATGCTGAGATTGGGTCCCAGTGGATTTTCCTGAGACCCATTCTTAGAAGCATTTAGTGACACATGCAGAACAATTTTATATACTTTTAAAAAGTATCACATACCTACATAAAAAGATTGAGAGTTTAAAATTAAAATGTTGTCATTTCAAGATTTCTCTCTCCTCTTCTCTTGTTTGCACTAAGGATCCCTGATCTGTAAGAATGCCAGGAAAGGTGGACACAGGGCCTGCAGAAGGGGAAGCAGCAGGACCAGCGTGAAGTATCTTAGGGCGGGCCACGCGGTGGCCTCACTGCTGTTGATCCGTGGAGGTAGCATCGAATGTGGAGCCACTGTCGAATCAAGCTGGTTTAAAACAGTCTGTTTCTTAAAACCCCAGTTGATTTGTTTCCGTGTAACGTGAACGACAATGCTCTATTACATGATGTGCCTCTATGACCTGAGAATGAAGAGTCAGGTTTTCAACTATACATTGTACTTGGAGCAGAATTTTAGACTGAGGAAGGTGAACGGATGCAAAGCCTTACTCGGTGGCCTGACTTGCTCAGGGCGCTTTTGCTTATTTTTGCTTGCATGTGTAGCTCCTCGCGACCTTTTGGAGAAGTCAAAGTATCATCATCCCACAGGGAAAAACCCGCAACTGAGGACTTTTTTGCTCAAAATCATACATTTAGTTATGTTATCAACATAACTAAATGGATTAGTTTGTGCTTTTTTACTGGATCATCTTTTTATTTCAGGATTAAATTTCAGGGGAGATCAAAATGAAAACGCCAGCAGAGCTGGGGTGCCTTCCGGATGGGGCCAGGACCTGACTCAGGGTTCGCCTGGCTATAAAAACTCCCCACAGTTCCCTGAGCGCACCGAAGGGCAAGTGGCCGCTCTATCTCCCGGAGAACAGGCACCGCTGCCCTGAGCAGTGCGGTCTGGGCTGATGGCTGAGACCAGAGAACCAGCCACACAAGAGCCAGCAGCTCCGACTCCCCTGTAGGCTGAGGGAGCCCCTGGGTTCTCGCCGGGACTGGGCCGCCAGCACTGACGTGCTCTGAAGAAGCGAGTTGGACCAGACTGCTCAGCCTGAGCTCGGACTCCGCCTTTCTGTCTAGGACACAGCAGGGGGGGGCAGGCTGCCTGCTTGCCGAGAGGCATCATTCGGGGCCAACAGGTATAAAACTAACACAGGTGAGAGCGTGTAAGATACACCCTCCGAGGCACTCCTCCCGGAGTCTTTAGGACACATAATGACTGAGAGCTTTCTAAGGACTGAATCTTGGGAGCCTAAGCCAGACAGTTAAAGACATCAAAGTCATGATGAGCAAGAAAACACCTCTCCCTCCTTCTCCCTTCCCCTCTCCCCCAGCGGTGAATTTACTTTTCCTTGTTTGATCTCAAAGAATTTAATTTTTTGATTGGAAGGTGCCAGACAGAAACACTTTCCATGTGAGTATTTTGAGACCCAAGTTTTGCATTTGGAATTCACAGCACTGTGCAAGAAGTTACTGCTGAGTGGGAAGGCGCATTTTAATATTCTTTAAGACTTGTGCTAAAAGGAAAGGAGAGGGAGAGAGAGATAGAAACATCAGTGATGAGAGATAATCAATGATCAGCTGCCTCCTGCTGACCCAAGCCCACAACCCAGGCAGAATCAAACCGACCTCCTGGTTCATAGGTCGATGCTCAACCACTGAGCCACACCGGCCGAGCTTCACTTCACTTTGATGCTGCCTCTTAGCTGACAGCCCTGGAGAACAAGAGTGGGACTTACAAGAGGAGCATGTATTCAGCGGGGACAGGGGGCGGTCTCAAAAGGAAGCCACAGGGAACTTTGGTTCCAATGAAGAGATAAGTCTACTTTTAGGGAGGACTTCTTCTAGTCCCACTTTGTAGAATTAGACTATCCCTTCTTACTTCACTGAGGTTATGTACGCTTCCTCTTTATAGTATCCAGTGACATTTTTATAGATGGAAGATGAATGGATTTAATGTCAAAAATTGTGATCCCCGAGGACATCTCAAAACTGAAGCTAAGGGGAAAAAAAAGTTGTCCAATCAGCACCGTGTGGCCAGAGAAAGCAACCACGGTCCTTTTCAGTATAATTACACGGTCACTGTTGTTTTGTCATAGAAATGAAATTAGCAGGAGGCCAGTGACTCGAAATGAAAACAGTCAGAGCCTAGGATGTGAGTAAGGAAGGTGGGTCAATCATTTCCGTTTCCCTGTGACTTCATGGTTCCTAGGATCTGGGACTTTTCGTGCTCAAACAAGGATGGTCCTGGGAAAATCAGAAAAGTTGGTCAACCTAGGCCGGTGGCAAGCTAAATAAACACCGCGTTCTGTTCTTTGTGTGGGCTGGACTCTTCATTCAAAGGTTTACAAACGTTTCCTTGGTGAGAACACCAGGCAGTGCCATTGTCCGGGAGCATACATTTGGAGCACGTTCCCTGGAAGCTGGGTCAGAGGCAGGGCAGAGATCTGGCTGGCACCATGCCTGTGCCTTTGTTTTCTAGCTGCAGGCCCTGAGCATGGTACAGTCTGGAAGAAGGTGAGGGGGCAGAGACTGATGAGAAGCAGGAAGAAGTCCCCTGGAGGTGACTGGGTGCGGAGAGGACAGGAGATGGGTAGACACTAGAGCAGTGATGGTGAACCTATGACACGCGTGTCAGAGGTGACACGCGAACTCATTTTTTTGGTTGATTTTTCTTTGTTAAATGGCATTTAAATATATAAAATAAATATCAAAACTATAAGTCTTTGTTTTACTATGGTTGCAAATATCAAAAAATTTCTATATGTGACACGGCACCAGAGTTAAGTTAGGGTTTTTCAAAATGCTGACACGCCGAGCTCAAAAGGTTCGCCATCACTGTTCTAGAGGCTGCCAGGGCCTGGCCCTCACCCCAGACCAATTGGTCTACACATGTTACCCCGAGCCGGCTCGGTGCTTTCCCACCTCCTCTGACCCAGAATGCCGTTCTTCTCCTTCCACAGCTGCAAAAAGGAAACGCTATCTGTTTTTCAAGGGTCTTTGAAAATTCCACTTTTCGGAAAAGGCATCTGTGAATATCTCTCCTTTAAGCTTCCGCGGGCTAATCTTCAGCCATTTAGTATCTGCCCTCTGGTTGTATCAATAATTGACTTTTAACGTCTTATCTCCCCAGCTGGGTTGTGGAGGGGTGGCTGAGGCAGGACCACTCTTTTCTTTTAAAAAATGCCTCTGATCTGATGCAGTGTGCCCAGTCCACAACGGTCATATCGATTGTCTAAAGGAGCACTGTCTAATAGAAATAGAAGGTGAACCACCCATGCCATTTAAAATTTTCTAGCAGTCTCTCTGAAAAGAAGTCAAAAGAAATGGCTGAGAATAATTAGCCCCATCTATCCCAAACATTATTTCAACATGGAATCACT
>NW_006283588.1:3727339-3728563 GCF_000327345.1 Myotis davidii
CCTGGACCCTTCAGGCTGACACTCTATTATCCACTGAGCCAAACTATCTAGGGCAGTGGTCGGCAAACTGCGGCTCTTTGGCCCCTTGAGCGTCTCGCCCAGGCCGAAAACCGACTTCTGCACATGGGCAACGAAGTTTCAATTGCACTGTACGTGCGCGCCCGCATGTGGTATTTTGTGGAAGAGCCACACTCAAGGGGCCAAAGAGCTGCATGTGGCTCGGGAGCTGCAGTTTGCCAACCACTGGGCTAGAGGTTAGGGAGGTAAATTCATAGAAATCAAGAGGAAGGATTGTTTCTGTGCTAAAGAATAGAAGGAGGAGTGGCAGAACCCTGTGACTGATGGAATGTAAACACATAAAAGAGAGAAAGGAGCAAATAGCACCCTAAGGTACCTGGAGTCCCAGGAGAATAGTAAGGAAGTGAGAGAGAGATACCAGTCGAAGAAAGAGGTGGATTTGTTTTCAACCGTATAATTTCAGGTGCTGGCAACAGACGTAATGTGGAGCAAGGATGAACAAGGAAGCCTGGCAACGTAGCTTTGGGGATGGCTACTACTAAATAGAGTGAGCCTTAGAAATGGGTAACAACTGAGGTCGTGAAGGTGAATGGAGATAAGAAAGATTCAAGAATTTAAATTTATGAGTTCCCTAGTTGACAAGCAGGACAAAAAGTTATCAGGCCCTGGCTGGTTTGACTCAGTGGTTAGAGCATTGGCCTGTGGACTGAAGGCTCCCAGGTTCGATTCCGGTCAAGGGCACATGCCTGGGTTGCAGGCTCGATTCCCAGTAGGAGGGGGCATGCAGGAGGCAGCTGATCAGTGATTCCCTTTCATCATTGATGTTTCAATCTCTCTCTCCCTCTCCCTTCCTCTCTGAAATCAATAAATGTATATATATTTTTAAAGTTACCAGGATGGTAGGAAGAAAGCAAAGAGATCAGGGGAGCCCTGGAGGGGTGGGGAGACAATCGCAAGACGGAAATGGACAGAAAGCAGGAGAAAGTTGGAGGCAGATGAGAACTGAGAAAAGCCCACTGTCCTTTTAGGAAGCCATCTGTAGGGCAGTTAGAACCTTTGTCTGGGCTGAATGAGAAAAAAGAAGGAATTCCATGAGCTGCACTCTCTTTCTAAGCCCCCCAGTCTCCAGTCCTTAGAGCAACAGACTGATGGAAGATGTTTGGATTGAGAAGCCAACTATTTGGAGCAGATACAGGCCCAGCAGGA
>NW_006283588.1:3728610-3731575 GCF_000327345.1 Myotis davidii
AGAAAGGGTGGGTGGAGCTCTGGGTGATGCTTGATTAATGGCCAAGGTAAAGAAAACTAGAGACAAGCCAAGTGAAGGGTGCGGGGGATTTCATAGGGTTCAGGACTGAAAACCATTGCAAAACCATTATTTGGTCTTAGTTAAAAGACAAGTGGGGGTCAGGAGGAAGGAATATAAAAGATCATTTGTCATTATAAGGTCTTATTGTATTTTTCCAACCACTTTTTTCAATATTTTATTGCTTACCTTAAAGGATGGGCAAATATGAAATGTGTCCAGTGGAAAGTTGCCTTTAAATTTTACGTATTTTTGAAAGGGAGTGGAGAACAGCGGTGGTCTAAAAGCCCTTGAAACTCTAGGGGTCCGAACTCCAATCCAATCCTTTTTCTCTTTCAAGCCTACTCAGTAATGACGCAAGCATCAGTCTCCAGTATCCAACAATCTAGGGGGGGAACGTTGGGGGATTTTAGCTTCGTCTTTGCTGAAATAGCTTGGGGATTATGGAGTCAAAATTAGAACTAGTAAGAATCAACTCATTCAGTCTTGCAAATTAAAGTAAATCCTTTATTTGTGAACATGGGCTTTACTTGGGGTTGTATTTATTTGGTAAGTGTAGGAGTACAGGGTATTCCATTTATTCAGCTACGAAAGTGTTTTGAAATTCCCTGGAATTTCCTTAGGAGTTCAGACAAACATAAGTGCGTCTGAAATCTTTGGAGGATAACAACCGAAATTACCCCTGCTGAAATGACTAAGTTGGAATTTCTGTTTCATGCCTAAGGATTCCAGAATCTTGACAGATGACAGTGAGAAGGGATCACTGGGCAGGTAGCTCAGCTGGTTAAAGCGTTGGCTCCATATGCCAACGTTTCAGGTTTGATCCCCAGTCAGGGCACATACAAGAATTAACCAGTGAACGCATAAATACGTGGAATAACAAATCTCTCTCTCTTTTCCTCTCTCTCTCTCTCTCTCTCTCTCTCTCTCTCTCAAAAAAAAAAAAAAAAAGTGATTGAGGTATTCCAGAGAAGGGGAGGTGGAATAAAAGGGGTTGAGAGCATTACTCAGATAGGAAGACGTTTCTAACTCCATTCTAAGCAGCAGGAGTAGAGTAGTGCAAAAGGAAATGTGGGTGAAGATGAAGTCAAAACAGCTTAATGCATTTCAAATACTGTATTTTGTCTCTAAATAGTCTATTCTAATTTCCCTCAGCTGCCATCATCTGTTCTAGAGACTCACAAAGATCTGTAGACATGCCATTCTTCCTGCATCGAGACATTTTAAAAGCTGAGAAATAACTAAGGATCCGATGAGGGGTTCCGTTAGTCAATAGTTTCAAACAGGAGAAGGAATATGTAGGTCCAAGACTAGCAAGTCAAGATACTCATCAACCATGGAGCTGGGAGGACTTACTCATTTTTGCTTAGCGATGAAGTAGCTTTTATGATTCCCCGCACAGGAACACATGTGTTTTTGTTTCAGGAAGTACCCAATTCCGATGGGCAGATTACTAGATAAACTCACAGATTGGCGTTCTGACTACATTGCCAGTTTCTAAATGTCAAGTAGTTTATCCCCAATCATTGTGTTGCGGCCTAATCACAAACTGTCCCGTCAGGGTGGTGAAATCAAAAGATGTGAGGGAATAGAATCTCTTAACCTTAACAACAGCAACCGCTTTTTGAAAAACACAGGTGAAAATTTTTAGATCGGATCCCTTCACCCTTAGGAATGAGACGATTGCTGAGTGGTGGGGAGTGTTCGCACTCTTGTGCAACGCCTCCTAACCGTTGTGGGAGTGAATCTGGCGTCAGACTCAACAGTATTAATGTGCCTGTCGCCATTAATGAGTATTTGCACAAGGAATCTGTTTTATGCTGTAAAAATAAGTTCGTATTGACAGAGTCTCTATTCCTTAGGACACTCGCTGGAATAGATAATAATGCCCTTGTAGCCATGGTGCTATTTCGCTTCCATTTCTTTAACGTGGTGGATGACGGCTTCTCCATGTGCGTGAGCTTCAGAAACACTCACTGAAAGTTTGTGCAAGTAGCCTTTTCAGGAGCGAAGCCTCAAGCCTTTCATTAGGTTCTGTTGGGAACACATGTCTTAAAGGAGTTAAGAATGATTTAGAATATGACATTAAAAATATACCTGTAATGCGCCCTGGCTGGTCTGGCCCATTTGGTTGGCATCATCCTGTACACCTGAAGGTTACCAGTTTGATTCCCCATCAGGGCACATGCTCAGGGTTGCAGGATCAATCCCTGGTAGGGGGCATGCCGAAGGCAGCCAGATCCATGTTTCTCTCTCCCTTCCTCTCTCTCTTTAAAAATCAATAAAAATATTAAATATATGTGTGTGTGTGTGATGCATCAGTATGATTTTGGCGCTTTGCCAACGTTAATAATATTTTTAAACAAAATAAGGTATAACTTTCCAACAAAAAATAACACACATTCACTGTTCAATTCAGTGTTTTGCCTCCTTTCGGATGAAAATGAACATAGTTGCACATTGTGACTTTCATCTCATCAGAGACTCCTAAAGTACACAGCAGCACACAGCGCGAGAAACCTCCGTTGTGTAACGTCTCTCGCTCTCTTGGAAATAGCAAACGTCATTTTCTTATAGCGCAGCCCCAAATGGTCAGGACTACCCTAGTCCCATTATTGGAGTTTTCAAAATAGCAACCGCACGTTTATAAGCCTTCATGGTGTTTATTGTGGATGTAGTACTACTCGACAAAACACACTCATCGGGCATCTACTTATCATGATCACGATTCTATTTTATCATCTTTCTATCCGTATTTACAAAACCTTCTGAAAATGAAAAGTAAACGCGGCACAAAATCCCCACTGGGAAGAGCGCTGCTCGGAAAGGCCCCTGAGGTGGGGTCATCCCGGGAAAGCGAGAATTCGGGGACTCGCCGCTCCCCGCCCCGCAGGCCCAGCTGCCCAGG
>NW_006283588.1:3731725-3742315 GCF_000327345.1 Myotis davidii
AGTCCCCGAGCCGCGGACCCGACCCGCTCCAGCCACGCCCCCTCCACCCACTGCAGGCGCGGCCCGAGCGCTGCCCAGTAAGTTGCCAAGTCTCCCTCCGGCCTCGCGGAGGGGCCGCGGGCGATGGGGGGGCCGGGGCGCCCCGGCCGAGCGGGGGGGCTGGGGCGAGGGGTGCGGGCTGTGGCTGCCGCCGCGAACCCCCATCCTTAGGGCTGCGCGTCTCCCCGTCTAGCCCCGAGGCATCGGGGTCCGCGAAGGGCGTGGGCAGCGGGAGCTGGGAGACGACCTGGCACGGCCGCTCCGGGGGAGCCCGTGAGCCACTCTTGTCCAGAGGGTCCCGGGACACCGGTCTCCGGGAGGGCAGACCGCCCCCCCTCCCCCACTTTCTGCACCCCGCCGGGGAGTCCCTGAAGTCGCCTTCCGCTCCCTGGGGGTTCTTGATTTACATATAAAACATCGCTTGGAGTTTTCGCCTCCTAGACCTGCCCTGGACTGGCTGCACAGGTAAAGTGGCCCGCGGTGGTGCTCGGGGGTGTTTTAAAGTAAGAGGGTGCCGCCTTAGACCCGTTTGAGATGGGCTCCACTTTTTAAGCCTATTTCATGCAGTTTTCAACCTTGAACTCCAAATGCCATTCCTGATCCTTCTGGAATGACGGGGCCCATCAGCCTCAATAGCCTTCCACCTGGGAACTTGACAATTTCTATGGACGCGACGCCCAATCCATGGAGTAAGGTCCGCAGAGATCAAGAAAGAGCTCGCAGGTCATCTAAATGGGCGCAGTACCTAGATCCCAGAAGGAAAAAAATGTTCAAACTTGCAAGTATTTATGCAGAACTGCCTACCCAGCGTTTAGGTGACAAGACTTTCAGGACTGATCCTAAGATTTCTCTGCTCATTTGTAGAGAAACACTCCTTTTAACGAGGGCATAGGATCAGATGTTATTCCAAAAGAGCTCTCTGAATCGTGGCTGGGGACCTGGCATAAGAAGTTAGAGTGAATGTGCCTCTGGTGGTACTTTCTCATTCTTGCCCCAACTTCCCTGCCCCCCCCCCCCCCCCGGAGTAATAATAATGATCTCCTCAGCAAATTGCAAACATTTGTGTTTGTGGTCTTTTTCTAGGGAATATAAAGGGTAAGAATATCCATCATATACTCTCTTATGGTTGCTTTTTCCCTTTTGTAATATTAAATCCTTTTTACCCCCTTTTAATTGCACTAAAGCTTAACATGAAATAAATGACTTTTCACTGCAGAAGATCATAGGCGCTTTTAACTTCTCCTTTTACTACAAAGTTGCTAGTGGTCTACTCTGGGAGGCCACACTTGTTAGGATTTTCACATTTTCTCCCTCGCCCCTCACTTGGTTTCCACTGTGCCTTGGTTAGGGAATGCCCTGTCTCTTAAGTCATTTTAATCTCTTAGGATTTGTCACGGCCTTGGAGACCAGGGTGAAATCTGGGTGGTATCTGCAAGGACTCCGCTTGCAGCCTCCTCGGCCTCTTCCCACGTCAGCACAGCCCTTTTGATTCCAAAGTATCTAATCATTATCACTGGACTTAGCAAAGGAGAAGGGAGGCTGGGAGGGGAGACCTGGTCGCTGGAGTAGAAAAAAACATCCAGAATACTGTGGAGTGTTTCACCTTGTATCCTCCTCTAGTTCTGTCTTTAACATACTTGCCTGAAGAAGTGTCCAGCTCGTGGTTCTCACTTTCCACGATGAACCTGCTCACCCTTGCAGGGCAGGCATGCCTAGGTCCCTTGCTGGGGCGTTTGTCCTCTGCTGGTGCTTCCTGGCTGAAGGGACTTAGCAAAGGAGAAGGGAGGCTGGGAGGGGAGACCTGGTCGCTGGAGTAGAAAAAAACATCCAGAATACTGTGGAGTGTTTCACCTTGTATCCTCCTCTAGTTCTGTCTTTAACATACTTGCCTGAAGAAGTGTCCAGCTCGTGGTTCTCACTTTCCACGATGAACCTGCTCACCCTTGCAGGGCAGGCATGCCTAGGTCCCTTGCTGGGGCGTTTGTCCTCTGCTGGTGCTTCCTGGCTGAAGTTATCACTGTGCCTCCCGGCTCTTCTGGCCAGACCGGGAGCCTCATCTGTGGCCACTGCGTCTCTTCTCAGCCCACTTTTTCAAATGAGCTTTCCCTTTGAGTTTTCCTTTGGGGATGTCTCTATTTAGCCTGGTTTCTGTCTTCCCTGCTGTTTTATCTCCGTCTGCTGCTGCATATCTCTACCTATTCAGAAAGGTATGTACTGTTCGAAGTGTTCAGAACCACCTGCTGGTTTTATTCCGGTGCCCTTCAGCGGCCAACTTTCAGAGCAGAACCCTGAAAACACCCCGATGCTGCAGTCTGTTTCCCCAAACAGGATATGCACACGTTGATTTTTAAGCACCGGCTTCTTATAGACTATTTGCTGGGTGTCAGGCATTTAGAAAATGAGCAACGCTTGCAAGGGAACATGTTTCTGCCTATTCACATGTTTAGTGCTATGTGCCTCATTTGAATGTTTTGTCATCCAACTGCATACAGGCATACCTCATCTCACTGTGTCACTTTATTGGGCTGCACAGATGTTGTGTTTTCTACAAATGGAAGGCAAGACCCTCCACCAGCAAAAACTCAAGACTCACGTTATTGCAATAGTCTTTTTATTGCTGTGGTCTGAAATCAAATGTGCAATGAGGCATGCCTGTAGTAAAAATCTCAGCCAGCCTTCAGATTTCAATTATGTGATGCCACTTGTCTAGTGGTTTTGAAAATCTAAGTGGTCCACTCATTTCTACACCTTTAATCTGAATATTCAAAACCACATAGTGTATAGCCTTGATTAAAAAAACTAATGACATTGTTTTATTCATTGTCTTCTGTTTTAATAACTTCATGCTACTGTCTAACACAGTGTGTGGCACATAATACATGCTCCATATGTTTTGATTGTTGAGTGAATGCCATTGATTTCAATAATTCAAGAAAGGGTGTTGTGTCTGTCTTCAAGTATGTATTTCTTCTTTGAAAATTAGTGAGTCCCTACTCTGTACCAGACACCGAACCACCAAAAGTAATGTGTAGCTCCAGCTTTCGAGGGATTCTGCACCTATTTTTACATTCTGTAAACCCTCCATTGAGGGATTTTAGGGAAGTTTTTTATTTTGTTGTATAGAGTAACAGCACCTATAAACAAATGACTTCCTATCATCTATATCAGAAAAGAAGTAAGAACACACTCTCCAATGCAGCCATACATGACAATGATTGAAATACGTTTTGCGAGGTGTGATGTTAGGTGATTTCACTGTTGTGTGAACCTCACAGAGTGCACTTACCCAGTCCTGGATGGCACAGCCTACTATGCACCTAACTCACATCGTATAGTGTATCACTCCTAGGCCGCAAGCCTGTACAGCATGTTACTGTACAAAACAACACAAGATTAACTCAGAGAAAATGATGCAACCCAGGGACACGGCAAACACAAGAAGTGTGAGGCTGCTGCCAGTGTAGCAAGGTATACTGTTTGCAGCAATTTTTTGTAAGTAGAAAGAGTACATCCTAAAACAATGAGAAAAGTATAATATAGTAAATATATAAACCAATAACATAGTCGTTTATTACCACTATCAAGTATTATGTACTGCACATGATTCAGCACAGTACCAGCCCCACCACAAACATGTGAGAGATGTGTTGTGCTATGACTGTAGGATGGCTGCACCATCACTAGGTGAAAGGAATCTTTCAGCTCTGTTACAGTCTTCATGGGACCCTGTGGTATATGTAGCCCGTCATTGACCGAAACGTCGTTGACCGAAACATCACTGAGCAGCACGAGACTAGATGAAGATGATGCCACTTAGAAGTCCATCGTCAAAAGCTCACATGCTTGGTGTTTTTGTTTAAATGGTAGTCACAGATTTGTCCTGATGCTTCTCTTATTTTCCTTTAATTGCCTTTCTGGCCATTATTTCAGAAGGATTGTCAGTGATTCTGGGACTCTTTTTGACTTTAAATATTTCTGAGAATGGCCTCCACTGCCACTAGTTAACTTTCTCATTGGTAAGTACAATTAGTATTGACTTTAAGATGTTAGTTAATGTGGTTTCTATTTAAAAGGCTGTGCTCCATATCTTCTGTTCTTTTTTTATTATTCTTTTAGGAGGGTTCATGATTATATATATATATATACTAGAGGCCTGGTGCTCGAAATTTGTACACTGGGAAGCGGGGTGTCTCTCAGCCCAGCCTGCGCCCTCTCGCAGTCCAGGAGCCCTCGGGGGAGGTCCGACTGACAATTTAGGCCCGTCCCCATTGAGAGCGAGCCTAAGCCAGCAGTTGGACATCCTTAGAGCTGCCTCAGAGGTGGGAGAGGCTCCCGCCACCGCCACTGCTCTCACCAGCCGTGAGCCGGGCTCAGGGCTTCTGGCTGAGTGGTGCTCCCACACACTGACCACCAGGGGGCAGCTCCTGCATTGAGCATCTGCCCCCTGGTGGTCAGTGTGCATCAGAGCAACCAATTGTTCTGCCATTCTTTCGATTTGCATATTAGCCTCTTATTATATAGGATCTGTCTCCTCCGGGGAGTCCCATGGTTCTCTGTTTTTCTGGGTGTGCATGGTCAGGATATATTGTTGAAAATCTTGGGGTTTCTTGCATCCAAGATTGCATCATCAAGCTGAAGTGTCCTATGTGACGATTTAGTGCTGCCAGTGTCATGTATTTAATTGTATGCCTCCTCCCTACCCCACTGCAAAAAAGAAAACAAGTTAAAAACTAGAACCCCCACCGCCCACCCATTCCCGTGCTGCACGCTCACACCGCTCCGTACAACCTGAGCCTCATCTGGGATTGGGCGGTGAGGCCGATGATGTAAGAACATTTCATAACCTTTCTTCCAGGAATTGTGGGGAAAAAAGAGCCCCTGACTGTTTTGTAGTCATTTTTCGCATATTTTGTGAACAATACACAACAAAGAATTCTTATGTCCCTTTTGTTTCTGGCTAGTTTTCCCCACAGTTGTGGGGAAAATTCTTCTCTTTCCTTAACCCACTCTGGCTTCCTCTGGGCTCCCTAAGTCTTCGTACAGTCATAACCAATGGAATGCTGTTCATGTGGTCCAAGCCCACTTTCTTCCAGTGGAGACCCAGTGAGCCCACTGGGTAGAGCTTGATGTCACCAGAAGCCTGAACAATACTGCAATTTAGTTAAGATGCTCTCATTTTATTATTGCCCATCTTTTTTTTTTTTTTTTTTTTTTCATTTTTTTTTTTTTTTGTCAGATTTTAAGATCTTTGGATCTATGGATCATGGAGTCTTCCATGATCATCATTTTTTTTTTAAAGAAAAGATGCTTATTCATTTAAAAAAGGCAAGTAACAAACCTGAAAGCTCAATTTTTATTTATTCTTCTGTGTGGGCACAAAGCTGTTATGTGAGTTGGTAACTTGAACATGATTAGGACATAAAGGTTGTTCTGTTAGGGTCTTTTCTTGCCTTGGCTCTGGGTAGACAGCTGGCCTCATGGTAAATGGTGATGGTGAAGGGCATGGTGATGGTCACTAGTGGAATTCACAGTTAGAGCATATTGAACTAAATGAGGACCCTTTACATGTTCAGCCTCATTTCTTTACTGTCTTAATGTGAATTCGGGGCAGATTTTCCACAAGCAATTCAATGTGTGCTTTTAAAAATCACACTAAATTCTCCAGAACTTGAAATATATTTGAGTGCTGGAGGTGGGACATCATCCCTGCATCACACATAAAGTGCATTTTCCCAGCGCCTGTGTCATAACCCTTTCCGCATTCATGCTGTCTGGTGTCTGAAAGAAGGTATCAATTTGGTGGAAGCAACTGGATTTGATTTTTGTGAAACTAATATGCAAAATTGATAGTATTTAGCAATTGTGTGAATCCAGATTAACAAATACTGTTTGATACATTGGGATTCCCTTGGAATAGGGAATAGGACTTTGTCACTTTGATTCTAAGAATATCCTATGAGGCATGCTATTTGGAGTCTTCCATGATCAGCAGTTAGTTGATCCATTTTGGATGAATAAGTGCTGTATATCGCTATGGCCCAGATCTAGCTATGGCCCATAGAGAAGCAAAGAATGAATAACTTGGTCCCTCTTCTCCAGGTGTTGACCACCCAGTGAAGGAGTTCACAAGTGCACACACAGTGGGGAGTGTGCAGTAAAGCTGCCATTGAGTGACGCAAAGAGCTGAAGGGATCAGGAGGAGAGGGCAATCTATCCTAGAGTTTTCTCTTTGTCACATATGTGATGTGTTCCCAACATAAACCAAATGGTCAGTCAGTTTAGGTCCTGTCATCACCATACGGTTTCTATCACTGCTTTTCCCTCCAATAGTCGCTCTTTGGTAAAGCTTGGGTATCTTGGACTTCAGTTCTGGCTGAGCATTTTGGAGAGCAACAATACTTACTAGTGACTCGGCAGAATTGCTCCTTGTTTACTACCCTGAGCTTCTAGAAAGCTGTGACATTTAACTGCCTATTCAGACTCTTCTGGAAGACCTTAGAGAGGAAAGGTAAAGCACATTAACAGATTCAGGTTGAAAAGAAGAGATTACATTGACTTGCTGTCTTTTCTTATGCTACATTTCATACAGTTTTCATTAACTATATTTGAACGAATGGTACTTATAGTTCTTTGACATACATAGAAGGAGCTCTTCCTCTTTTAGTCTAATAGCCTCTCCATTCTGGTTTATACTTCAGTGGAAGGGAGAAGACCCATACATTTGCATGTAAGACGCTCCTGCCCCAATAATTTGGGTAAGATTTTTGGGACGTCAAACTCTCTGAATTCCAACGGGTGGGCACGTGTGTTTCAGGAACCCAGGATGAGAACGCTGTGATTCAGAAGCCATTTCACCTCCTGGGGAAGGTATCTGAGGAGAGAACCCTTTGGGGCAGCATGCGGCCCTCTTGGCCATTTCTCCTTTCCTCTTGCTGATGCCAGACTGCTCATGGCCTCCAAGGAGAAGCTGAGAACTGGCTCAGAAAGAGGCGTGGCTCTGGGGGGCCCGAGTTAAAGAGCTGTGACCATGACACAATGAAGACCATTCTCCTTTGTGCTGTGTGGGGAGTAGTTCCCTGGCCTCAGAGGAACACTCTGGACTTTAATTGTCTCCGGCATCACCACCTCTCTTTCTTCCAAATTCTCAGATTCACAGATTTCTGTGCCTACCGACGGGCCAGGAAGTAAGTTTGATTCTAAGTGTAGCCGAGATCATTCTAATTGAGTAGTAGCAAATCTATAATAATAAAAGCATAATGTGCTAATTAGACTGGATGTCCTTCCGGAGGGAAGCCCTGGTCTCTGGTGCCAGAGGAAAGCTGGTGCTGGCAGCCGGGGGAAGGAAGGCCTACGCTTGGACGAATTTCATGCATCGGGCCTCTAGTGTATACATAAAAGGGAAGGAAGAAAAAGAATGGATAAGAATAGCAATGCCCTCTTTTCTTACCTAAAATTGGAGCGTCTTTAGAATGACATTTGAAATCCAACCTTATAGCTCAGTATAAGCCTGATGTGGATCTTCTTGTAGAAATGTCCGGTTTTTTATAAACTTATTGTGTAGTAGAACTGAAGAGGTTATATGTTTTAAAGAGCAAGGTAAGCATCAGTGCAGAGCCTGGTCAGTTTTTAAAGTATATAACCGCAAGCTTTTCTCTGTTACGGGTCATGCTCACTTAATAATGTGCCCAGTGAATAACAGCGAGGCAAAGCGAGCGATTAAAAGTTGAATTCCCATTGAAATTCTTATCTTTTGCAAAACTTGCCTTACACGTGGTTAAGATTTGTAATGCTTTGTTGCAAAAAAGCCCTCTTGAAATGCATTACATTTGTGGCACTGCAGCTGTGTAGGTGGCGTAGGACTTGTGTGTGCTGTGTTCATCAAGGAAACAGCACAAAACACATTTACATGCTGCTGAGAAGCCCTCGTGGGTGTTGGTAACATTTGTACTATTAGAGCTTTGGCAGCATATCCTGGGCTGACCCTGTCTTAAACTCTCCCGAAAACTTAGAATTTCACCTTGAAAACGAAATGGCTTTTTCATTTTCATGATGGCAATACACGAATAAGGCCAGTGCCGCCGTGAACATGGTGCGGCACTGTTGAGGTCGTTGGTTTTGTAGCCTGTACTCTGACCTTGACAGGGGATTGAAACCTGTCTTGTGGGCAATTTCTGAAGTCTTTGAAGGGTTCCTCTCCAGCTTCTCTGGCCGGGATAGTTACCGAGTTCCTGGAACGATGCATATGCCAAGCACAGTGCTTAGATTTGGAAGGGAAGCGAGCTTCTGAGAAAGACATTTCAGAGCTCTCTTTTTATAGATAAGGAAACAGATCTTACAAGGTCAGACAGCTGGGGCCAGAGTTGAAGACTTGATTTCAAGCATTTTGACTTGACAGGAGCACTGAGTTCACCCCTGGCCATTCTGCTTTTGTGGAAGCATAGCATAGTCACTAAAATACACTCCTTCCGTGGCAGGCGTTTTATAAACGGGCATCAAAACAAAATTTTAACTTCAAAGTTGTTAGATTTTTAAAACCCTCTTGGAAATTAACGTTTGAATAAGACATTTTAGGATAGTGGCATTCTTATGATGTCTAACTTTTTTAAATGGCATGCTCTGACCAGAAAAACCAAACCAAAAAGAAAGCTGTCATCTTAACCTAAAAATGAAGACTCTACCTACAGGTTCTAAGCCACATGAAGTCATTAGATTTAAACCTCAGATGTGGTGCTTCAAACAAGCAGGCTGTGTTGGGAATGCTGCTGTGCTGTCTTCTTTAAAAGGCTGTTTGCATTTTTATTTTTCCTGATAATCATAGGTAACAGATGGTTCGCACTTAGTTCAGTGAACCAAACAAAAAAAAAGAGCGGACTTTGCATAAAATTTCTGTTGATAGTGCAGTTTATCTCTCTGAGATGGACCAGATGCCCTTTCTGCATAACGAGTAGCATATTTACATTTTTCTGATCTTGTTTTGCCTCAGCCCACCGGAGATTGTGAAGGACAAGCAACCTGGTGTTGTCACCTTAACCGTTAAAGTACTGACCAATGTCTTGTCCTGCATTGCTGACGCTGGGTGTGTTGCATCCCTCGACCCCTTCTAAAACTGATCAGTTTTTCCAGTGACTTTGAAAACTGAAGGCACCATTTAATTCATCGAACTACTGGAAATAGTGTAAATTGACTTTGAGCCCGTGGAAAGCATTGAGAACTCACGTTGTTTCTCTGATCCCTGTTTTGAAAGCATGTAGTGCAGCTGCTCTCTGTAATCGACTTTCTGTTGGCTGACGGTCACCGGCCAGTTCACAGTTGCTGGTTGGCTGTTGTGCGCGGTGGTGAGGGCTGGAGGTGGTGGCGCCGTAAGGTAGGCAGGATGGTGCTGCTGAGGTGGAGTGGAGGCGCCAGCTGGAATGGTGGGCACAGTGGTCATTGCGCGTTCCGGTGAAAGACTCCTCTGTTTTAAGAATGGCCCTGCACTTCATCCCATATCACTCAATGCTTTACTTCTTAGACCAGCGGCCCCAGCAATGCTGACCTATATCATTTCACTTCTGACTTTGTAGACGTGAATCAGAATTCAAGCCGTTTTCAAGAAGTGGAAGAAAGGGGCTCAGTTGATTGAACTAAGTGTAATTTCTATCAAGTGAAGTAAACAAGGAATAGAGAATGCAAGAAATCTTCCCTCCTTCCCTCCCTTCCTTCCTTCCTTCCTTCCTTCCTTCCTTCCTTTCAATGAGGGCCCTTCTCTTCGAAAGTGATGCATGCAGAATCATGTTGCAGGAGGAGAGAGTAATCTTTCTCTAGTGTTCACCTCAACGAAACTTCTACAGCAATTATTTCCTGAGTTGAATTTCCCGCCTCTTTAGGGGCAGCACCGATGGCTTTAATAAGTCGGGGATTCTTGGCTCAGAAGAAGCCTGTGTTTCTTTTCAAGCAGAACCGTGACGACCCATTCCTCATAGGCGTGTGTGACGTAAGCGTGAGCTGGAGCTGCTACCTGTGCAGACAAGCCTGCAGAAAAGTCCAACAGGGATGAGAGTATTTTCCGAGTTAGAGACAGTACAATGTTGAGAACATTTCTAACTGTAGCCAACACGCAGCATTTTCTCCTTAGCGTCTCAATCCCCGATATTAAGTGTTGATTTCTTTCCAGTTCTATTTCAGTGCCTTGGAAAAGAGGGCTCAGAGCAGCAGATCCCTAAGCGCCTTTCCTGCTCTGGGAGAGAAATGGCGAGCAGCCCATTCTCATTGTTACTCCCCAGGGTTTCCCCCCAACAGCCTCTGACATCTCTTCTGACCACACCTGGTGTGCTGCTACTCACAGATGTTGGAGACCTTGCTCTGTAGGCGGGGCAGTGGCGGCTGGTGGCTGTTTAAGATAGTTCAGCTTATAATTGAGAGAGCATGTACAGCTGGCTCCAGATGATGCTGCTGCTCCTGCTCCTCCTCCTCCTCCTCCTCCTCCTTCTCCTGGCTCCGCTCCCCAGGTCCCTGGGAGCCCAGGCCTCCCATGTCCAGGATGGTTGGGGGGACAGCCCCTGTGATGCAGAG
>NW_006283588.1:3742634-3765437 GCF_000327345.1 Myotis davidii
ATAAAACTATTGAAAAAAAAGACCGTACCCTTTTATGTAATGATGTTTACTTTGAATTTATATTAGTTCACACAAACACTCCATCCATGCTTTTGTTCCGGCCCTCCGGGCCAGTTTAAGAACCCATTATGGCCCTCGAGTCAAAAAGTTTGCCCACTGCTATTTTAGACAAATCTGCTTCCCCATCATTTCTAGCATTGCGTTAGCTGCACCCTGTTGTTCCTCTAAGAAAGGGCCCATGTGGTGTTTTCTTGAGATGTCAGCCTCTCTTGGCCATCACTTTTAGTCAGTGCTTTTCCAGGTGACTTTTAAGTGGAGCTAGGAAATGCTTGGTTCATAATTAGAGTAGTATATTTACTGCTTTAGGAGATCCTGCTATATCAATTATTACATTCCTTACTGTAAAAAGTGTTCACAAGATGGATTCAGTGAATTAGTTTTGTACTGGTATTCAAGTAGTATCTGTTTCTAACGCATTAGTCATTATGTCTATACTAGAGGCCCAGTGCACAAAAATCATGCACTGAGGTTGGGGGGCTTCCTCAGCCTGGCCTGCACCCTCTTGCAGTCCTGGACCCCTCACTCCTTACCATCCGCCTGCTTGCTGCTCCTTAGCACTTGGCTTGCTGCTCCTTAGCACTGCTGCAGAGGTGAGAGAGGCTCCTGCCACCATCGCTGCGCTTGCCAGCCATGAGCCCGGCTTCTGGCTGAGTGGTGCTCCCCCTGTGGGAGCGCACTGACCACCACGGGCCAGCTCCTGCATTGAGCATCTGCCCCCTGGTGATCAGTGTGCATCATAGCGACTGGTTGTTCTGGTCGTTCTGCCTTAACTGTCGCGTAGGCTTTTATTATATAGATAGATTAAAAGAACTATTGCCCGGACGGTGTGGCTCAGTGGTTGAGCATTGACCCATAGGTCATAATTGTACTCCAGGTCAGGGCAAATTCCTGGGTTGTGGGCCCAATCCCCAGTAGGGGGCATGCAGGAGGCAGCCGATCAATGATCAGTGATTCTCATCATTGATGTTTCTGTCTCTCTCTCACCCTCTTCCTTCCTCTCTCTGAAATCAATAAAAATATCTTTTAAAATAATAATAAACTATCACATTTAAAAACATCTTCTGACAGAACATGATTTAGTTCAGCTTTTTTAAAGGATAATGACCATTTTATAAGGACTTAGTGTTTCAAGGCACTAAACTTTGGGGGCTTTACGAAGCCTAAACAACAAGGCTGCCCATTGAAAAAATGTCCCATTTACAACGGAGATGCTGAAAAACAGAATTTAGAGAGTTGGCCCCTTCACTAGCCCCTTCTTGACAAATGGTGACATACACAACCAGTGATTTCACAGCATTATTTGCCATTCTTTATGCAATGAAATCTTTGGCTCAATGGCCCAAAGATAAATATTAAAGTTCATAATTTAATTTTTCTTCCTTTTAAAGCCTGTGGCCACTGAGTAGTTATGGAATGCCCCCCGCCTCCCCACGTGCAGAGCTTTCCTGGGCACATAGATACAGACACAAATAAAAAAGGACACGTTCTTTGAGCTCTTGGATCTTATATTCTAGGTCAGACTTATTGGTGTCTCTGTACCCAGAACAGAATAACAAACAGCATGGCTTTTTCTCAGTGCAAAATAGTAAGGAATGGTGGGGAACTGTGGGGAACCAGAGAGCAGCCCATTTTAAAAACACCATGTTCCCCAAAACATACACTGGGAGTTGGCAGGAGAGACTGATAAAACATTAACAAAGAACCCAGCAGAGTCCCTCACGGTGTGAACGGAGTAGATGTGGAATGAGAATGTAGCCCAGAAAACCTGTATTTTTATTCTAGATCTGTTTAAATATGTCAGAGCACACTGATCTACACAGCCATAGCACGTATATTTTTTCCTTCATAAAAGTACACTGAGAGGAAGAGACGGGGTAATGTTTGCAGCTGTCGATGGGAGTTGACTCCTCGCGGCTATCCAATTTTGGAATAACTTAAAATTGTAAGTTTCCCAGCTTTCCCTTTTCTCTTAAAACCACTCTGAACGGGAACAGAGCTCAGTTCTGCTCTGCTCTGTAGAAGGTTCTTTTCCTGCTTCTTAGATCCCATACTCATTAACTAGTGCCTTCAGTATCCTTTCATGCAGCCCAAATGTTGTCTTGTAAAAAGGATCAAATAAGCTTCAGCTGTGTTAAGTGCTGGGCGCATAACAGTCATGAGGATGATGGTGGTGGAAACTGATGAATTGAAATGAGAAAGATATAAATCTCTTCTTCGTGTGTGGCCTGACTATCCCCACTGCTTACTTTTTCATTGTCTGGGCTACATGGGAGAGGGATGGAGCTTCTCTTTCTGGTCTTGTAGGAGAGCATTTGTATGTGTGATGGGTAGGGGCACTGGTAGAGCTGTTACTGAAGGTGTTACTTGTACCTGCTATTCAGAATGAAATATTCCACCCAAGGGTATAGGGAAAAGGGGAGAGAGGGAGGAATTTTTGTTGTCTACACCGAAAAAGACCTGTTGCATCAGGTGAACTTTTAAACTTAAGAGAGGTTTACCAAATCAGTATTTACTGGATCTGAATGGTGGATATGTAATGATGTAATGGCCCTTGACCCTTTTCCGAAGTCATCAATATTATGAGGACATACCTGTGGGTTTTTTGTGTTCTAGTCACTGTGAACTTACGTGACTGCTGCTCTTTGGAAAGAGGATGTTGAGTTGGGTGAAGGTTTGGGCAATACGGACTTCAGTGTAAGCTACCTGTTATCTGACTTTGTGTATACATACACAGGGAATCATGAAAAAGTTAGTTTTTCAGCTACAACAAAAAGAAGTCGTACCATTAAGTCGTAGAATCTCAGTTGGCAGATGCCTTAGCTAATACCTATCTAACTAAACCTGGTCGTAGAAACTTCTGAATCATTCCGAAATGCATGTTCTCTGTTTAAAACAATGAAGACCTGATACCCTTCGGAAGTGGCAGCTTCGTATAGGGAAGAACACTCTTGATTAGGGAGGTCTGCATGTTGTTGGGTCAATGTCATCCCCTTTTTACATTTATTTCCTTTATTTGGAGTTGTCTTCTCGTGTAATATGGATAGAGTCCTCTTCTTACACATTGCCACTCACATTTTTTAAAGAAGTGATCATCTCTCCCCCAAGATGCCCCCAGCCAAGATCGAAAGAAGCAAAATGTAGAAATAATAGCAGCTTGTGTTTCTAAAGCTCTTTGGTATTTGCCAGACACTTTCTTGTCCACTTATTCCTTACAGCAGTTCTGTTTTAAAGATGAGAAGACAGAGACCCCAGTGACGTGCCCCGCACGTGGCTGGTCCCTCTCAGAGCTTGTTGGCGGACTCCCAGCAGAGTTCTCTCTGGGCTCCTGCTCCATCCCTGCTTATTCTGCCCAAATGCCTGCAATTTCTTTAATTCTTCTTCAAGTTGACGTGGTTTCCAGGCCCCTCACCCTCCTCTGGCCACCCTTTAGTGTCCGTACTTGGTTAGCACTGAAGAAAAGGATGGTGCCACCGCCAAACATCCATTCAGAAATATTTGAGCGCTCTGAGTGACAGGTGCTCTGTAGGGACTTTTGACCAAGCGGTCAAACGAAATCCCTACCCTTTGAAGCTTATGGTTGGAGGGCTTATATTGGGGCTCACTCCCCTGCCCCACAACCAACATCCAAGGAACTAAAGACATGGACTAGCAGACTCTGTGATATTAAGGAGTTCATGTGGGAATTCACTAGGCAAACTTCAAAGGATGTAGCAAATATATATCTATTATCTCTGCTGGTTTCCCCTTTTCATTTTTCCAAACAGATTCCATCTGTGGATTAAGAAAATACTGTTGACCTCAATTGAATTATACCAAATTATTTGCAGGCACAAAATGAGGCCATAGAAAAATTTGGGGTAATAGAAGGGGAAGGTCTCTAATATTACCAGAGGCCATTTGAAATAAAATCTAAGCAAAACTAAAACATGAAAGATGTGATTTGCAGGGCCACAAGGCTTCATTTGTTCTGAAATATGTTTTGAATTCCGAAATATGGGGAGAATTAAGAATACTAGCAATTTGAGAACCCAAGAGATGGATAAGGAATGAACCAGACAAATTGTAAAATAAATACAGTGTTTCAGAAAACCTTGTGTTTTAGTAAAAGTAGCAAAAGTCTTCAGCTTTTATGTTAAAGCCTTCTTATATTAAAGTATTGCAGGTTTCGGTAGCCAGAAGAAGTGAGTTTTAATATATGTTAGAATTTTATTTTTTATTTAAATATATTTTTATTGTTGACAGTAGTACCGATATCTCCCAGTCCCTCCCTCCCTTTACTCCCTTCCTCCCAGCCCCCAGTATGTTAGAATTTTAATACAGACATAAGTTATGATGCTTATCTAGTTACTTTTATTGATCCTTACATTTTTTTCTTCATTGCTTATATTTTAATAACAATTATACTTTCAGTCTTAAGGGAGTAATGGTTTATGAATTAGAAAGGTTAAACTCTATTGGAGATGAGGTTTGAAAATTCCAAAGTCTCCCAAAAAATTTTTTGGTAACATCTGGATAATGACCTTCCAATGATCTTTCATCGGTTGGTGTTTGGCTGCCAAGAGCCATAATTCTGCATGTGCCCTTGCTTCTAGGCTGTGTGGCATAGGAGAAAGGGCATGGACTTCGGAGTCTCACAACCTTGGGTTCAAATCTAGCTCTGAGATCTTGAGCGAGTTACTTAGCATCTCTGAGCGTCAGTTTCATCATCTGAAGATGGGCCGTTTCTGCTGAAGTAGTTGTGAAAATTAAATAAAATAAGGTCTATCCAGTGCCCAAAACGTAACAGTAAGCCAGTGAAGGATCCCAATTACTTCTTTTTATTTTCACATTCCATTTTCTTTTCCTTTTTCTTTTTCTCCCTCCTTTCCTCCCTCATGTTCCCAACAATCTGTTGGCGTTTTCTTACGTTTCTCTTTAGAAAACGTAAGAATACAAGTTAACCAAATTCAAAACTAGAGGAGCAGTATCCTGTAGCTCTTCAGCATGCTATATTGAGCTGGATGACGTCATCATTAGCTAACACTGGCTTTTAACCAAGCTGTTCCTTACGGCATGCTCTGGATAGAATTTCATCTCCGTTTAGGGTGTGTACTTCATAACTGGACTATTTGCTGGCAGAAAACTGTCTGTGCTTTGCTTTCTGGGATGTGGTTGGTTAACACTTTGCTCCTCAGAGCACGCCGTTTCCTCAGTCCTGTGCTCACTATGGGACTCTGAGCTCTGAAAGAAATGTGAACTTGGGGTGGGTCTCTTTAGATGGTGCACACCAATCAAAACCAGCAGTGGCTATAACAGAAATGGACCATTTGCGGGGGAGGGGGAGTTGTGGGTGTTTTTTTTAAATTATGAGACTTTATGACATTGCTCCTAAAAGGCTACTGCCTATATTATATCTTATTATGGAGAGTCAGACAGACTTGAGTTTGGATCCTGACTTTGATATATACTAGGTAGTATTTAACCTCTCAAAGCTTTGGTTTTCTGATCTGTATAACAGAGATTGTGGTAGTACCTGCCTCCTAGGGTTGCTGGGCAATTTAGTTGGGTTAATCCATAAAATGCCCTTGGTTCATGTTCGTTCTCAGGAGTGGCAGCAGCAGTCAAAGCCATTGTGGTGCGAGTCTATTTGTGTACATTTTACAAACATGTCTCATTCTAGGAACTTCCCAGAACTCCCCTTAGATGTTAAGCTGGTGATGGCGTTCTCTGTAAGCCATGTCCGTGGCAGTCTCTCGCTTCTTTTATATTCTCGCTGCCATTTTCTCTTCCCAGGGTGACGGCACGTAGCCCGTCTCTGAGTCCTGGGCCTCCAGCTCTGGGCCTTCGGTCAGCCACCCCTGAGGATGGGGCTCCCTGGGCTCTTCTCCTGCCTCTGCCTCTGCCTTGTGTGCCCTGGGCTGGGGCCCCTTTCCGGCCCCTGGCAGCAGGTCCCTCATTAGCGTGGGTGCTTGAATCTGCTTGGCTAAGGAGGAAAAGCCCCGCCAAGCCTTGAAGAGAGCCCGAGTCTTTCTCGGTGTCAGCATGCAGCCAGTTGCACAAGGAAGGAATCAAGCCCAGATGCGAAGGCAAGTTTCTCAATGCTTTTGTTTCCCAGTTGGAAGATTTCTGTCCAGGAACGTCCTTAGGGAGAGGACTCCCAGTGGGCATGCTCGAGAAATGGTATTTGGGAAGTTCTTTGAACTGAGGTCAGAGAATATCATTGAGACTGTACACTGATGACTATAGCAGCTGCACAGCCTCTCATCACTGATGTTTCTGCCTCTCTTCCTCTCCCTTTCTCTCTGAAATCAATAAAAATATATTAAAATATATTAAAAATGAGAGTATGGGACTGGCAATCCATTTTATTCTAAATCTTTATTTCTGTGTATCTACAAATCCTTTACATAAAAAGTGAGTGGCTTCTGTACATGGATTATTTTTGGTGTTCCAAGACATGAATGTGCAGCACTGTAGGAGTGGCAAGTCCTAAGGGAGGCACAGGTTTAATCTGGAAGGATATGTCTGTGTGAGTTCTAGTAATAGATTAACAGCCACTGACATCCACTGAGGGCCTGCTCTGCAGTGGGCACTTCACATACATTTTCTCCTTTGACCTTCATAACCACCTTATGAGAACATCATGGTAGCCGTGAGAAAGGGGCGCTGAGAGGTAAACTCTGCCTGCCTCTAAGACCCCACGCCCTTTCCACGCCGGAGTCTGCTGTTACCACCAACTCTAGGAGCCAATGAATGTGGGTGGTAATGTTACCACACCTGATTCTCATCAGAGCTTTTTAAAGGTGTTTATTTCTTTTTGATGCCAGCAAGATGAGAGTAATTGTTTGTTGTCATTGCCATTGTAAAGGGGAAAACGAAAAGCAATTTATTCTCCTTCCCCCTTTAATTCCCCAATCTCAGGACTGAGTAAAATAATTGGCTGAAGTATTTATGTACATAGTGCGACTTTCCCATCTAAGGCTGATTTTTTTTCTAGCTTGTTGGTAGCAGGGGAGAATACAGTGGGGCCTTGACTTACGAGTGTCCCGACTAACGAATTTTTTGAGATACCAGCTGTCTCTTAGCCGATTTTTTGTATTGAGTTGACAGAGTAATTTGAGTTAACGAGCTCCTTAACGAGCTCGGCCTCGGATCGAATTAAACTCGTAAGTCAAGGTTCCACTGTACAGAACCACAGTATGCCATTGGGAACAAGTTCTTGGCACATGGGATTTGTTCTCTGTGCTCTGGTGTGCGTGCTGATGCACTTTGACTTTTAGAGGTGGAGAAATTACCAGAAATGATTGATCAGGCAACAGTCAAGGATGACTCAGAGCTAGACTCTCTTCCTGTGTCCAGATAAAGTGGTAATCTAACATGGAGCCATTTCCCACATGTTTTCCCTGTAGTTTTGCTACATTTGTGTTATTAAACGTGTGCTTTCAGCCCACCAGAGATGTTTGCCTTGACTTTTTAAGGAGAATAATACCTTTCCCTGGGTATCTTATACGTGCTGGGCTCTTGATCTGCCGCACTAGAAAGGATATTTCGGTTGTAAGTATTTCTCTGTTTGAAGAGAAAGGAAGTATTTAGAAATCTTCACACACAAACACACACACACACACACACACATCAAATAACAAATCTCTAGAATATGAAACAAGAAAGTGGGCCCAAATCATAGCTGGAATTAGTATCTGTTGCATTTTCTCCTGATTCCTCAATGAATTATCTTTACACTCCCAGAAAGATGTCCTGGCCCTGGCCGGTATGGCTTAGTTGGTTGAGCGTCCTCCCATGCACCGAGGGGGCACTGGTTCGATTCCTGGTCACGGGGCACATGCCTGGGTTGTGGGCTCAATCCCTAGTAGGGAGTGTGTAGGAGGCAGCAGATGGATGTTTCTCTCTCTCATGGATGTTTCTCACATGGATGTTTCTCTTTCTCCCTCTCTCTTCCTCTCCCTCTCAAATCAATAAAAACATTTTTTTAAAATAGATGTCCTAGAAAAGGACATGACACAGCTGCAGGTGCAGAGACGAGCACTGTAGGAGTGGCAAGTCCTGAGGGAGGCACAGGTTTAATCTGGAAGGAGGGGGTTTTAATGGGACAATGAGCTATTTTTCTTCCCGTTATCATGGTAGAATTGTGCGTGCTTCGTTAGTGATTGGGTGCCTGTGAGCTCATGCTCAGAGGTCAGGCCCAAGTCCATGGTGTCGGAGCCACAGATGATGAAACGCTGTTTTGCTGCCTGCAAACAAGGATGTTCCCGCAGGGGTGGGTGGGTTGTTGAAACCCTCCTGTGAAAGACTGTTAAACAAACATGATCTTTGTTGATGTAAGATGAATGCAATACGGAGGCTGAGTAAGGAGAGTTTAGGGGGCTAAAGAATTTGCACGAGTTATACCCT
The DNA here is from genome assembly GCF_000327345.1 of Myotis davidii. Classification (NCBI taxonomy): domain Eukaryota; kingdom Metazoa; phylum Chordata; class Mammalia; order Chiroptera; family Vespertilionidae; genus Myotis; species Myotis davidii. Next base: position 3,751,083 of record NW_006283588.1, read on the forward strand.
TTGTTAAGATTCATAGGATGTTTGTCCCTTGGCGACAAGGAAATCATTCGCTTACCCCCTAGAATATTCTGCACTAACCAGCTGGCAGATTCAGTCTGTGTACCCTTGATTTTTAAAGAGCAGACTTCTAAATGTTTACAGAAAATATAGATATAACTCCATGGACTACATGTAACGGTGCCATTGGGAAAGAAGTAAAGACAAATACAGTCAAAATCCTAGTGGAATGCTCGGTGTGAGGAACAAGATGGGCAGATGCGACAACTCATGGCTATCAAGGGAGTTCATTGGAGGTGTCAGACTTAAAAGATGGGAGAGGAAAGGAAGTGGTACGAATCTGTGAAAACAGTAAAGGGGTGTTTGAGTTGAATCTGTATGAAACTTAGGGAGGAGAAAGAAAAGGGGGAACCCGGTGTGACAGCCACAGGTGGCCGAGGGAAGGCAGAGAGGCTCACTCCCTCGTTTGCTTTTGTCATTACTAGAAGGTGGCTGTCTCACCAGGTGACACAACACACTACAGAAAGGGGACCTGAAGCCCAAATTGGTGAGAGAACTGAAGCTGCTTTTACACTAGTTCACAGTCTCAGGCCCGAATGAATTCTATCTCACAACGTTAAGTTGTAGATCTGAGTCTGGAGTAACCACCGTGGAGGAAGTCCTGGAGGTGCCCTGAGGTACAGGCAGGGAGCAGAAGAAAGGAAGGAAGCCCATGGAGATCATAGGAACCGCTGATCTGGGAGCTGGACATGGTTCACCAGCAAAACACTAGCCCATCAGAATGTAGTTGGAAAAGAAGTGACCGATTCCCAAAAGGCATGAGTTCAGCAAGAACAAGTTATGCCTAGCAAACTCCACTCCATCTTTTTCCTTGGTTATTAGATGGGTAGATTTGGGAAGTTTAAACATAACGTGTTAGGATTCTGGCAAAGCATTTAATAGCATGTGTGAAGGTAACCTTGGGACAAGTTGGAGAGATATGTGGGTTTCCAGTTGGTTGCATGAGATGCCCAGAGTGTTGATTAATGGGTCGATACCAGCTTGGAGAGACAGTCTTGGTGGCCTGCCATGGTACTCTGTCCTTGGCCCTGTGGTGTGTAGGCATGTTGATCATTTATTTACTGGGATTGAGATAGAAGACATGCTTATTACATTGGCAATGGCATAAGGATAGGGAGGGTGCTACATACATTGACTGGTTGATGGACTTACACATAATCCCAAATAATGTGAAGCTTAAAATTCTGGATTTAGGTTTCAAAATAATCAGTGAAACAAAATGGAATCAGGAAGACCAGTGTTATGTAAACATCTTTGGGAGAAAAAAAACACGCCTGGGCGTTTTAGTGAAGTATAAACTAAGTATGAGCCATCCATTCACTGACCAAATGTTTACTTCACTCCTATGTATATTTTAATCACTCTCAATACATTGAGAATGCAACAAATGAGTAAAATACAGGCCTTGCTTGCAAGAAGCTGTTAGTCTAAAGGAGTGTATTGGTTTCCTAGGGTTGCCATGAAAAAGTACCACAAACTGGGTGGCTTAGAATAAAAATACATACTGACCCACAGTTTTGGAGCCCGAAGTCTAGAATCAAGGTGTCAGCAGGGCCTGCCTCCCTCTGAAACCCTGGGCAAGAACCCCTCCTGGGCCCTTGGAGCTTTTGGTGGTAGCCATGGAGCTTTGGTGTCCTTGGCTTGCAGCTGCATCCCTCCACCGTCTGCTCTGATGTCACACAGCATTCTCCCAATGTGTCTGTCTTCATCTCATAAGGCCTTTTCCTCGTCTTATAAGGACACCAGTCCTATGGGATTAGGGCTCACCCTAATCACCTCATCTTCATTTGATAACCAGACCAAGAACCTGTTTACTGATAGGTGCTTCCCCATATCTTTTACAGGAGGGCAGTTCATCTGAAACATGTTCACCAAGGCATTTGACTCTGATCCTATTAAAGAAAAAAGTGCCATAAAGGATTAAACAAACAAGCTCTAGACTAGGAGACAAGAAAGCGGAGTGCTGTGAGAACAAGTGGCAGGGAGGAGGGGTGTGGAGGATGCTGGGAGCTCTCTAGGCAAGGAGGAGGGGTAACTTTCCAGGAAGAAGGAGCAACTGTGCAGAGAGTCTGGAGGCAGTAAGAGGCTTCGAGTTCAGAGCAAGTTCAAAGGAAACAGTGTGGCTGGAGGGCGTGAGCAGGAGGCAGAAGATGGGCGGAGGAGAGCCAGGAGCCGGCCAGCACAGCTCTGTGCGCTGTGCTGAGGGGGTTTGTGGCATCTATTAAAAATAACACAGCCCTAGTCGGTTTGGCTCAGTGGACAGAGCATCAGCCTGGGGACCGAAGGGTCCCGTGTTCTATTCTGGTCAAGGGCACATGCCTCCATTGTGGGCTCGATCCCCAGTAGGGGGCATGCAGGAGGCAGCCGGTCAATGATTTTCTTTCATCCTTGATGTTTCTATCTCTCTCTCTCCCTCTCCCTCCCTCTCTAAAATCAGTAAAAATATATTTTTAATAGGCAAAAAGAATAAATAGGAGTATACAGAATTGGAGGAAGCAAATAAGCAAATTAGACTCTGTGCTTGTGTGACCACATCTGAAATGCTTTGGCTTGTTGGGAGTGTCATTTAACGTTAGGGTTTTTCAAAATGTGCTCCTCGTACTTTGAATTAATGTATTTCTCGGAGAGGAAAGAAGTTGTGGGATGATAGCTGTTTGGGTTATTCGAATGAGAGGACTTTTCCACCTTTGCTCTTAGGGCAGAATGAGGCCAATGGGCAGGCGTTATAGGGGGGGCTTCGGGCAGGGGAAGGGCTTGTGGCAGTGGGAGCTACACCAGAGCGGAAGATGCCTCGAGAATGCGGCCTGCCCTTGCCCATGGGGACGGCCACCTGTCAGAGAAGAAAGGAATTCTGCAGCGAAGGCGGGGTGGGGAACTTCCTCCACGAGGTGTACCCACCAGGGATTCGTGTATGATGTTAAGATTTCTAAAATGCATTAACATGCCCTTTATAATTAAACATCAAGAGCATTCAAAAGGCTATCACATGAAATGTCACCGGGGGGGTTATTAAATAATGGAATTCACTGAGAAGTCTTTGTGATGCAATATTGGATGTCAGCGATGTCGCAATTAACACATCTCTGCAGCATCACAGCCAGGCACGCGCTCTTGGGAGGCTGTGATATTCGCAGGAAGTATCTTCATCTCACGTCATGGGTACCACTGTCTCTTTCCTTTCCCTAATGTCCTTCCAACCGCCCTTGATGGCCTGGTTCTAGCCGCCTCGTTTCCAAGGATCAGTTGCCAGTCATGTACGTTAAGCCAAATAAATCCTACTTAGAAGTGGTGGTATGTAAATGTGTACATTCTGTCTTATACCAACTAAGCAGTTTTACCTTCATGGGAGGTGGGGAAGCCGGAGACATGCAGTGTATGGGAAAGTGTTAATCCTCCCCACGTGCCTCAAGGCCCAGAAAACCAGCCAGCTGCCAGGAGTATATTTAAAAAGGATTTCAAGCCCTAGCCAGTTTGGCTCAGTGGATAGAGCGACAGCCTGCGGTTTGATTCCGGTCAAGGACACATGCCGGGGTTGCGGGCTCCATCCCCAGTAAGGAGCCTGCAGGAGGCAGCCGATCAATGATTCTCTCTCATCGTTGATGTTTCTCTCTCTCTCTCCCTCTCCCTTCCTCTCTGAAATCAATAAAAATATATTAAAAATAATTTAAAAATAATAACAAAAAGGATTCCAGGGTTTCCTTGTCTCTCTTGAAGGAGATCCAGTTCATAGTCCACACCAGCACTTTGCAAAACCCGCCCCCTTCCCTCTCTGCCTCCTTCTCTGGACCAGGTGGATCCTGTCTGCCCCCTTTCCTTCCTTCCGAAGCTCCATTGCATTCATCAGCCGGGCTTCTTGGCGTTACTGTTTCTGAGTGGGTGGTGTGTTTTCTCTTCGTGGAGTCAAAGGAGTCAGGAATTGACAGAGAAGACAAGCAAGTTTCTTTCTGCTGTGCCCGCAGTAGCTCAAAAGGCCAGGGAGCAGGCAACACCAGGTCCACCAACCCCGTTACTCGGGTGGGTTCAAGAAGGGCGTGTTGCAGGGGAGGTAGGTGGGTAACAGGACTGCGGCATTCACGTGGATGACAGCAAAACAGACGGCGAGGAAGGGAGGCCGAGGCTGAGACCAGAGGCCAGAGGGGTGGTCCTGAAACCAGGCGAAGTGTTCGAGCGGTGGATGCTGGCAGGAGGCAGATTGGATCCCCATGTAAGTAAAAAGATCCAAAACCCAACTCGTTCTGCGTGTTCCATACTTCTGTGATTGGGGAGTTTGCTGATGTTTGTAAACATTCACAAGCATGATTTAAGATCAGGGACACTCGACTGTTTGACACACAGCCTGGATTCAAATGCTTGCTTCCTGCCCCAGGCATCACTTCAAGTTAGGGGTGGGAAGTAGTGCTGTTCCCTGGACCCGCTGGAGTCGGAGCCCAAGATACCGTATTTCTCTCTCTGTGTCCCAGCGCTGACTACTCCGAAGGTCAGACGAAGCAGCTCTGGAGAAGCGTTTCACTTTTCCTTTTCAAAATTTCTAAAGCTTGATCTTCTAGAGAAATTGACAATTCATTAAGTAATTGATATGCCCTAACGACAATTTCTCCAACTTAAAAGTTGGAGATCGGAATTTTTCTTAACTTTTCTAATAATATTACAAAAAGAGAACACACATGGGACAAGAATGTCAGACCTCAGTTTTAGGGACCTCGTCATTACAAATTATTTTAATTTTTAAAATTCTTAGTTCGCCTCGCCTAAACCTAACATTTAGTGGCTCTGCGTGGTGGTGGTGAGGGACAGGCACTGTTTTCGTTGCTTTCTCTGAGCGCACAATAGAAATGTTTTATTCAGACTCACTGGATGCCAACAGGAACTTTCAAATCTCTCTCAGCCAATAGCAGTGTTTCCACAAACTGCCAAGATGCTAATGATGCAAGTTCTGGCAACACATTGTTTCTGTATTTTAGGAAGTAACAAATCAGATCATGCTTTTCAAAATTGAAAATAGAGTCTTTTATAGAAATGTCTTTTCTGCAAAACCATAAAACATTAGTACACTCGGTATGTGATCCATCTAAATTTCTTGAACGTGGGCTTAGAGTGAATGTGAATTCTTGGGCGCATTTCCTTCCCTGCCACAGTTTGACGGAGGAATTTTGCCTAGCGTTGAAACAGAAGTGGTTTAATCTTAGCAATGAATGAAACCAGGTTCCTTTGAGGAGGGGTGTGAGGTAGTAAATTGAGGCGGTCCTTCGGCTCTAATGGGAAAAGCATGATTAGAGGAAACCAATGTTCAAAAGCACTTCTCAATTCTTTGCTCTTGGACAAAAAGAGCTTTCTTCGACTTTAACATGCCTCCTCGTCCATGAACATACTTGTAGCATTTTTAATTTGGAATCCAGCTACTAATCCAGAAATAAGTTTAAAAAACAAACAAACAAAAAAACTTCCTGAGGATTGGCTATAATTCAACAGGGGCCTGGGATCTCCCAGGTCACCTGGATTTCATTGGTGCCCTTGAGTTGGCTCTAATTTGTGTGCTGGTGAATTAAAATTAGAATGAAGGCGATAGGGAGTATTTTTTGCTTGGTTTTTTTTTAGAACAGTTATGTTTGCCTTTTTATGCAGTTTCTTGAGATGTAATACCAAGTGAATCACTTTCTTGTAAGATGAGCAGTTCCCACACCTGTGAGCACAGCAAGATTTGATCCACAACAATCGGAGAAACCTCGAATTAAACTTCAGTGTTCTAGGAAGCCCACTCGTCTAGAATGTCTTGTGGCATAAAAACGTGCCCAATGTGACTGTTTTCTGGCAGTTCAAAGAGCTTGACATGGCCATTTGGATTATATTCTAGAAGCTCTGCTGACCCCTACTTACCTCTAGCTCTCCCCAGCCCCTGACACATGAGAAACACTCAACAAACGTTAGCCATTTTAATAGTATAGCATTTAAGTAGTGACGGGTGTGGAGTCTTTAGAAAGGGTACCTCCTGATGTTTGGGATGGCACGTCTTTACCCGGTGACAGGGGCTCACAGAGGACACTTCCTTCAGTAGCTGGTTGGGGCGAGGGACAGATTGTACCCTCTGGCATGTGGGGTGATTTATTAACCAAAGATTGCTAAGACCTAAAGGGCCAGGCGGCTGCCTGATGCGAAGCGCACCACCAGGGCCCTTGTCGGAGGAAACCGGGTGCTGACTGGCCAGAGACTCCTGTCACCGAGGTGCTGAGGGCTCTGTTTCTTTTCTGCACTTTTTTTTTAAACTTCTGCTCTTCTCCAACCCTCACAACAAAAGCTGGACAATTTTTTTTTATTATTCTGCATCTATTTGGATGAGACAGCGAGGTATGCCTATACCTTTATTTTTGCCTTTCCTGAAACTAAGTAGATCCCCATTTTGGAGCTGCCTTTACAAATTTCCAAAATCCTCTATCAGCTGTTCGTTTGCCGGATGTCCTTAGGAAAGTTGCTTGTTTGTGTCTGGATTCCTGTCAGAAGCTTTGAAATAGCTTAACTTCCTGGGAGTGCCAATCTATATAAAAGCCTAAGTGACTGGAATGACCGGTCACTATGACGTGCACTGACACCAGGGGGCAGACACTCAATGCAGGAGCTGCCCCCTGGTGGTCAGTGTGCTTTTACAGTCCACCTCCCCCGGCCAGCCAACCTCCCACTGTCTCTCCCCCTGGCTGGCAGGCCCCAGGCTAAGATGGGGAACCAGGGGTGGGTGGCAGCGGACGATGCCCCATTCCCAGGGGGACCGAGGGCCAGCTCCCTCCTCTGGTCTGGTGGCCAACCTCCTGTGCCCTGTTCCTCCTCCCCTGGCTGGCGGGCCCTGATTGGCCTGCTGCCCACCCACTGCAGTGGCAGCATGGCAGTGAGGGAAGGAGGAGTAGGGGAGGAGGGGAACTATGCAGTGGTGGGGCACTGATGATGGCAGCATTGGAGTTCAGCGTCTGTTCTTTTTGTGCCTGGCTCAGCAACCAGTATCTCCTCTTTGGCCTGGCCCTGATCAGCTTGGCCCTGATAGGCCTGGCCCTGGTCGGCCTGGGCCCTGATTGGCCTGGCCCCAATTGGCCCTGATGCCAGCCAGGCCTAGGGACCCCACCTGTGCATGAATTTCGTGCACCAGCCTCTGGTCTGATATAAAAGGAGAGAAAATGTAAATGTTATTCCTACAATGTCATGACCTTTCAGTGGCCTCCATGTGTCTTTAATTTTTACCTATTTCTGTATTTGCACTTACCTATCTGGAAGAAATTTGGGGGAAGATATCATACAGACAGTTCAATTTGGAGAAAAGAAAAGTTTTGAACCACATATAAATGAAATGTATATGAAAAAGTATCTTTGTTTTCCAAAAAAAATAAACATTTTAGGTTTGAATGCAAAAGTTTGTGGTTGGTTTGGTTCTTTACTAACCAGAGTGAACAGTTACCATTTCAGATGATCTTTTATCCTGAATTATACTTTTGATGTATTTTTTGAGAAATTAAACTCTTAAATGTAAATCAAAATGAGAGAAATGTCACCAATCCCATGATATTATGCCCATATTTTCTCCTCCCTTCTATTCAATTATTTAGCATATAATAAAATTTAAGAATGTTTTTGAACTTTAAAGTTGTAGAAATGTAGTTGATGGTGAGTTTGCAGATTGCCAAACCATAAGGTCTAGTTTAAAGAACACACACACACACACACACACACACACACACACACACACACAATGCAACCAAGATCCAAGTTCTATGTGGTTTAATTTCTTTTTCCCTGTCAGTCCAAAAACAGATAGTGCAGATGTCTCCCTATAATACTAGCAACTCAAACGAGGAAGGGAAATTTGGTTATAATTAGGATGAGCTAATTTGTTGAGGATTTGCTGGAGCGCCTGCCTGCCCCACCGACTTGCCACAGCTCTTTCTCCTGTAAGATTTGTTGACAGGACCTGTGATACTGAGACGGAGAATTAAGTTTGAAAATTCAGCCTGACTTAGTGGAGGAGAGGAAAGATTCATTTCTATGCCACTAAATGCCTCATCAGGCTCCTGAACCAGAGTAAAAATCCAGGACTGACTTTGACTGCAATTTGCAGATTTGGAAAGATTCCTGTGGTCAGCGGAAAGGAAGTCTGCTCTATGGTAGTGTCATATCACCAGGGCTAGGGGTTTACTTGCCCTGCAATTCTGTGCTGTCACATTTACAGCCTGGATTGAAGAAGGTTGAGAAGGAGGTGCTGAGGAAGGAATTGAGCTTTGGGGCAAGAATTAAAAGGGGTTCCAGCAAGGAGTTAGGTTTCTTGAAACTGTTTACTTACGGTGGGGGCTGTGGAAGACCTGCCTGTATCATCAGGGTCGTTTGAATCATTCGGAGATGTTTGTACTGCAGAGTCTATTACAGATCCCTCCAGCCTGCCCTTGGCTAATTACATTTCCAGATTTAGGCTGAATATTTGCAGATTTTTCTTCTCAATAGAGAGACCACTGTCTTAGCAATAAGTAAAGTTATTATTTATGGAAGAAAGGTACACGTCACCAGCCACTTGTGACCTCATAGGAATGTTGATTCGAGTTTTACATTCTAAGGGGAAGGCCGTGGGTATGAATGTTAACAGAGACCTCTGCATGCATGCAGGTTCCCTATTAAATACCAGTCCTTGGTCACAGTAGCAGTAGCTGACAGAGCCTTTGGAAAAACAAAGTCTGTACTCTCCAGGACAATAGCACCGTCTTTAAAAGCCCTGCATCTTCTCCCTACATGGTATGTTGTGGATGAGACAGTCAATGGGCAGAGGGTGCAGACCTGAGTCAGGTGGAATTTGAGTGGAATTTCCTTCAGCAATGAAAGAACCTTGTAAAAGTGAGAATAAGGTCATCACCATTGCACACAGGGAGCGTATCTTTTAAAAACGTTTTAAAGGAAGAGTTACTCGGCTTTTAAAATATGTCAATGTCAAATTGTATCACTCAAATTCGACACAAACACCCTGCTTTTTTCATTCTTCTGTTGCCATAGTACGTTCATCTATCAGTCCGTCTCCACAAAAAACAAAAGCACAGGATTCATTTTTCTTTATTGACTAAACAGTGTCTGTTGCACCTGCTAGGACTTCACAAATGTTTGGTTAACAATGATACATCAGATTGACTCAGGATGTTTTACATTGCGTTCCTCCATCCCATTATATTTCTGCAAAATTGATATTGTGCCAGAGCTTTTGCCATCTGTATTTTACCAGCTGTGCATAGCTGAGAGTGTTTGCAGAGAGCACCGCGTAACCTGTCAGTTCTAGGAAGAGTTCTTGACGTATGCTTTTCTGTTACTTAAAAGCTAACGGAAGCTTAGCAAATGCAGCTTTATCTTATTTTCTGAGGGCAACATGGAAAATGACCCAAAATACTTTCCAGCAATCAGGTCCTATCTGATTAGAGTGGCACATTTCTGTTAAGAACAGCCCTGCTTCCTGTGTACTGTAGAGTGAATTAAATTCACTTTTATATTGATGAGATGATGGTAACGTATTCATTTTGGGTAACTGTTGACAATAAAAGTTTTCACTATTTTTGACATTTTCAAAGGTTTGTTTATTGGCTGGCTTGCTTATTCCCTTTTATTTTTTATACTGTTTATTTTGTGTGTGTAGAAGGGGGGTGTAAAAGAAATTTCACAAAGAACAATATGACAATAGTACCAGGAAAAAAGGATTTAGAAAAAAAAAATTAACCAAAATCCTATCACACTCCAAAATTTCTTAATTGTCCCTTCTTTATTTCAGATCCTTTGCTTAAATAGTTAACCGTTATAGAATTTGTGTCTTTTCCTAAAAATTAAGGTCAAGTGTTTTATCAACTCTGCTTTATCTAAAGACAAACATGTATCCCTCACTTTTAATATCAGCTGTTTGCTAATGTATATGACATGTGCCGCTTCCACATGATCTTAAATCATTACGAAATTCAGTAAATCTTCATTTCTGAGCTTTTTAAAAATTGATAGTTGTCCCTAAATCTTGAATAAAAGCATTTAAATGTTAGAGAAGGTCAACATTTAGTAATACCTCAGTTCCCCCCAGCTCCCTCCCCCCCCACACACACACCTCAGTTGACCTCTATTTAACTTCAGTGTTTTACTTTTTTAAAAAATATATATTTTTATTTATTTCAGAGAGGAAGGGAGAGAAAAGAGAGAGACAGAAACATCAATTATGAGAGAGAATCATTGATTGGCTGCCTCCTGCACAGCCCCTACTGGGGATTGAACTCACGACCCCGGCATGTGCCCTGATCAAGAATTGAACTGTGACCTCCTGGTTCATAGGTTGATGCTCAACCACTGAGCCACGCTGGCCGGGCAGTGCAGTTCACTTCTTGATTCTTTTTTAAGCAGTACACTTTCCTACCTCATCTTCTATATGTATTATATGAGAAATAGCTTGTCAAGGGTTAGTTGTAGAAATTAATACACATTTCATTGGTAGAAGTATTGATACCTTTTGACTTTGGAAGCCAGAGTATTGACAACATTGGAGATGGCATTCATCTGTATGTCCAAATTCTCCACCAAGTATTTGTGAAGTGCCATACTTGGCATTCTGTCAGGTTTTGTGGAAAATACTGATGTGCAAACTTTATTGCTGCTGTAAGGAACTTTTCACTCATCTTTGTTTTTCTTTAGGATTTTTCTCTGTATTCTTTGAGCTGCTTTCAATATCAAGGACTTGTATTTGCAATGATACGTGAATAATGTTTAGCGAGCTAGCTTTATCTACTAGGTTTATTGTGAAATTAGATTATTCATATCCCAGACAAACATCTGTTATGAGCAACTAGTCATTTAGATTTAGTATAGAAAATTTATCTTTTTTATTTATTATTTTTAAATAAAATAATTTTTAATAATAGAGTTGTTTTAAACAGAGATTAAGGTTGAGAACTGTTTATAGGGTTATTTTCTAGGATAAGAAACCTCTTATTTCTCCCTCTCCCTTCCTCTCTGAAATCAATAAAAATACTTAAAAAAAACCTCTTAAGTTCTTTGGAGAAGATTCCAAGTTGTGACCTCATGAGTTAAGGTTGTTGATAATGAATGTCATGAGATTGAAGGGGATGGCACTCAACCTCTAGTTCAGTACAACTGGCAAACTTGAAGTTGAACTTCCAAAAAAATAATAATAGTATATGCACCAATAAGCTGCATATACTATTATATTCCCTATTCCTTAGTTATTTTGTAGTCTGCTGAGTTATATGTCTCTGTAGACAAGGCCATGTAGATTTTGATTTTTGTACTTCTTTTGCACATAAATTGTACATATTCATTGGAGATGAATTAGAAATACACATTAGGAATATAATGAATATTATATGAAATACACAGGAATAAAACTTAGCCCACCACCCAAAGATCACTAATGTTAATATTTGGTATAGTTTGCTTTAGCCTTTTTTGCTGTAATAGGTGCATTTTTTTTCTTACCTAAATCCATTTTTTGTTTTATAACCTAATAATATATTTTTTTCAGTGCTAAGTTTTTTGGGCCTGTTTGGAGTGGGGATGGGGGGTGGGGGGTGGTTGCAGAATGGGACTTGCTATCTACTTTATTCATTGCATTTCAAAAGAACACATAAAACTTGATATGGACTTTGGGTTAGTATATGTATTTAGAAATCTCAAGTGACTATAAATAAGCATGTGTATTTCGCTACAAATTCATACTTAAAGCATAGTAGGATAGCAGTTTTAGTTAGAAAAATCCAAGCATGTTTTGGGGGAAATCTTTTTCTTCTAAAAGGTTCAAATGACTCCACATAAAAGACAAAGTGGAACAGAATGAAATGAAAACAGAGAAGCTAAAACACATCTTTGAAATGCATGTTCATATCCTGAAAACACATATTTGCTAAAGCTGTAGAATACATACTGATGGTGAATTTACCTGCCTTTCCCATAGCTGGCCTGCAAGTCTTCTAAAGCTGGAGACTGTGTCTATGTACCATCCATTCTAGACTTACTCTTAGCACAATTCCTGGCAGATAGTAACACCTACAAAACATGAGTTGAATGAATGACTGAAGGAAAAAAAAGAAAAAGAGAACCAAAAAGATGGGGTCATTCACCCCTTCCTTGTAGTGAAGACCAGTTAACCAACTTAGGAAAATAGATTTATCAGCCTATCTTTAAAAACTGTAGCAACAAAAATGGCAAATCTTTTTTAATCACTCCGGGCTCCTACTCCTTTGCACCCCAAATAAGCCATTGTCTCAGCCCCTTATAAAAAGGCATATCTAAGTGAACTCTGAGAAATTTCCCGCTTTGCCTCATGAAGCCCTCCTGATTGCTCTCGGCCCCACCTCTAGCAACTAGTGAACAACAGCAAAAATCCAGGCGCCATAATTGAGCTGAGACACTAGGCCTCAGATTGGAGGGATGATGATGCCAGACCAGCCTCTAACGCCCTCCCTCCTCTCTCTCCCTCAGGTTGACTTTTTCACCATGATCCCCTGCAGAGCAGCACTGTCTTTTGCCCGATGTCTGATCAGGAGAAAAATCGTCGTCATGGACGGCCTAGAAGATTCCAAATTAAGCCGTTGCTTATCCACCATGGACCTCATTGCCCTGGGGGTTGGAAGTACCCTCGGTGCTGGGGTTTACGTCCTGGCTGGGGAGGTGGCCAAGTCGGATTCAGGCCCCAGTATCGTCCTGTCCTTCCTCATCGCCGCCCTGGCTTCGGTGATGGCCGGCCTCTGCTACGCTGAATTTGGGGCCCGAGTTCCCAAGACGGGGTCCGCCTATCTGTACACATATGTTACCGTTGGAGAGCTGTGGGCCTTCATCACCGGCTGGAACCTCATTTTATCCTATGTGATAGGTAGGTTTCCCAAATTCCAGCTAATTGTGTGGCGTGGTAGCATAGCACTCCCGAGTCCCAGGCCTTGGGGCTCCCTTGTAGGTCTGCGTTGGTTAATGACCATGGTCTTGAGTGTGAGAATCACATGATCCTTTTTCTCATCTCTACAATGCCTCTCCTTCTCACTGCACAGCTGGGCAATTCTACCTCATCTCTGAATACGCCGCTTAGTGGATTTACAAACCTCTTTTCAAAAATATAGCTCTTTAGTGCAAATAAAGTTACCTGATTCCGCGGGTGATGGATTGAGCATTTGATTACTAGGTTATAATTATAATATTGTGAAATAATTGTATGTGGGATGAAAATGGTCAAGTCAATCTGAACTAACTAACCCATGTGTCTCCTAGAATAGAGTAGCAATTGATGTCATGGTCATTTTCGCCCCGTGACCCTGTATTCTCTGAATGTCCTGTGTTTTGGGAAGGTACATCAAGTGTTGCAAGAGCTTGGAGTGGCACCTTTGATGAACTTCTGAACAAACAGATTGGCCAGTTTTTCAGGACGTACTTCAATATCAATTATACCGGCCTTGCGGAGTATCCAGACTTCTTTGCTGTCTTCCTCATATTGCTTCTATCAGGTAAGAAAACCAGTGACACTCCTCCCTACATTGAGCTAGACTAATTGTCCCAGGAAAGTAGATTACCACTGAAATTGGAGCCTGCGTTCCCCAGACCAGGCAGCGTATTTCTACACTTATATTATCATTGGAGGTCTGTGGGCCTGGCTAGAATCCCATGTTATCTTAGGTGATAGACATGCTTCAAAAAGACATCTGAATTGTGTCGAGTGGTAGAAATAGCACTTTCATGTTCATGGCACTTGGAATGCACTAAATAATAGCAGGAGGCCCATCAAACTTATAATACTCATTGGAGAGTTGCAGAAATGGCAATGAAGTTTCAGTAAGGAAGAATGTATAATATTTGGCATTATTTCATCTTGTTATATACAATTGAGGATATTTACAAGCATACTATTTCTAAAAGAAACTCTGTCTTTCCATTCATGCCATTCTCTATATATTGTGGGCATCTGGTGGGTTCTTTTCGGCAGTGTTTTTGTTTGTTTGTTTTGATTTTTTTGTTCTTTTCTTGTTATTTTTTGGTGTAGACATCATATAGGCAAACATACTTGGTACTAGGATTGTTTTCACCAGCACTGTGGCATAGTGGTTTAGAAGGGCACAGGGAATAGAGTCAGAGAAGCCAGCTTTCTCCTCCTACTCTACCACTTAGAGTCTTTCCAACATTGAGTGACTTCATTTTTCCATGATTCAGTTTGCTCATCCATAGATACCAGTGTTTCTCTTGTACAGGCTTCCTGCTTGGTACCTAGTAAGCACTTAGATGGAAGGCAGTTTTGCTTTGTAGGCATAGTTAATTCCTGCT
>NW_006283588.1:3765685-3767604 GCF_000327345.1 Myotis davidii
GTTTTTAACTATTTGAACATTTTCTATTTTGATTGTAATCCCTACCTGCATTCCTACTAAAACCTATCAAGGATTGCACTAAGAATAAAATCCACCTTTTTTCCACTTCCTACTTGATATACACTGGTAATCTGCCCCTTGCTTCCCTAGCCAACCTTCTCTCTAACTCTGTTCCTCCTTGATTACACACATTCTATAATGAATGTTTACTTGTAAAGTTATATAGTCTTTAAAATAGCTTTACTATTTAAAAGTTGGTTGTTAATGAAATGTGTTGTAAAGGGATAGGGCTTGGGGCATGAACAATAATTATAGACCTAAAATATTTGGCATTTTGCTCTAATATCAAGAAAAATCACATTAATTGTTTTTCAGCAGGTGATAGATTTTGTTTTGGTTTCTGAACGGCCTAGGTAACATGAAATTCGTTAGATCATATTTTATTTAGGGGTGGCTTCAATGAACTTAAAGTAGTCAGCTGTAATCTCTAAACAATGAGAAGCATGTCGCTATGACACAGTTAGGATCACTAAATTCCACAGCATGACACAGGCCGTGGCTTGCCTCTTTTGTGGAGTTCTTGACTATCGTGTCTTAACTTTAAATAGAGGCTAAACTTACAAGCGAACATTGTTCTTAGAATCTTTGAAGATCAAAACCCCCTATTACAAATCTTTATTCATCGTGTGATACCAAATATCTTGGCAACTGAAGCTGTTACTTCTTAAGGGCTCAAGGGAAGTTTATGCAATACTTGGATGAGATATTTATTGCTCTCTAATCTACTGGCTGGAGATGGGGATCTCAGAATAGAGAGGGCATGTGGGGTATTGGGGAACTTTTCTAGGGCATGACAGTGGCTTTGCTACTTTCCAGTGTGTATAGTGGCATGGAGCATCATGTATATTTCCTAGGCGTATAGTGGTTCCTGAGCTGACAGGGAGTTACAGAGTCATAGTTCTACTGACTATACAATTTTCCTGTATGTTGTTAATGTAGTTATATTAGTGTAAATTCTGGGAATTCTAAAGGAAGAGGAATGAAATTTGGCTTCTCTCACCTCTACTTGTAGAGTTGTGCTTCCTAGATGAGGGGTGTGTCGATGAGAAAGAAGCAAGTAAACATAGGGCCTAATCCTTTCATCTCAATAATTTCCTCAAAAGTGAAAATTAAATTTTATTTGATTATACTTATTCATATGTATATAAGGTGGATTAAAGATATAAATGTAATCACAAAAATACTAGGATACAAAGGTCAATGCTTTGGGAATTAATAGTAGGGAAAATCTAAAGGTAGAAACTAAAAAGGAAAACTTTATATTCTAAAACATTAATATTAAAAGCAAATGATAAACTGGGAAAAACAAGGTAATACATGATAGACAGAGAGGTTATAGTGTTATTGTTATATAAATACATCTTAAAAATCAATATGAACAAGAATAGCCTAACAGAAAAAAATGGGCAATTTAAAGTGGGCCAAACATTATGGAGAATATTTTGATAATATGAACCAAAAGCCTTTTATAAAAGTACATGGCCTTGATACCATATTAACTTTTAGAAAATTATTGTCAAGAAATAATTAGAAAGTGTCAAAAGATATTTATATCAATACTGTTCATAGTAGTAAGAAACTAAAGTGGCCTGGTTGTCTCTAAATAAGTGATTAAAGTGCAGTGTCTCCATATAGAGGGAGAGTATGTGGCCATTAGAAATGTATTTGTTGCCCTAGCTGATTTGACTCAGTGGATAGAGTGTCAGCCTGTGAACTGAAGGGTCCCAGGTTTGATTCCAGTCAAGGGCATATGCCTGGGTTGTAGGCTCAATCCCCAGTGTGGGGTGTGGAAGAGGCAGCCAGTCAATGATTCTCTCTCATCATTGATGTTTCTATCTCTTTCTCCCTCTCCCTTCCTC
>NW_006283588.1:3767633-3788368 GCF_000327345.1 Myotis davidii
CGCACGCACAAAATTCTGGACAGGAAATTACACTTGATTTTACTTCCTTTATATGTTGTCTGTGTCTTCGAATTACTTGGATAGGAAATTGATTACTTTTACAATCAGAATATGAAATAAAACTGTAAAAATGAGAATCGACCTAACTATCTTTTGGATGTGACAAAGAATTGTTTTTGTTTATGTGTGTAGTAAATATGAGGCAGACATATGATTGAGCTTTTACCTTCAAAATTTTGCAGCTTAATTAACCTTGAAATGGCTTTAGAACAGCATTTCATGAAAACTACGTTACTTTACCTCTAGCTACCCATTGGTAGTAATAGCCAAGGTGATGAGATTTGTCTGTTTCTAGGCTGGTGTGATGTCTCGTAGCTGTGAGCACACCTGCCTTCTGGTTGGTTGAATTCAGAGATACTGTGTCTTAGGCCAGTGAGTAAGAACTCACAACAGAAAGGGATGGATATGACTTAAATATGTGAATGCTGGCAAATAACATCCTAACGCCGGGAACTGCGTCAGAAGCCGTTGCCTCTCCTAGGGCTTAGGTCAGACTTAACACGCCCTTTCTTTTCCCATAGGTCTTCTATCTTTCGGGGTAAAAGAGTCTGCTTGGGTGAACAAAATCTTCACAGCTGTCAACATCCTGGTCCTTCTCTTTGTTATGATTGCTGGGTTTGTGAAAGGAAACGTGGCCAACTGGAAGATTAGTGAAGAATTTCTCAAGAATATATCAGCAACTGCCAGGTAAAGTATTGGGGTTTTTTCCTCCTCTTGTTCTCTTTTTCTTGGGTGTTGTTGTTTTTTTAATTTACTCACGTGTGTCTTATTTATGTTACCTTTTTTCTAGAACAATGGTTCTAGAAGCTTTTTGCTCTGGAGACCTTTCTGAGGGTCTGTTCTATTCCAAGACTCTTCCTCCTGCTCACTCCTCACTCCCACCCCCACCCCTGCCCGCCCTGCCCTGCAGACATGAATGCATAGGTGTGCTCACCATTGAGCTGCTATGGAAGCCCTGCAGCTGCTCGTTCTCACGCTCTGCTCCAGGTTGAGGGGAGGGAAAGGGAGACTCTAACCCCTGGGAGAATGCTTTTATTTTCTCCCAAAGGTTTGCTGCCTCTGCACAACAAGGAGTATTTTTGAATCATTCATCCTTCATCCTTTAGTTTGCCTGTTGGGACCACCATTCGGTTTCCTTGCATCTTTCCAGCCTTGTAGTGAATGTCAGGCCTTGTTTTATGGAGAACGTTATTAGTTGCATAAGCAGACTTGCCCTTGCATTTCACTTTAAACTAGATATTCTCAAAAATTAAGTAAATAATAATATAGAAAAGGTTTTATTCTGAGGTGTATTTAATCACAATTCTCACTTGTGCATGTAAAATAAGATTACAAAAGTATCGATTATATGGAGTGCGGTATACCTACCTGTGTTTCTTTACATGAGTTGTTAGTAGTCGCTCTGATGAAGCAAAAAAATTACATCCTCTGGTTTTATACAGTTTTTAACATGCAAGGACATGTTCAACTTTAGTATTGTTAATCAAGCCGAGAGAATTCTATGTCACCTTTTCAGATGTCTTTGTAGTGAATTTCTCACTGCTGCCCAATTGTCCATAAGAAGAGGAAGTGTCCTGACTTTATTTCAGATCAGGGTCTCTAGACAGAGTCTCTGCTCTCAAGGTCCTGCTTGGCTATGAGTTCCAGCCAGAGGGAGGCTGGGCCTCGGCTCCTGCTGTCAGTCAGTCAGCCTCTGACCAAGATCAGTGTTGGTACCCCCGAGGGAATGCTGTTGTTGGGGGCACCGCTGCGTTCTCTAGGACAGAGTCAGAGAATCAGGGTTTGCTCTTAGTGTATCAGCTTCAGAGCTGATGAGCACACAGCCTCCTGAGGAGGCCGGTTCAGACACATCACCAGAAGCAGTGTCCTATGAAAATGACTTTGCGATGTCTGTTCTTTCCCTTAGAGAGCCGCCCGCTGAAAATGGAACAAGTCTCTACGGGGCCGGTGGCTTCATGCCGTACGGCATTGCGGGAACGTTGGCCGGGGCTGCAACCTGCTTTTATGCCTTTGTGGGATTTGACTGCATTGCAACAACTGGTAAGAGCAGAGTCCTGGCTCCAGGTAGAAGGGAGGGGGGCTCTTTGTACCGCATGAGTGCCCATGGGTGGCAGCAGAGGGTCCAGGAAAGAGAATGGGATTTGGACCGGGTTCCAGACCCACTTGTGACGCCTGCTGTATGTGACAAAAAGAAACTGAAACAACCTGAGCCTTGGTGTCCATGTTGGTAAAATTGGGAGAGTGGTGCCTACCCCTCAGATGTTATGCGGGTTACCTAAGATACATATATCCTTTGAGAGAATACATATAAAAACAGTTTGCAAGCTGTCCAATACTTTATAGATGTTAGTCATAATTCCTATCCTCAACCTACTATCTGGACGTGCTATCACAGTGAGTAACCAATGATAATCACACTCTTAAATGATCTCTTCTCTATTAGGACAATATATTGTGATCACTCTGTCCTCTTTACCTTAAACAAGGATATCATCAGGCCAGAATCACTCTCCAAGTGTCTACTCTGGGTTCATATTTTTTGCCTGGCTTATCACCTATCGTGCTTTGGATGCTTCAAATGCCAAGTCTTATTAGAAGGACCCAAAGTGTTCTATTTTCTATTGAAACTAGAGTTTACTATAAAGTAGGTGGATGGGGTAGAAGTTTATCTGAGGCCTTCATATTTAAGGGCCTACAGAATAACAGGACAGGTGTTTAATCTCTGTGGGTGAATTGTTTCAAAATGGATTCAGACTGCCTTCCTACCACTAACCATTTAATAGTGTTGGTATACCCAGTTTTTTCTTTCTGGAATTGGACTTTTATGTGATAGCCGAGTATCCTCAAGAGGAGAGAGAATTTCGTGTAGAATAGGCGGGTCAAGCTAAGAACACGGAAGGGAAAAAAGCAGAATAGAATGGCCATGGAGGAGGAGGAAAATGCTTGGCTTACCTATTCACGTTTTATTCAACGCTCGAACCTTTTATGTTTCCTTAGGTGAAGAGGTCCGGAACCCTCAGAAAGCTATTCCTATCGGAATTGTGACCTCTCTGCTTGTTTGCTTCATGGCCTATTTTGGGGTCTCTGCAGCTTTAACACTTATGATGCCTTACTACCTCCTCGATGAAAAGAGCCCCCTTCCTGTAGCATTTGAGTACGTCGGATGGGGTCCCGCCAAATACGTCGTGGCTGCGGGCTCCCTCTGTGCGCTGTCAGCAAGGTACATTGCATTGCCCCCGGGGCGGGGGCTGTTTGGGTTTCTGCAAAGTGCAGTCCATGTTTAAGAATTCCTTTTGTGTATTTCTAAAATAATCCTGATTTCAGAAACATATGATGCAGCTATGTCTTCTCTGAATAGTTTGCCCAGAACTGCTATCTTTATCTTAAGTGATAAAGTCTTTTTCCCCCATCAGTCAAGAGTCAGTTTCTCAAGATAATGCTGGCCCAAGCTTCAGCAGAAATACAATACAGGATTGAGAGAGGCATCCACATGCATATACATATGTGTCACACGTATTCATATATGTGCGTATTATCAAACTTTAGGGTGCTTACACTAGTATGTTTCCATGCTGGCCCAGACAATTGAAACCCTAGGTGCAGACTTGACATTGTCTTTTAAAGTAACCTCAAGTCCATGGGCGTGGAAGCCGTACGCTGCGTCATTGTTAAATGTAATGTGCTTTTTATTGGGAAACACTGAGACTTTTCCACGTAGCATTGATCAAAGTGGACTTGGTCTGGAGAAAGAAATGACCCTTCTCAAATTCATGGTGGAAATTTGTGTAACATCTATGCGAAAATGAAAGGGTAGTTGAATCTCAAGTGTTTGGATTTTCAGTAGCCGCTTGTTTTAACACTTCTGAATTCATTTCCCAGGTTTCCTGACTACTCATATTTTAAATTGTGATCATAAGATACTTCATTCTAGTTTTATACTATGCTGTATAGTAGAGCATTCTTACACAGAGAAAATTTATCTCTGCCTGATTACTAATTTTTTAAAGTAAAAATAAAGTTTGATATTGAATGAAGAAATATTTCATATAATTTATCAGCCTAGCCTTTTTCCCCTCAAATCTATTTTATTTTCTATTCAAGATAATATGAAGTAGCAATTAGAAATTACTCCCATTGGTTTCTTAGCCATCTGCTAACAATAAGGTTTATTCTGAATAGTTTCAAAAATCTGAACTGTGATGATATCTTGCCAACCAGTCTTGGAAGAGACGGACCCAGATTCACTGTGGCCAACTTCAACCCAGCTTTATTAAAAATAAAGAAGATGGATTTTTTAAAAGAAAACATTTTACTCATTTTCTCTTAAATGGTTCTTTCTCAAAACCAAGCCATATATGGAATGGTGTAGCCAGTAAACATACAGGTTTTTCTGAAGTATCTAAAGTTTTCTTAAACTTTTAATCATGGCTATATCTATGCACTAATTTTACAGTCTTGATTATCTTGTAATCCTGGGAATTATTACTAATTTGATCAAAGATCAGGCTATATGAGGAAAAATAATGGTAAGATAAATATATAATTATTCAATAAATGAAGGGGCTATTCTATGAATCAAATTACTTAATCTCTTTTTAAAACGACATGTCAATTTAGGAATTTTATTTCCCGAGTTATTGCCATTAAAAATGTCTTAATGATATGATTGCTTTGTTTTTCTTGCTAAGTCTTAATTTTCAGTTTTAATTCAGTAATAATCATGGGCATGCACAAATTATTGCATTATTGTTAGTCTGATCATTGTGCTGTGCAGGTATCTGCAACAGAATAATAAGTGCACAGTGGTAAACATTGGCAATATTTTTAAAGGCCCAATCATAATTTTAAGAATAACAAGACTTCATAATCATAGCTGTGCGCTGCGTTTTATACAATTGCTTAATTTGAGATCTGGGATATAATCGTGCATGAATGTGTTTGCCATACTGCATGTGTTTGCTTTTTATTCAGTCTTCTTGGATGCATTTTCCCAATGCCTCGTGTAATCTATGCTATGGCGGAGGATGGGTTGCTTTTCAAATGTCTAGCTCAAATCAATTCCAAAACGAAGACACCAATAATTGCTACTTTATCATCGGGTGCGGTGGCAGGTGAGAGAGAGTTAACTTTTATTAAGAAAAGGGGTGTGTGGGGGGTCTTTTTTCATCAAGGATTCTGAAAAAGTATGGAAACTTAGGTGGTTTTCTGTTTTGATTTACATGAAGATCAATAACTTGTTTGCAAATGTTTCCTATATTGGGTTTTTTTTGGCATAGGTTGGTTCTGCACTTTAGTGTGTCCAGTCTGTACTTGTATCTACCTGTCTAGAAAAATGCTTGTAATAACTCACATGGATTATGAATTTTTCTGTTCTAGTCTTCTGGGCTCTATGTTTCCTTTACCCCGAATTCTGTTTGCCATGGCCCGGGATGGCTTACTCTTTAGATTTCTTGCCAAACTGAGTAAGAGGCAGTCACCAGTTGCTGCCACACTGACCGCAGGGGTCATTTCTGGTAAGCTTTCCAAACATAGGCTTCTTCCATGTTGGACTTGAACGTTTTGTGCGCATGCATGGACTTACAAGGAGGGTCTGCTTGCTGTGCATGTAAGTTATGAACAAAATCACTGAGAAATGATGGTATGGGCATTGGGAAGACATCTGAAAATCGTGGTGGCAGCGGTTTCCTGAAATTCATTCGTAATCGACCCTTTGGGATTTTTTTTTTTTTTTTGCCATTTTGTCTTTTTAACCTTTAGGGCTTCTAACAAATGTGCAAAGGGTTATAATGGTTGTTCACTATATGTCAGGTATTAAATGCTTTTCAGATTGATTAGCACATAAAATTGTATTGCTGACACACAGAGTTTTAATTAAAGGACGATTACTTAATTTTGGACATATTGATTACTAGTAAAAGTAATTATGTAGTATTTCCTTGTTTGTCCAGGATTTAAGCTGAATATTGGTAAAGGAACATAGGGTTTTTTGAAAAGCTGAAGCTCACCCATTCTTAATTAAGCCTAAGGAATGTCCAAGATGATTGGTACTTGGCTGTGGTGGTCACTGCTGTTAGAATGGCAGATGGCCCACTTCCTGGGGCACCTCTGTTCTCTCGGTCGCTAAACCCCATGAGGAATCCGTTTCTCCTTTCGACCGTTTTGGTACCTAAATCATGTGCAAGAAACCCAGAAGCTTACTTTTTGGCATATCATGATATCCATGTCAAAAGCCTTTGGCCAGATTTTATTGCAGTAATTCTTAGATATTCTACAGATCAAGACAATGGCCTTAAAGGTCCTATTACAAGAAGCAAGAGAGAGAGTCTAGCAAGCTTCATGGATAAAATGATAAACTGTCTTGGCGTTGTAGAAATCCAAACCAAAAATGATAATTTTGTTGAGGCTTTAAATTATTGGGACATTAGGGTAGGGCATGCTCATGTTTAATTTTGTGTGAAATGGGTTGGGTTTTTTTTTTGTTTGATTTTTCAGAGACAGAAAGTATTTGTCTAAACAGCTTCACTTTGTATATATTTTCTCATGGATTTGGCACTTCATTAGGAAGCATTGGAAGGTTGAGTCACTTCTGATCTCTGCACCATAAATGAAAGTTGTACTAGATAATCTGCAGCCTATTTTATTATTAAACGGTGCCTTATGATATCGTAGTTCAAAATCATGGCAAAGGATCACATATTTTATTAACTCCATAAAAACTTTTTTCCAGTAGAACTTTGTCCAGTTATTTTCAGAATTTTATATATTATAGATATACTGTATATTCAGAATTTTAAAAAATTTATTCTTCCTTCAGGAAGAATTTAATTTGGCAGTATAACAAGATATTAAAATTAATAATTAAAAGGAGATCATTGTAACAAGAGGCTTTTTTCAGTATTTTTATTTTATACTCCCATCTTACTGTGCTTGATTTTTAATTAGATCAGATTGCTTGTAGGGATCTGTCCTTCTTAATTATGTCCTTCTGTCTTGGCCATCTTATTTTGGCTAGCTGTGATTCTTACCAGCACATTGAGGCCAATATTTTTTAAAGTAATCGAAGTAGATGGTTTTTAATAATCAAAGTAGTAGTTATCAATCTGGTAACTGAGAGGTTTTGAAGTTTTGTTAGCAGTTTATATGATCCAAAAAAACATCCCATTAATTGTGAGAAATATAATTTATATGCTTTGTTTGGCTTATCATTGGTACTAAAACAACCACCAAAATGTGAGTCAGTTACCAGCTTTACGGAACTTTATCCTAGGCCGTTCCCTTCACCACCCAAACAACTGAACCATAGCGGTGATGGCGTTTCTTTTTGACCTGAAGGCACTCGTGGACATGATGTCCATCGGCACTCTCCTGGCCTACTCTCTGGTCGCAGCCTGCGTCCTCATCCTCAGGTGAGCCGTCCTTGCCGTGAGAAGGTTCTGGAGGGTGTGGAAATAAAGGAAGTGAGAGCTCACACCCCTGCTTCCTAGGAGTTAGCCATCGCAGAGTGAGAGGCTATGGGCATACAGACGTCAATACAAAGTATTGGTCCTTAGCCAAGAATCAAATACAATTGATAATTAGCATGAGTTGGGTTGGCCCAATTCTATGTGAACGGCAGGTTTCCATCTATATATATAAAAGCCTAAGTGACCAAACAACTGAACAAACTGGTCAACGGGTCACTATAATGCACACTGACCACCAGGGGGGCAGATGCTCAATGCAGGAGTTGCCCCCTGGTGGTCAGTGAGCTACCACAGCCCACCTCCCATGGCCCCTCTCCCCGGCCTGAAGGCCAACCTCCTGTAGCCCCTCTCCCCGGCTAACCTCCCGCCACCCCGATCACTGGCCAGGCCGAGGGACCCCACCGGGCCTCTAGTAATGTATAAAGACACGTAAAAATACTATACTTCGCTGATACTTAACCAGAGTTCCTGTGCTGTTTTCGTGAACGTCTCCTTGGGGCAAAGATATTTTCATAATAATCATCCTGTTATCACAGTTGCCTCATTTGAAACTAAGTCTCTTCTGCATCTAATATATAACTTTCTAATTCAATGGCCATCAAAGGAAATTCAGAGTAGCCGCAGATGTCATATTGAGTGGGACTGTGTTCTGACTGCACAGGGGCTGCCCCAGCTGTGGCACTGTCCCGTGTCACACTGGGAGTCCCAGGGGCTTGTTTCCGTGGGACCGAGTGTCTCTCTGAGAATCACGACAGCCACGTTTGTCTGGGGACAGGTACCAGCCCAGCCTGTCGTACGAGCAGCCCAGATACTCTCCTGAGAAAGAAGCTCTGGAGTCGTGCGCCGGGGCGGACTCGGAAAGCGCGTCCCAGGTCACCATGCTGCAGGGACCTGGTTTCAGCCTGCAGACCCTCTTCAGCCCCTCGGCGCTGCCCACAAAGCAGTCGGCTTCTCTTGTGAGCTTCCTGGTAGGATTCCTGGGTAAGTCCTCCCCACTGTGTGCATTGGAAAGGCCCAGCAGGAGTGTGTGGATGGAGCAGGTGGGACATGAGAGAGGACGCATGGCCTCCTGTTACTCTAGACCTGATTAGCAACTTCCTGGAGCCCTGAAATGTCCATCTAGTGCAGTGGTTCTCAACCTTCCTAATGCTGCGACCCTTTAATACAGTTCCTCATATTGTGGTGACCCCCACCATAAAATTATTTTCCTTGCTACTTCATAACTGTAATTTTGCTACTGTTATGAATCGTAATGTAAATATCTGATAGGCAGGATGTATTTTCATTGTTACAAATTGAACATAATTACAGCATAGTGATTCATCACAAAAACAATATGTAATTATATATATGTTTTCCGATGGTCTTAGGGGACCCCTGTGAAAGGGTCATTTGACCCCCAAAGGGGTTGCGACCCACAGGTTGAGAACCGCTGATCTAGTGGGTCACTAGACTTGAGATCATCTTTTTATATTTTTATTTTTTTGTATATTTTATTGATTTCAGAGAGGAAGGGAGAGGGAGAGAGAGATAGAAACATCAGTGATGAGAGAGAATCATTGATCAGCTTCTGCACGCCCCCTATTGGGGATCAAGCCCACAACCCGGGCATATGCCTTGATGGGGAATTGAGCCGTGGCCTCCTGGTTCACAGGTTGATGCTCAAATTACTGAGCCATCCCAGCCAGGCGAGAGATCATCTTTATATTAGGATAAATTTCTCATATTTTGGTAGATGAAGCAGACAGGAAGCAATTCATAAGGTGAGAGAGTTAGGAGAAAATTGGTAAATTTCATTAGCTGTTAGGGAGCTTCCTGTGTGAAAGCATTTGGCCAGGTACACCTGCCAGTCATGGAACTGGGACCCAGGAGACTGGTAGGCAGTATAGAAAAGCCAGTCTGCTTACCCCCAGTTACGTAATCTTTCCTATTTTCAGCGACATTTGTTGAGCATCACTATGTGTCCAGAGCTCTGCTGGGCATTTGGGATAACAAGAGAGATGGGTGCACTCACCGGCTTTACAACACAGGATTGTTGGTGGCAAGCTAGGGGAGGTACAGGTTTCACTGAGAGCATATCGGAGGGACCCCTAATGCAGATTTGATGGTCAGAGACAGGGTCGGTGGGGGCGACGTCCCTCTCTGAAATAGGGAGAGAAGATGCAGGTCATACTGTATTTGTTTACATTAGCAATTAGTGTTTACAACAGCTGAAAGTGGGCAGGCTTGCCATTTCCCATTTGGACAAAGGGCAGTATCCACCCCTGACAATGGCCCGTCAGCCCACGTGGTAGAGTCTGAGACAGTAGCAGACGAGGTGGCACCTGGGCAGGAAAAGCAGGAGGCCGTGCTGGCAGGAGGTTGACTTTCTGAGGAGGAGACAGTCGCGAGTAAGCAAGTGGCGTTGCTTCAGTCAGTGAAATCCGCCCTTATTGCCCACGTGGAAAAGGAAGAGTCTGAGTATTTGGCCAAGTAGCTATGTAAAGAACTCGATATCTTATCAAAATGCACTGTGTGAACCGAGGCATCTGAAGGAAGCGTGGGTGCTGATTGTGTTGTGCGTACGCATCTCCTTTGCAGCCTTCCTCGTGTTGGGCCTGAGTATTCTGACCACGTACGGAGTCCAGGCCATCGCCAGGCAGGAAGCGTGGAGCCTGGCCCTCCTGGTGCTGTTTCTCGTCCTCTGCATTGCCATCGTCCTCACCATCTGGAGGCAGCCCCAGAATCAGCATAAAGTATCCTTCATGGTACGTGCGCACTCTCCCTTGGACGCCAGTTTTTCTGAGTTGTTTCTTTTTAAAAAACAAACCAAAACACTTCCGATGAAGTTACCCAATGAACAGGAGTGTCACAATTCTTTGAGGTGTTCCTTTTTGCCCACGTTATTCTGCCTACGTTGGCTGTGTTGCTGCCATTTTCGAAAACTTGAGGGTGCTCCGCTCACAACATTATACATAATAGTAAACAGATTTCTTGTCCAGTAATCTACAGTATCAAAGGAGTAATTAGAATATCTTGTTTTAGAAAGTCAGGACCCTGCCAGGAAGGTCATTCCCTCCAGAAACCCTTCCACTGCACATGAGATGATCCTGTCCCATTGGAACCAAGAGCAGGTTTCAGCTGGGAGTGTCCCCCGAGATGCTGTGTGTATCAGTTACAGAGGCGTGTCCTGTTGATGTCCCAGGGAAGCCTGCAACCCGAACTGAACTAAGCCTTAAAGCCAGTTGCATCTCGGCGATGGTGCAGGTGTTCGCAGGCTGGACCCCTCCTCTGTTGCTGGGCCGCAGGAAACAGTGTAACCTGGGATGCGCCCCTAGTGCTCTTCAGAAGAGTGCTTTTTTATTCAGGTTGTCCTTTTCGTAAAACTGTAAACTTAGAACGAAAGTGTGTACTCTGCCAAATTGGTCACCACCACGTCGGAATGAGCTTCCAAAAATCAGAGTGTATTTAAGAAGCTGTTTTCCCCCTCAGGTCCCATGCTTACCATTTCTGCCGGCGTTCAGCATCCTGGTGAACATTTACTTGATGGTCCAGCTGAGTGCGGAGACTTGGATCAGATTTAGCATTTGGATGGCGCTTGGTAGGTCTTTTAATATTCTGGCTTCCTCAGCCTGGCTCTCTCTTTCTGATTTCTGCACTGTGATTGGAGTAGTGCCTCGTTTCCCCCTTCCTGGAAATAAAGTCCCCCCCACCCCAATTTCTTCCTTTCCCAATTTTTAGAACATCTGAGTGTTTTGCTTTTCCACAGGTTTTCAGATGCCTTTTAAAAATTCAAATCTCCAAGTAACCCTGTAGAACCCGTAGGTTCTATTTCCTCCAACTTGATAGATAAGAAAAATGAAGCCCCAAAATGTCAAAGAATCTATCTAATTTACAAATGGCAGCCAAAGACTCTGATCCCAAAGTGAGCCAGTGGATTTTTGGAGACATTTTGAATGAGCTAATAGCAAAACATCCATACACACACATGTATATTGTGTGTGTGTGTGTAAATATTTTTTCTGATATCTACATTTCTTATTATTAGAGCCTTGTAGGGGATTTAACATTAAATAACACAAGTAAGCTTATTTATATCTATACCGCTTTTGCTTTTCATTTTGACTTCTTCAATTTCCTGTGTGAAGGTTGAGGTAGAAATTATGAGTTTACGTTTGTTGTAACTCAAACACTGAGCACCGACCACCTTCAAAATGTGAGCTGAAGTAGTGAGAAATGAGAGGTAAATTTGCATTGGTTTTGGTGGCCCGAGGAGTTTGGGTTTATGCTTTTTGGCAGTCCTCCCATTGGCTCAATAAGAATGAATGTAACTCACTTTGGTGTATGTATGTATGTGTTTGCTTTGGCTGTAAATTAACTTATTTTCAGTGTCAGCCACCAATCCCACTTGAGTTGCTGGGAGAATGAACCTCAGTCCGTTTTGCCCATCCCCCCACACCCACACTCCTACACTTGATCTTGGATGAAGGCATGAATTACAGAGGCAGATTCTCTAGATTTGAATCCAGCTCTGCCACTGATTATCTGGGTGACCTAGTTTTGTGCCTCAGTTTCCGTAAAATGGTGATGGTAGTTACCTTTATCTGAGGACAGGGAGGGCTGGATCTTTAGACCGCTAAGGACAGAAGAGGAAATAGAATCATTCCTGATCATTGGACATGCCAAAATGTTAATTGGTAGCCTACTTCCCATAATGTTAAAGCGGAAAATTATAATGCATTTCACATCAACCCAAAACTCTCAACCCTTAAAAACAACAACATGAAAGTCCAGCAAAATGTCCATATAGGGAAGTAAGAAACTATTTTTTGAGGATCCTTAAAACATTTTCTTCTAATCCCCGGCAGCACGGCTGTTAACAAACACTTGCTTTGGACACAGAATTTGGCCTTTCCTGGTGACACAGAGAGTAGGCAAAGGCCCTGTTGAGCTTGTATTAAATTGTCCGTGTTCCAACAGTCGTTTTCTGACGCACCTAAAACGCTGATATTTTGTTCTCTGAAAGGTTTCCTGATTTACTTCACTTACGGCATTCGACACAGCCTGGAGGGGAATTCAAGAGACGAAGATGATGATGAAGACTCGTATTCAGACAACATTAACGCAGCCACCAAAGAAAAAGCTGCCATTCAAGCACACGACCATCACCAAAGAAACCTCAGTTTACCTTTCATACTCAATGAAAAGACGAGCGAATGCTAACGCTTGTAGGAGCCGAACAGGTCATAGTCTTAATGTATGTATCCTACACTGAGCAAACCGGCAGGATGTCATCATCATGCTAACTTGTCATGGGTTTGCTGCAGACATAGTTCACCCTAATTTATACTCCCCTGGACAGCACCTCCTCAGGTGGTGGATTACACCTGGGGAAACCTGAGCTCTCTCCTAGTGCTATCTCCCAGCGTGTGTGCATGTGTGTCTGTGTTGGTAGAAGTTGTTGGTGTTTTACTGCTATTGCTTTCCATTTTTCCAGTGTTTGTCATGATTTGGGGTCATATGGTACACATACTGAAATGGAGGCAATCACTGAATCAAAGAGTGTTTTGTATGTGCGTGGTATTGTCAGGGAAGTGACTGTTGCTTGTCCTTGTTAGATTTCATCAATGTCAACTTAGAACAGGCCACAGATGCAGTTCCTCATCTGGGAGTCTGTCATTGGTCAGGAGTAAGAGGAGGCGGTAAGACATGAGCCTTTTCTATAACTTACAAATGCCAAATTACAAATTACTTTTAATTCCATCCTTGTTCTAAAAGTCACTTAAAATAAGCCATTAGCATCTCCCAGATCACACAGCTGGTGGAATGGTTCATACTTTTCCCCATTATTTAAAAACTAATCAGATAAAGAATTCACTCCTCTCTTTCTACCATTATTTTGTCTTGTCCTGGAGATGAGGGCTACAGTAGCAAATTCTATCTTTACTACATGCAAAAGAGGAAAAAATGAAGGGATGAAAGAAAAAAAATTCCTCTGTTCTAATTTTAAAGTGCCTATTCAGATATTAAAGAGCGTTTGGCTCAATTCAAGGCATTCAGATCTGATTTGGCTGTTTCTTTTGGAAACATTTAGGGATGTTTTTCATCCCCCACCCCATAGTAGTTTAGCACTTTTAATTTCATTTATTTTTAAATGGTCACACTAAAGCTATTCATACAAGCTCCAGTATTCTATCAGTGGTTGGCCAATAAAATATTTTGGTTAAATACATGATTGTTTAAAACTTTAAGTTAAAAAATTAACCAAATTGAAGCTATAGAAGACAGTAACCTTTCTATGAGTAAATAATTTGTTTTTTGTAAGATTCTCTAAATACTATATTTTACTTTGTAGGGTTCTCTCATGATAGACTATTTATCTGCAGTGTGATTTGCTTCTCATGAATTGTTTTTCTTACAAATCATTAAATGGTCGACCAGTTGAGAGCAAAGGCTCAATACATGTATAGCTGGGTTGCATTCCCGGGACAAGCGCTGTCCAGCACACCAGATGGCCAGCCTCATCCAGAAACAAGGAAACGTTTCTGACAGCCCTTCTAAGAGATCAGTTATTGTATTGATGCTATTAAAAAGCCAGTCGTGATCGAATTGTCTAACCCTGACTTTGTTGTGGTTAAATATCAAACCAGCGGGTAGAAAGCCTGGGTTCTGGGCTGCTAGACTCCTGGCGTCCCTGACATAGAACTCAGTGCTGACATTCCACAATTCCCGGGTGTTCATGGCAAAATCTGCGGCTGAGAATTCTCTTCCAAGCTGCGTGTTTCCCTGGAAAGGCAGGTGGTAGAGGAGACTTGTACGGACTGTAGCGATGCTCGGAGACCTTTGCTATCGGAGCCGTGAGAACCCCTTATACCCCAGGATCAATCTAGAATAGGCCCTTCGCACAGAGAACGTGAGGTACTGCTTATATGAATATTTAACTCTTTTGTTGTAACGAAATCAAGAAATCTGTTTAGAATGTGATAGGCAGCTAAAACTGTTATGCCCCACGTGTTCATTTACGAGCAGAATTCAGTTAAAAATTATTTTTCCACTTTGAAACACTTTGCAAACACAAATGTCTATGTAGAGATGCTTTGTCAGTGACTGTGTGTTTTTTTTTCCTTCGAAGACTCAAATGTGTATCTGTATGTGCGAGGGTGTATATATTATGTATATGTATATGTATGTCTGCGTATTTCAAATGTGAGTGTAAAAGTCAGTTGGGTTTATGTTGGGCTTTGGAAAGAATACCTTTGTGTGGATAAAAAAAAAACCCAACTGATGTAGAGAAAATATGATGTTTTGTATTGATGGGTAGGTATGCTTATATACAATGTTTAGGTTTTAAAGTATTTTGAAATGCACAGTGATTTTATATATATGCTATTTTCTATAGATAGATTCTTAAGAAAGCTATATTTATAATGTTTCTAAGACGAAATCACTAAACTCTAGTTCATTGTAACAGGTGCTTTCTAATCTGAAATGGAGGAGGGTAGGCACCTTAGGGTGCTTCTGTTTACTTGTCTCTGTGGTACCTTTTCTGCATCTCTGTCCTGGTACATCTAGGAAAAGCTGGTACTGCCAGTGCTGGTACCACCTCCCTGTTCCTCCACTTGCACTAGAACCTTTTGAACAAAATGTTGTTTTTCCTTTCCTAGGATCACCCAAGTGTGTTTTGTAGATTTCACTAGTCGTTAATCACACTTATGTGAAATCCTCTCCAGAAATTAAAAAGTACATATACACATCCTCTTAACTGGGAGTGCCTAAAAACAGCTCACATTACTTTCCTTTTTTTTTTTTTTTTTTGCACTAGTAAATATGTTCTCGATATTTTCAGTGAGAAACTTCTTCACTGAAAATATTTGTATACTCTTTTAAAAGAGAAGATGGTTTGTGAACGGCCACGTAAAGGTCATTCCTACCCTACATTTAACAAGGTGGCTATGCAGATTCAAGTTTAAAAATTATTTATGAGAAAACTTATATTAGAGCTTTTGATGTATACTGAAATGTAGATCATTGCATAGTCACATTTTCCCCAGAGACAAATATCAGGATAAACTAAGACCAGAACATCATATATATATATATCTTGACTATTACCAGCCATAGTTGATGTAACATACTCATTTCAGAATTGTCTTCCTTCAAAAGACAAGAGCCTCTTAATTTTCCTGGGGAAAAAAAGATTTTAAATATTAGCCAAAATATTATTGAAGTCCTGGGAATTTGCAGGTAGTTGTTACAATATTTTGAATTCGAATCTATACTCCTCAAGTTGTTTTCTCCACGTATTTGAATGCTTAGCAAGGAGACTAAGGGACAGGGATCACCCTCCACTGCTGAGAATGCCGCAGGGAGCAGGTTGGCCTTATCTTCTTGCCTCTTAAATCGGGGCCAGATTCCGAGATTACAAACCACGTGATAAGGTAGTGCCCGGTCCCACCCCTCCCTTGCCTGTGCGGTTGCTCACAGCGTTCTCTGCCTGATTTCTCCTGATGTGCTTCAAGTTAACACCAGCAGTACGGTTTCCACAGAATGTTAAAGGATTGGATTGCACATCATGGAAGTATGAAAATTAACAAGATTAGTGTGGATTTGAGTTTTTACTAGTGCCAAAATACAATAGTGCCTTCTCTGTATATTTCTACTTTCCTCCTCTAACATGTCCTAACCCATCCAGGGGAAATGTACCAAAGTTCAGGTAGTGCATGATGCCAGCACAGGTCATTTTTAATGTAGATTTGGAAATAAGGTTGCTTGCCTTTGTTGTTTAGCTGTGTTGGGTTTTTGTGTTTTTTCCCCCTCCTTGTATAATTATGTTTAAACATTTTTAAATGGCTTTCTGTGTTCTGGGTTTTAAGAGGCCTTCTCTGTTATTGTTGTGGTTGTCGGTTTGGTTGTCGGTTTTTGTAACATTCATTATTGTTTATATATGTACACAGTTTAGTCTTACTGATTTCAAATGCATGGACTGGCTATGGCTCAACCCAGCTGGCAACCCTATTTGCTGAGAGCACTCTACTTAGCTTTTATTCACTATGGCTGGAGCCACGGCCACAATCTCTGGCCTTAAGGAGCCGTCACTGGCCACTGGGGCCCCGTGGGGATCATAAACCAGGACCCTGGGCTGGTTCCAGGATCATGCAGCCTGCAAAGTATGGGCGTCCGTAGCTACCTGTTGGGTGGGGTCTTGGCGTGTCAGGGGAGGATATGAAGTAAAAGACTTCACATGAAAGTAAGGTAGTTTGCGGTCCACAATATCAGTTCCAAATACCCCACGAGTGCATCAAGGTAAATGATCAGGACGAAGGAACCTCTGTGTCTCACGGGAGGGATGGCTGCTTCCTGGCACTGGCACCATAGAGCGTGGCTTACTGCAATCCCTGGACTGCCACTGACAGCCTTGGGTGGAACTGCGTGGGCCAAGGTTCGGTTGATGAAGCACCTTGTATGACCAACAGGGTGGTGCCTCTGGCCCATGCCTGGTGACAGGCTCTTCATCTTTGTGTCCACCAGGGGTGCCCAGTTGTTCTATTGCTTTATCTTGTTACCATTGTACTCAATAGAAACTGTAGATAGGGCCCCAAACCCTACAGAAATTCCGTGTCTGTCAAAACCAACAGATACATCAGATTTGTGGGAATGTAAAGATGTGTTTGTTGAGTAGGTGATTTTAAATTTAAATGTTTTTAATGATAATCAGCGTTCCTTTTTACTTATGAAGTTGGATTATTTTTTAGAATTTGTAATAAATGAAACTGTTGCTGCTTTACCACTGTAAAATAGGCTTTCTAATGTGACCATGTATTTTTTAAATAAATTTTAATACATCTTGTAATAAAATGTCGTATGCATGTGTATCACACAAGCCGAAGTCTACATTTCACACTTACCTAATTTAAAATGCATCATATATACATATATACACACACACACACACACATACATGTATACATATACACAATTATCTTAAATATCATGTATCATATCATATATATCCTGCACGCCCCCTACTGGGGATTGAGCCTGCAACCTGGGCATGTGCCCCTGACTGGAACCAAACCAGGATCCTTCAGTCTGCAGGCTGATGCCTCATCCACTGAGCCAAACCAGCCAGGGCAAAAAAAAAAAAAAAATGCTTTTTAAAAAAAATTTGGGAATCTTTAAAGCTCAGAAATATAATACAATCTAAGTTGAAATAATGACATTGTTAATACTACTAAGTGGGAAGCCGAGGGCTTAGTGTGTGACTAACCAAGTCCTATCAGATAAAAGACATGCCTTCACATATGCTCAATCCTCATGGCACCTTCCAGAAAAGATCAGTTGCTCCTGAAGCATACCACCCCAGGACCACTCGAGACCCACCACTGCCCTTTAATGGGCCAATCGCTCTGACATTGCTTTTGTGTGTGAGAAGCTCCTCAGTGTTTCCCTGACCAAATCATAGCCTTTAATCGGCGATCGGTTCTCTGTAACTAAGCACAGTTTTACAGTGTAGTGAATGAATACTTACCGACTTCAACCCTAGTTGCCCTCTTGGAGGGAGGAGTCAAAGGGCTTTCTGGCAATAGCTCAAGTTATCTCGAAAATCTCTTGAATTAGCTTGTTTAATTTTGACATGTCTTTGTGTATATACTGAATTGCTATTCATTCTAATAGGTTGGAGGGAACGCCATGTTGATTTAAAAACTTTAAGATCAATTAAGCCAGCATTGAAAACCAAGCTGAAACAGCAAAGTATTTGCCAAGGAGGAGCTGAAAACCTCCTTTATCTAACTGTTGGCTTGATGCGGACTGTGACTAGGTTTTGTTGTACCACCTCTGCTTTGGTACCATGGGATCATGTGAGAAAAAAAAAAGTGATGCCCCAGGAGCTGTGTCTGGGCGCTGGGGCCAGCCAGGAACTCCCCCAAACAAGACTCCTTCTCCTTAGTGTTCTTTAAAGAAGGCCACAGGCCAAGGGCTCAAGGCCCACGGAATGCTGACTGTGCTGACGAGTACCCACCTGTCTGTGTGGACAGAGTGATTCGTTTCATTCATCCCAGAAAATATCTCAAAAAAAATTCTCAGAGACATCCAAAACTCACCCATTATCTCAGAGGGTCAACATATGGGGAAACTAGAAATAAGCTCAGCTCTGTGCTGATTTACTTACCTAAAACTTTCTAGTAACTGATTCATAGCCAACTCTGAAATACTTGGAGGTACCAGCCATTACAGATGTCACAGATCCTGGGTTAAGAATCCTCGCGACTCTCTATGAAGGTGGGAGTAGTCAGCATGAGGAGGAAAACACAGGACAGGTGACACTACCAGGAGTATGATACAACCCAGCTGGGCTGCTATCTCCGCCATAGGGAACACGCTCATTTCTGGGCTCCGGGTTCCTTAATCCACCGGTACTGCAGCCCTGCTGTGATCCCGATGGTGTTGTGATCCCCATGGCTGGGTCTCCAGGTCTCCATTATCTTCCCCAACCTGCTCACGGATGCCTGACACGTCTTCATGCAAAGACGGATGATAGCAATCAGACCTGAAGTCCAATGTTCTTGAAACTGAAACACTGACTTCAATTGGCATTAAGTTGCAAATGACCAAGAGAAGATGCTTTTCAAAAAGTGAGCATTTAAAAAGCAAGTAAACAGGTAAAGCAAATAGGCACAGATAGTTAAAGGAGGAAGGAAGGACCAGTGAGTAAAGAAACATCAAAGAAAGGAGAGGATGGAGGTTTTCCATCTTTTGCATTTTGGCTTAGAGTTGTCCCTCTTCCCCGAGGCATGAGAGCCGTGACTAATGGACAGCTGATACATCAGTACAGTGTGCTATCTCTGCTCCCAACCCTGGACGGCGTTCACGTCTCTCTTCCATCTGCTGATTTCTGTTCCTCCCTCCACCACTCTCCTCTCCTCTCCAACTCTGCATTTGCTAAGTCAATGCCTGGGGCCGCTGGCTGAGCTCTCAGAGGAAGGTGCACAGTCGCTCCGAGGATGCTGTGCCCTCCTGAGTGTGACAGTGCTTCCCTGGACACTGTTTTTATTTTACTTTATTTTTATTTTTAAATATATTTTTTTAAGTTGAGTTCAGAGAGGAAGGGAGAGGGAGAGAGAGAGAGAAACATCAATGATGAGAGAGAATCATGGATCGGCTGCCTTCTGCACACCCCACTACTGAGGATCAAGCCCACAACCTGGGCATGTGCCCTGACGGGGAATCAAACCGTGATCTCCTGGTTCACAGGTTGATGCTTAACCACTGAGCCACTCCAGCCTGGCTGGACAGTTTTTAAGAGGCTGTTTCTGTTTTTTCAGCCTCCTCTACTCCCACAGGAAGTAGCTGATGATTCAGGGAGGCTTGGAACTCGATTGGTGCCAAGCCTGAGCCACCCTGTGTGTCCTGAGGTCAGGGGTGAGTGGATCATAAACACTAAAAGCTAATTAACGTAAGGGTGAGGTGGAGGGAGCAGACAGACAACAGCTCATAAGGAAAGGAAACATGGATTTGCAGGTAATATGGTCATTTATCTAAAAACCCAAGACATTAACTAAAAACTATATGGACAACAGTATGGTGGTTACCAGAAAGGAAGGTGGGAGGTTGTAAAAGGTCAAGGGGTCAAATATCCTTATCTAATAAAAGAGAAACATGGTAATTGGCGTACAACTGCTACCCTTCCCATTGGCTAATCAGCAAGATATGCAAATTAACTTCCAGCCAAGATGGCGGCCAGCAGCCAGGCAGCTGATGCGAACAGAGAGGCTTGCTTGCTTCAGTGACGGAGAACTCCAACGTTCCCTGCCTGCCTTGCCGGCCTCTCAGCTGCAACTCTCAGCAACTATGTTGCCAATAAAGAAGCTAAAAAAACCCCAGAAACCTGCTTTACTCACGGGAGCTTCAGCCAGCGGGACCACAACATTGTATCAAATACAGATGGTAAACAAACCAGAAACCTCTTTTCAGCAGCGGAGGCCTCAGAGCTAAAGCTGGCCCAGAATAAAAAAAAAGAAAAAAGAAAAAAAGGAGCGGTTGGGAACTTCCATCACCCGTCAGCCTGAAAATGGCCCTCAGCCCCTCAGCCAGACTGGCCAGGCACCCCAGTGGGGACTCCCACCCTGATCCTGTACACCCTTCAGGGCAAACCAGCCAGCCCTCACCCGTGCACCAGGCCTCTATTCTATATAGTAAAAGGGTAATATGCCTCCCGGCACCGGGATCAGCGTG
>NW_006283588.1:3788686-3792013 GCF_000327345.1 Myotis davidii
CCCCCTGATCAGCCCTGCTCAGTGCATGACAGGAGGGAGCTCCCCAACTCCCTGATGGGCCCTGCTCTGTGCGTGAGGGGGGGGAGCTCCCCAACCCCCTGATGGGCCCTGTTCTGTGCGTGACAGGGGGTGGCGCCGCAACCTCCCCATCAACCCTGCCTTGATTGTGACAGGAGGCGGTGCCCCAACCCCCCAATCGGCCCTACCCTGAGTATGACTGAGGGTGGCATCGCAGCCTCCCAATCCGCCTGCTCTGTGCATGACAGGGTGTGGCGCACCAACTCCCCAATCGGCCCTGCTCTGAGCCCGACCAGGGGATGCACCTAGGGATTGGGCCTGCCCTCTGCCCCCCGGGAGCAGGCCTAAGCCAGCAGGGCGTTATCTCCCGAGGGGTCCCAGACTGCGAGAGGGCACAGGCCAGGCTGAGGGACCCCCTCTTCCCCCCGAGTGCACAAATTTTTGTGCACCAGGCCTCTAGTATGGTAATAAAAGATTAGATCTGGGGTAGTAAATACACAATGTAACACACAGATGATATGTCACAGAGTTGTATATTGAAACCCATATAATTTTATTTACCAATGTCACCCCAATAAATGTAATAAAAAAAGATGCAAACATACTAAAGTGAATCATGCCTTGGGAATTCAGGCTTCAAGTTGGATTTGACTTTGACCTGTAAGTCAAGGCTTGTTTTAATTGGCCAATTTTATAGCAATGGTTGGAGAAAGAATGGGAAAGATCCACATAAACTGAGATTCTAATAATAAAATTCCTTCTCACCCTAGAGACAAAGCGCATGGGTTTTCACAGTGAAATCAAACCTATAAAAAATACAACTTTGGCAGTTTTATTTTTCCGATTCAGAGTCATCGTGAAGTCGTCTCATTCGAGGATAACAAGCCTTGGAAAGCCCCCGTGTTTCTTGTAACCCTTGCTCCCCTCCTGGCCGACTGTCACTGTTCCGAAGGGCTGCCAGCGTGATGGCTACAGGCTGCCTGGCCTGAACCACAGAGATGCATTCTCACAGTCCCGGAGGCTGTAAGTCAGTAAGATGTCAGCAGGGTGGTGTCTTTTGGGGCCTCTCTCCTGGGCCTGTAGATGGTCAGCTTCCCCCTGAATCTTCACATGAGCTTCCCTCTGCGCCTGTGTCCGTGTGTACACTTCCCCTTCTTACTTGCAAGGATACCAGTCAGAGTGGGTTCGTGCCCAGTCCAATAACCTAATTCTAACTTAATTACCTCCTTAGAGACCCTAGCTCCACATGTGGTCACATTCTGAAGTACTGGAGGTTAGGGTGTCATCATTTTAAAAAAATTGTGGGGTGGGGGTGGGGAGGAAGGCCCAATTCAGCCCGTAGCACAGACCTAGGATAGTTTAGGTACCTATATTTAGCTAACTTGTACGTGGTATAGAAGTAAAATTCCATTTTTTTCTGTATATTACTTACCCAATTTTTTAAAAAAATATTTTATTTATTGATTTTTTACAGAGAGGAAGGGAGAGGGATAGAGAGCTAGAAACATCGATGAGAGAGAAACATCGATCAGCTGCCTCCTGCATACCCCCTACTGGGGATGTGCCCGCAACCAAGGTACATGCCCTTGACCGGAATCGAACCTGGGACCCTTCAGTCCGCAGGCCGACGCTCTATCCACTGAGCCAAACGGGTTTGGGCACTACTTACCCAATTTGAAAGTGTATTTAGGGGGCTGTGGCCACATCCCGGTCAGGAAAGAGAGCAGCTGGAGCCTGCGCAGCGAGGCCCAGGGTGCTGGCAAATGGCGCAGACTGGCTGTGCTGTCAGCAGGCGGACCAGGCAGGACCTGGCCACTGTGAGGCCTGGTGAAGCCCTGGGCCGACTCAGAGCGACAGTTGTCTGACTTCACGGGGTCAGAGTGGGGAGGGATCTCCGCGGGGAGCAGCCCAGGCAGACGGAGTCACCCCTGCGTGTGCTCCCGGAGTTCTTCGCCCAGAACGCTCCCCAGGATGTGACACATCACATCGCCATCATTTCCCTGCTTGCCTCCAGGCCATGTTCAGGCCTCAGAAGGAGGAGTGACGTCTTAACCGTTATACCCATGGAGACGAGCACCTAGTGCGCATCTAGGGCGCTCAGGGAGCGGTGGGAGTTGTGGAGAGGTCGGGGCAGAGGCAGGGCCTGACCCTGGGACTTCCATCCTCCCACTGGCCCAGCGGCCAAGTGAGGCCCAGAGCTGACGGAAGGTGGAAGGTAGGGTTCCTGGTTCCTCCTGCGTGAAGTGGCCGCTAAGCAGGAGTTTGTCATTCCCTGCAGCACTTCCTCCCCTGGGTGCGGAGGGGGCCGTCCCCGTCCTGTTGTCCTGTTATTCCTAATCTGCTTGCTGGGGGTTGTAAGGTTTAAGAGGACCAGCTGGACGCCGGGCCCTGCTTCCCACCTGGGGGAAGGCACCGGCTGGCCCACACCTGCGGGCTGCTTGCCCCTGAGGAGCCGCAAGCTCAGACACCTGGGGTGGTCCCTGCTCAGGCAGCGGGGGGCCTAGATCCTCCACCCGCCACAGCCCCCGTCCCCAGCCCCAGGCTGTTGGTTCAGTCTCAGGTCCCACTTAACTGCCACGCTCCTCCAATCTGGCCAGTGAGCAGTGACCGCGGTGGGCAGTTCTTTCTTGCCACGTCGCTCAGCCCCCTGACTTGGCCAAACACCCGAGAGCCTCGGCGCCCTCCCCCTGCCCCTCGGCGCTCCAGATTCAAGGCCTCCCCCTCTCCGGTTCCTGCTCCTCCTCCAACCTGCACTCACCTCGCTGAACTACTCCAATATTCATAGCTTGTACCGCACAATTTAGCACGTAATTATATTTTAGTTTGCAATGCTTGTTCCTTTCCATCTTAATCACCTCTCAGGATGCTTCATGATGAGCGCACAGAAGGGTCTGGGGGGAAGAATTTGCTAGAACTGAGGAGCTTCCTGGAAGAAAGTACAGTCTACATTAAGAAGCCACCCCGAGTGCTGGCCTTGACTAGGAAGGATGGTGTGTGGTGTGTGTGGTGTGGTGTGTATGTGTGTGTGTGTCTATGTGTGTGTGTGTGTGGTGTGTGTGCCTGAACATAAGGTGTGGTGTGTGGTGTGTGTGATGTGGTGTGTATGTGTGTGGTGTGTGTGGTGTGTGTGGTGTTGCTGGAAGAATACAGTCTACATTAAGAAGCCACCCCGAGTGCTGGCCTTGACTAGGAAGGATGGTGTGTGGTGTGTGTGGTGTGGTGTGTATGTGTGTGTGTGTCTATGTGTGTGTGTGTGTGGTGTGTGTGGTGTGGTGTGAGGTGTGGTGTGTGGTGTGTGTGATGTGTGAT
>NW_006283588.1:3799090-3799441 GCF_000327345.1 Myotis davidii
CCCTAGCCGCTGAGCCACACCAGCTGGGCCGGAAATCCAGGTCTTTCCATTCTGACTCTCTTCCCACTGAGAATAAACTGAAGGGCTAATGTGGAGGGTCTGAGTGTGTGAGGTGTGTGAGGTGTGTGAGGTGTGTGTGTGTTGGGGGCAGGGCAGCCCTGGTCTGTTCCTCTGACCTGTGGGCTGGCACATGGGCAGGCACAGCTGAGGGTGATGGGCTTGCTTGTGGGCACAGGTGATAGGCCTCCGGGAAGGAAATACTGTTCAGGGGGCACTTTTTACAAAGCTCCCGGCCGCCTGAGTGGTGGGGGACAGTTCTGGCTGCAGGCGACCCGTCAGCACCGCAGGGCC
>NW_006283588.1:3800244-3802803 GCF_000327345.1 Myotis davidii
CTCCTCCTCCTCCCAGCCACAGCCCTGGGTCTGTGCTCTCTGCCGCCTCAAGCTCGAGTCCTGCAAGACCCGCCTAAGCCTACAGCAAACAAGTCTATGGGTTAAACCTCAAAACGAATCCAAATCCCACAGCTGTTCATTCCACCTGGTATCTGAGTGGATGGGGAAGGTGAAGAAAAGGCGTTCTGTGCCTCCGCACTTTTCCCAATGGGAGCCTGTCCGGGGCCCACCCTGTCTGACAGACTCACAGCCACAGGGTCAGGCTTCATTCTGATGCGTGTGTGTGAATGTGAATGCATTGTTTATGTCGGTGTCTGTACCCACGGTACTGCCAGCATTTAACTGCCTCGCTGGCTCCGTGAGTTCTTGGATCAGTGTTCTTTGTGCAGTCCATTGTGCGTCTGGGTCCATCCTGGCATCCTGAACCTTCCCTTGGAATTGCTCAGCCTCAGCCACAGCCTTTGCTCAGTTTTGGTTGAAAAGCAGCTTTTGTCAGTTATGCAACCTCACGCTGGAGCCAGCGCAACCTGGCTCGCCTTTCACCCACCACTCAGCCCTGACCAGTTCCTTTCTTTCCCATGAAACTGGGCGCGTTTGCCAAAAAATCCCACATCCTCGTTTGCAGAGTCCAAGATGGTTGTGGGACTTGAAGCTGCGCACGAGGATCCTTAAGCCTGGAGTCTTGCTGAGTAAAACGTAGGGAGTTTTTCTACTCGGGGAAGCAACAGGTACCGTTTGCCCAGAGAGGGGCTGGCGTGAGCCCACGTTGTAAAATGCGATACGAAACCGCTCCTGGCCGGTCCTTATGTGATCGCTAATGTGAGGGAAATGCAGTGTTTGGCATTATTTTTTGAATAAGGGCAGGAGATGGTCAGACTCAAATAACCCACTCACTTGATTATACAGTTCACCCAAGATGCCTGCCTGAGGCTCAGGAAACAGCGCCAGAGGTTTTTCCGCTCGACGTGTGCCCAGACCATGGGAACGATTGCAAGCTGCCTGAATCAATTAGCATTATTGTAGTCAAATGTCATTCATACACGCAATGGACACGTGTGAGACCATCAGAGAAAGTTGAACACAGACGAAATCCTTTATAAGAAATAATTGATACATTTTAGGCATGACAATAGCCACTGTCTTTGTTTTTAAAGTATCTACTTTAAAATATGGAGCATAGACTATCAATAAAATATTGAGCACATAATTAGAAAAGTAAACCTGCCTCGTTAAATTATGTAACAGTTTCCCTAAACCTATTCAGGATGCTTTTTCTGGTTTGAGTTATGGTGTGGCTGGCTGGGCCTGGGAATGGGCCAGAGTGCCAGGCTCTGATTGGCAGGTTGGGATGTGGGGCATGGCCCAGCCCAGACACAAGACCATGACTCACCATATCCCACTGCCTTTCCATGTTTCTGATCCCTCCCGGGAGAGGCCGCCTGTCTGATAGGAAAAGCCTTCCCTGTGAGCGGCTAGCAGCGGTTCTCAACCTGGGGGTCGCGACCCCTGAACATACATCCTGCCTATCAGATATTTACATTACGATTCACAACAGTAGCAACATTACAGTTATGAAGTAGCAACAAAAATAATTTTATGGTTGGGGGTCACCACAACATGAGGAACTGTATGAAAGGGTGGTGGCATTAGGAAGGTGGAGAACCACTGGATTGGGTATATAGCTGCTCTAACCCAACTACGTGTGCCTGCCTAATTCTAGAATGCTTTAGAGCAGCGGTTCTCAACCGTGGCTGCACATTAGAATCACCTGGGAATCTTTTTTAAAATCTTGATTTCTGGGCCTCATCCTCCGGAAATTCTGTTTCTTTGTTATGGGGTGGGGCCACATTAGTAACAAAGAAACAATTTCCGAAGGATGAGGCCCAGAAATCAGGATTTTAAAAAAAGATTCCCAGGTGATTCTAATGTGCAGCCAAGGTTGAGAACCACTGCTTTAGAGTTTTAGGAGTGATGTTATTTCTCCTCATGAAGTAATGTTATTTCTCCTCCAGTTCTGAAATGGCACGTATTACTCTTGTATCCTGACAGTATGTCGTGAAAATAGTTACTCAACAGCCCAAGATCCCACTTAGTCGCCATGCTTGCAGCACCTGATTGCCAGCTTTTGTATGGAGCCCCTGCCCGTCTTTATTGATTGGTGCTGCTATTTTTACATTAAGAAGTATAAAGTCACTGGTACTTACCAACTTTTGATCATCTACATATTTTATCTGCTGTCAGGAGCAAACGATGAAGCGTAATTGGTTTGTGACTGCTGTTTCGTTGATCTTGATCAATGCTGATTTAAACCTTGGTCTCACATGGGTTCATTTAGGATCCTGTGAGAAGTTCTCTTTCTGGGAGGACTACTGAGATTCATTGTGATAGGGGGCCATGCAGCCAGATCTCTGTAAGGAGAGAAACGTTAATGACGATTCTCTATCCGCACCATCATTTTTGTGTCTCAATTTATTCCTTGGAAAAAGAGGGTAAAAATTAGTTCAGAAATTTTTTTTTTTAATCCTCACCGAAGACGTAGTTTTAGCAATAAAGGAAGGG
>NW_006283588.1:3802907-3815612 GCF_000327345.1 Myotis davidii
CTCGGTATGTGCCCTGACTGAGAATTGAATCCCCAACCTTTTGGTGGATGGGACAACGCTCCATCCAATCAACTGAGCCACCCGGCCAGGGCCAGAAATTCTCACAATGAGAGAAGAATTGTAAAAATTTTCATTGTTGGTAAGTGTTTTGAAGTCTTTAGGATTTGGCCTATATATTTGACACACACATAATCTCTGATTCTTAAACCAGAAAAGAGAAATTTGAGGGCAAGAGAGAGACTGGGGTGCCGGCCAGAAGAGGGAGAGAAGTCCTGGGCAATGAAGGCTTTCCCTGCACAAGGTTGTAAACCCTAACTTTGTGGTGCACGTGATCTAATGGAGAGGAGAGATGGAAAATAAACAAATAAAGATCAATTTCAGGAAGCGACAAGTGGCACGAAGAATCAATAATCAGGGTGCATAGATTTCCTAGGGCCGCTGTCACAAAGCGCCACAAACCAGGTGGCTTAAGACAACAGAAGCTCACTCCCTCCCAGCGCTGGAGGTTAGAAGTCTGAAATGAAGGGTCGGTAGGGGCATGCTCCCTCTGACACTCTGGAGAGTCCAGCTCGTCCAGCTTCTGCCGGTGGCCGGCACTCCCTGGCTTTTAGCTGGATCACTCCAATGTCTGCCTCTGTGGTCACGTGGCCGTCTTCAACCTGTATGTTTCTGGTCACGTGTGTGTGTGTGTGTGTTTTATAAGGACACCAGCATATTGGATTAGAGTTCACCCTAATGAGCTAATCATAACTCAATTATATCTGCAAAGATCCTATCTATACTAATAAAAGGGTAATATGCTAAGTAGACCAGGAGACCTTCCAGATGTCCTTCTGGACAAAGGCATGGTGGCAGGGCCAAGGCAGAGGCAATTAGGGGCGATCAGGCCAGGAGGGGAGGGCAGTTGGGGGAGAGCAGGCTGGTAGCCAGAATGGTTAGAGGCAATTGGGTAGGCAGGCAGGTGAGTGGTTAGGAGCCAGCAGTCCCGGATTGCAAGAAGGATGTCTGACTGCTGGTTTAGGCCCGATCTCTGTGGACCCTGTGGGATCAGGCCTACACCAGCAGTCAGACATCCCCCAAGGGGTCCCAGATTGGAGATGGTGCAGGCTGGGCTGAGGGACAACTCCCCCCGCCCCCCTTCCCCCGCCTCGAATTTCATGCACTGGGCCACTAGTTTTCAAATAAGGTCTCATTCACCAGCACCAGAGATTTGGACTTCAGTGTGTCATTTCAGGAACACAATTCACCCAGAAACACAGGGTAAATGAATGGAGAGGGCTACGGATGAAATGAGAGTGTGATTGGGAGAGGAGAGGCAGTGGCCTGCTTAGAGGAGGAAGCAAATGCTGCAGGTGTGAGAAAGGAGGCAGGCCCAGCAGCTTCCCAGTGTCCAGTGTGGCTCAAGCACCATGAGGTCTGAGACAGGACATGGCAAAACCTTGCAGGGCTCAGGAAGACGCGGGGCTTGACTCTAAAGTAGATGAACATCAAGGTGAATCTTTGGCAGAGGCATGCCTGTCTCTGGTTTATGTTTTCACATGTTGAAGTGCTTGGGTGGAAGCCAGGAGCCTGGACCAGTTTAATG
This sequence comes from Myotis davidii, assembly GCF_000327345.1. Lineage (NCBI taxonomy): Eukaryota > Metazoa > Chordata > Mammalia > Chiroptera > Vespertilionidae > Myotis > Myotis davidii. The sequence continues at coordinate 3,804,493 of NW_006283588.1, forward strand.
GTCTAGGTGAGAAGTGGCTTGGTCCAGGGTGGTCATAGTAGATGGAGGGAGAAGACACGGCTTCAGGGTCTATTTGAAGCAAGGAGTCCTCTCCCTGAGTATTTGCTGCTGGATTGGACACGGCACTGGAGAGGAAGAAAATAATCATGCGTGACTCTGAGGTTTTTATCCTGAGCACCTGGTGAATAGACTTGCTGTTACTGATAAGGGGACACTGGGACGGAATATCTGAGCGGCCTCCAAGGGCTCAGGGTGGACATGATCAGCTTGAGCTGCCGCTAGCTTTCCAAGTCCCGTGCTGAGTAAGCAGTTCAGACCTGGAGTTTAGAGGCAACGTGAGGACAGGAACAAGGCAGCTCTCAGCATGTGAATGCTGCTGACGCCCAGAGGGCCGTGTGAGGCCACTCAGAGATGGAGTGTCCTTAGCGATGGAGAGGAGCTGCAAGGACAAGGCCCCTGGGACTCAGATCAGCTAGGAACGGAAGAGGAGGAAGGGCTGCCACGCACACTGAGGAGTTGTCAGTGATGTAGGAGGAACACCCGGCAGTGCCATGTTCTGGAAGCCAAGCAAATAAAGCTGTTTCAACTAGAGAGTGATCATTTCCCAGTATGTGTACACAACTAGCGAATCATATGCTGTACCCCTGAAATGGACATAATGCTATATGTCCATTACCTCCATTTAAAAGAAAAAAGAAAAAGAACAGCGATCAACCCTCTTCTAATGGATATTCTGAAAAAGGTTTCAAAGGTCTTTACCTTGGAACAGAAGTATGTGATTCCTAAAAATTGCTATGTTAAGAAAATGGTACTTTGAGAAATGGTAGGGGGGTAATTTGGAGGAGGGATTCTAGAAGAGAGTAGGGAAGGACCGGCTCTCATCTTCCCCCCACCCCCTTTATATTGCACGTCAATGCTTTCCCATCGGCTCAGCGCTGGTCTTGGAAGTCTCAGTGTTCCTGTGGGTGTTTCATGACGAACAGAAACATGAGAGTGAGGCATGGCCCTCAGTACATAACCCCCGAGCTGCTCAGCACGGTCGTTCGCAGTGCGCTGGTTTTGATGCTGCTCTCAGGGCAGACCTTCCCCTTCACTGCCTGTGGGGAGAAAGCACCAAACAGCTACAGGTCTTTGATGTTAAGGACTCTTCACATGTAGCCCTCATCTACAGCGAGGTCAGGGATTCTCCTAATGAATATATTGTCTCCTCCAGCACAGTTCTAGAGGATTAAAGAGATAACAGTCAGTTTGTGGGACAAGGGTTAATTGCAATCCCCAGTTCATGCGGAAGAACCCCAGTCCGCTTTCCTGCGTGGTAGCATTTATTCATTCATTCTGGAGACGGGGTTTTGCCCGGCGTCTCCGCGCTTGGGGAGTCTAATGTATGCCTTGGGAAAGCATCTCCGGCCTTCCCAGGAAGGGTGTGCTCTCACCCCTGGCATCAAGTTTTGTTTGACTTGGAGCTCAGTGTCAAAGCCCAGGGCAGAGACAAAGAAGCCCCTTAGCCCAGCGATGGCGAACCTTCTGAGCTCGGCGTGTCAGCATTTAAAACCCTCACTTAACTCTGGTGCCGTGTCACATATAGACATTTTTTGATATTTGCAACCACAGTAAAACAAAGATTATATTTTTGATATTTAGATATTTAAAAGCCATTTAACAAAGCAAAATCAACCCAAAAAGTGAGTTCGCATGTCACCTCTGACACGCGTGTCATAGGTTCGCCATCACTGCCTTAGACAATGGGGCTGTGTGTGAGGTTTGTGCCAATGAAGGGAAACTGCTGCAGTATGTCCATCTCTATGTGAACTGACAGGCAAGGGCATGAACCCGAGGAGACTCTGGACCTGGAGCCAAAGGGTCTGGTTTGTCACCACCTTCTTGGTGACCTGGGTGAGCGACTTGGCCTCTGTGATCTCAGTTTTTTGCACCTGTAAACCAGGAAGAATAAGAGCTCCTTTGTCTCCATCACCTGTTTATCATGGAGATCACCATGGGACATTATCATGAGGTTACAAAACAAGGAGCACTTAACTGGCCCCTACTGGGGTCAGACACTGCTCCCAGGATTTAAAATAGTAACTCATTTATCGCCCCCACCAATCCATGAGATCATCATTATTACCATAGTAGAGGCCTGGTGCACAAAATTCGTGCAAGAGTAGGCCTTCCTTCACCCAGCTGCCGGCACCAGCTTCCCTCCAGCACCCGGGACCCAGGGAGACCTGGGCTGGCTTCCCTCGGGCCCCACCTTCGTCAGAAAGGACATCCGAAATGACATCCAGTCTAATTAGCATATTACCCTTTTATTATTATAGATAGTTCTCAATTTACAGATGAGGAATCTGAGGCAGAGAGAGGCTAAGTAACGTCCCAAGATCACACAGCTAGGAGGTGGTAGCCAGGACCTGAAGTCAGTAATGATATTTAATGGTGTTTTGTTTTGTTTTTAAATTTTACCACCTATTTCTTTATAAAATACAGTAGTCTCAAAAAAACGCAGTGGTAATGTACTTTCACTTTTATTTACCTACAACATAAATTCTTATATGTTTTAGGCCTTTGAGAAATACATAGTTTGGCTGGAGAGTGGTATTTTTTACAAAGTAGACATGGGATTTGGGAGTCACTCAGTCCTAGGACTGGCTGGGTATCTGTAGGGTCACTCACCTGACCCCTTTAACTTAGTGTCATCACCGTAAACCATTGACCAATTCCATGGGCAGCCAGCTGGACCAGCTATAGTTAAATTGACAGGTGGACCTGTTTGGTCAAAAGGTTAAATTACTTTGCAGGGATAATAGCACCTGTTTGGATGCATATTATTCATAATTAGGTCATCCAATGCTCCTGAGTGGGATAGCCACAGGATCTGATAACTTACAAGTCAAACAAGTTGTGCATGTGCCTTAACCGAAAATTGAACTGTGACCTCCTGGTTCATAGGTCGACCCTCAACCACTAAGCACACTGGCCAGGCTGACTCACCTTGTTTTGTCACCTGCCTGGGCCGCTGGCATAAGAACTTATAACACCTGTCTTTTTGCATCTCTTGATCCCAATTTCAACGTCTTTGTACTTTGGACCACTCCAAGCCTTTTGTACACCAAGGTCGTACTGGATAAATACATCCATCTAAAAGGAAAAAAGGATTTTCTCCCGATTTATTCTACTTCTTTTAAACAAATGCCTTGTGAGTCCCTCAGTCAGCCATGGTTCCTGTGGTTATCTGGTCAAAATAATACAGGATGTTTATCTACGTAGAGTGAGTGAGCACTTGGAATGAGATTCAGAAGACCTGAGTTCTGCTCTCACTTTCTGCCAGGACCAACGCTGAGCAATTTATGTAACTTCTCAGGGCCGCCTTCACTTTTTAATCTACAGCCTGAGAACTTGACCTCAGCGACCTCTCGGGGTCCTGTAAGTGTGGACCCTGTGATTCTGTGAGTCTTTGAGCTCATGCAGGAAGACGCGCTGCTTGCACAGTCTCCTTCTCATCCTGCCGGGGGCACCAGGCGCGTGGCTGCCGAGCTGGGGGACAGCTGGGATTCGGGAGCACGGGATCAGTACTCGTTTCTTACTAAGCCTTGTGTTCTGTATGGACACTGTCAGCCCCTGGCACACAAAGACGCACTGTCCCCGCTTGTCTTGGGTAAAATTCCTAAAGGTCCAAAATCTTCTGAGTGAGCTTGTGGTACCGATTGTGTCTCCACTCACTGGAGACAGCATTTAAACAGTAGATTCAAACTGAGCAATGAACGCCCTGCAATCACAAAGGCAGGTCCCAGGCCCCGTGAGTGGCTCCCGTCCTGCCATTCCATGCGACCCCTTAGAGAAATACTAGTAGATTCCCTTTTGGTCATTCATTGTCTTAAAAACGAAAGAATGAACCAAGAAAATAGTGATTATTGCTGAAAACAATGTTGATGTATGAGGTATTAAAAAGTAAACTGGCCTGGCTGGTGTGGCTCAGTGGTTGAACCAGGAGGTCACAGTTCGATTCTGGTCACTGGCAAATGCCCGGGTTGCGGGCTCAATCCCCAGTAAGGGGCATGTAGGAGGCAGCTGAAAGTGATCTGTCTTAGTGTTAAATACTCTGGGTGTGTTACTCCTACAGCCCATTGTTCTCTCCTCACATTTGTACTAGTTACCGGCCAACACCCTCCCAAGAACAAGCGTCCGAAGGAGCCAGGAGAGAACAGAATCAAGCCCACCAACAAAAAGGCGAAGCCCAAGATTCCCAAGACAAAGGACAGGGACTCGGCCGATGCCTCAGCGCCAAAGAATCAGTCTATCATGGTGCAGGTGACGGAGAAGGGGCGCTTCCAGAAGCCCGCTGCCACCCTGAGCCTGGCGGCGGGGCAGACCCTGGAGCTCCGGTGTAAAGGGAGTAAAATTGGGTGGAGCTACCCTGCATACCTGGACACCTTCAAGGACTCCCGCCTCAGGTGAGCATGCGGATATCTTTTGTTTTACTTACACTGGGTCAAGGGTTTGTTTCGTCCCCTCAGTAGATATTGTATTGTTTCTGACATTGGCCATTTCACTCTACCAGCTTATAAAAATGGATGCTCAATGGGCAAAAGACATTGAATTTATTTCTTTGACCAGTTACAAAAAATTATTGCAAATCCTATGAGCGGTGGTTAAAACAATGACATTTTATAGGAAGCCATAAGACAAATAATTGAAACTGTGATGCATCGAGGTATTTAAGAATGCATATTGTAAAAAATAATGGATCCGATGCTGTATGTTACTTTTTTTTCAATCATAATGAACACGGAAATGAGCTAACAGGACATTCCTAAGAGCAAGTTGACTGCATGTTCAACACAGAGTCATATGTCTGCTCAAACCCCACCTCCTGTCTGCATCTCCCGCAAGGACACCCGCATCCGCTCAGCTGCTCTGCCAGAAACCTGGGGAGCATCCTTGCCTTGTCCTCTCCCATCACTCCCCACATCCAGTCAACCACCGCGCTCAGCCAGTTCAGGTTCCTCAGAGCCATAAACCTGTCCTCTTTCCATCTCTGGTGTCACTGCCCCAGTCCCAGCGGGTGTCATCCCTCCCCACCAAGCCCTGGTGTGTTCTCCCCCAACTCCTTCTGCAGCTAAAGTGATGTTTAAAAAGTGCTCCTCTGGTCCTGTCACGCCCCTACTCATCACTGGGCGGGTTTCCACTGGGGATGGAGCCCAACACCCTCACACAACTGCTGAGACCCTGCCTGCTCTCCGCAGCCTCTCACCAGTCACCTCTCACCTCTCGATGCGTGTCTCTGCTCTCGCTGGCTGGGCTCCTGGGACATCATCAAATGCTTCAAGCGCTCGGGGCCTTAAAACTTGGCTGTGCCCACTCTCAGCCCCTGTTCACCGGCCAACTTCAGCCTCAGAGTCACTTTCTCTGGGCAGCCTGTGTCAGGCCTCCCTAGGTTATTCCCATGGCTCCTCCCTAGCATCCTCTTCTGAGAACTCTTTATCCTTATATCTGCTGCTGCTTCTTTAGTTTTCTAATCTGTGTTTCTCACTGGGACTTAGCTAAGTGCTTGGCCTTGAGCTTTATCTGTTGAATGATGGAATGACAATCTTTCCTCCCTCTTTCTCACACATATACACCTTGGAGAATATATAAATTAAAATATATGTATAAGTAATAGCTCTCTATCTAATCTGGCGTTAAGACCTCTTTTACATTTTATTCTGAAGTTACTCTTCTGGCTTCATGGTATATAATAGTGTAGGGTTTTTCTTAAGGGATATTTGGTTGGAGGAGTGGAGGGTGAAAGAATGAAATAGTTTTTCCCATTTTGATCTCCACACTTGAAATCAACACGTGGTGAGTGTGTGTGTGTGTGTCCCTGTTCATCCGTCCCCTTAGAACAAGTCTGGAACTATTTATTCCCACAAACTTTTTAAGTGTCTTAATTTACCAAAGTCAAGATTTACACACTTAAAAACAAAATAGATGGAGTCATTTGAAATTACTCCAAACATTTAGTCTTTGATTTACACAAAGTTCCTAAACCTTAAAGACTTAATAGGAGTAGCTTCAAAGTTATGTTAGCCAAAATATGTTTGAAAATAGCTTACGGACTCAAAGTAAAGTGAACATGAATCTGAATGGAAAAGAAATATCCAGTAGCTGAAGAAGCCAATTTCGACTTAACATTAAGTAGCATTCATTCAAAGCACAGTTAGGGCTTTATAAGAAAGTAAAGACAGATGTGGGCCCCCAAGGACTCCACAAAAAAAATGTGGAAAATGTGAAAAACACCTAGTCATAACTCTCTATCAAACAACAACCAAAAAAAAAAATATCACGATTTATTTGACAACAGAGATTCAACAAATCGACTCTTGACATCTTTCCCGGAACTCGGGGCCTTTGGGTAGAAGAGAAGCATTCATTCGGTGTTTTCCTTTCCCGTGGAATGAGTTCTTTCCGTCGTTCTCACAGCTTTGGGGTTGGAGGCTCTCCTCGGTGGTTTTGAGCATTTTGGTAGCTTTCTGGAACGAAGTTCACATGCTGCCATATTTGTCCAAATGGGATCCTCTGACCAGAAGAGGGAGTGTGTTATGGACCAGAGAGGTCAGGCTGATGCCCAGCCAGATTGCCATCCTGTCTTTACCTCTAACCAGCAGAGTGGTCTTTGATCCGTAATTTCCTTGGAACCCTGTTTCCTCATCTGGAGATAATAGTACTTATGGTAGGTGCTGCCTGGCCCCTGGTAAGTGTTCAGTAAATTATGACTAATGGTTACTAGGCAACGCTTGTATTTCTCAAGCACAGGGATCCAAAAGACCTTTGGGGACATTTCATTCTGACCAGCACTCACATTATGCACAGCTAGAGGATCCAAGAAAGTGTGGACACTTCTCTCCCACTTTCCCTTAATTGATCAATTCTGTGTCATCTGGGACCTGTGTCCATCTTCCCCCTGAAAGTGTCAGCCCCTCTCTAGCCAGTTTGGCTCCGTGGATAGAGCGTCGGCCTGGGAACTGAAGGGTCTCGAGTTCGATGCCGGTCAAGGGCACATGCTTGGGTTGCAGGCTTGATCCCCAGTAGGAGGTATGCAGGAGAAGCAGATCAGTGATTCTCTCTCATCATTGATGTTTCTATCTCTCCCTCTCCCTTCCTTTCTGAAATCAATAAAAAATGTATATTAAAAGAAAAAAAATGAAAGCATACACCCCATGAGGGCAAATACCACATCTGCTTGGTTCCTGGTCAGATTCCTAGCACCTGGAACAGTGACTGGCACATAACAGAACTCAGGAAAGCGTTTCTTGGTTTCCTCAGGGGTTTTTGACCCTGTCGGAAGTCAGGTCCTCGTCACACAGGCCTTCATTCATTCAGCATTTACAGGTGACTACACTTAGTGACCCTGGTTATTGGAACGTGCGAATGCATTTATATCCAGGGCGCTGTGTCACCTGGATCCTTCCTTGTTATCTCGGAGTCCGTTGTTGCTTGGCCTCCTGGAGCCATTCATTCGTCAGTTGACCCTCTTTACCCATCCTGACCCCTGTCTTCACGTCTCTCCCTCTTTCTACCCTAAACTCTTGAACACGTCTTAGGTAAGTGACTTTGCCCCGTTTTCCTTCCCTCCCATTTGGAAATGTCCAGCCCCAAACAAACCTGTTTACCTGCTTCCTCTGCTGGCACATGGACACGGAGCGCTGCTAAGGAAACCAGGCGGCTGGCCGGGCGGGTGCCATTGGCTCCTGGTCACATCACTTGTGCCTGCCAAAGCAGAAGACAATTCTCTAGGGAACTCACTTTTTTCCTCTTCTTAAATCTCTGCTTCCATCGCTGTCACTCTCAGCTAATTAAACGATCACCTAATTTACTGAGAAATTGGGCCCCTAGAATTGCCTCACCTTCCTTATTGCATCTCTTTCTTCCCTGCTCTCACAGCTTTAGTGGAGAAAGAGTTTGTCCACTCGACCCAGGCCAAAGTGTCATCTCTGCTCTGGATCTTGTCCTTACAATCTTTCTCAGGAGCCTCAAGACATCAGGTACCGCCTCGCTGTTCTGGCTCATCTCCCTCCCCTTCTCAAGGGGATTCTCCCCATAAATCTTCCCCATCGTAGGAAACCCCAGCTCAGTCCCCACTACCCTCCAGCCTCCTTCCTCTCTCTCTTACCTTCACAGCCAGACCCCTTGGAGGAGTCTCTCTCTACTTTCATCGTCTTATTTCCCTCTCCTAGCCACTCTTCAACTACTGCACCTGGCGCCTGCCCCTGCTCCACATGGTTTATCACCAAGGTCAAGGTCACTAAATCCAGAGTTCACTTTTCAGGTCCCTGTGGCTGCTCCAGTCGGTTCATCCCCAGACGGGAGCCCTCTCCTCTTGGCTTGCACAACGCCGTATTCTTCCGGTGTTCTTTCTGCCTCGCCGGCCTCTCCTCTCAGTATCCTTCCCCGGCTTCACATCCTCTGCTGTTCCCGCTGTTAAATGTTGGTTCTGTGCCTTCTTCTCTCCTCACTGCCTGCTGCCAGATGCCCTTCATCTGCCGTATGTTAGGTCACATGTTTCTTCTAGGCTCTAGCCCAGGGGTGGGCAAACGTTTTGACTCGAGGGCCACAATGGGTTCTTAATCTGGACCAGAGGGCCGGAACAAAAGCATGGATGGAGTGTTTGTGGGAACTAATATAAATTCAAAGTAAACATCATTACATAAAAGGGTACGGTCTTTTTTTTCAATAGTTTTATTCATTTCAAACGGGCCGGATCCGGCCCGCGGGCCGTAGTTTGCCCACGGCTGCTCTAGATTGAACTCTCCAACGGGCTGCTCACCCATCGGACCTTTCAGGAGCCGTTCTCTAAATGAAACCACCTACCACTGAGCGCTTGGTCTTCTGCACACCTGGCCCTCCTGTGGCCTTCAGCTGATGACTGGCACTAATTCCACCCAGCTGTCCTTGACCAGCGGCCTGGGATTCACCTTGGAATCATCTTGGACACTTCCCTTTACTTCCAATCAGCCCCCAGGCCCTCATGGTGCTACTGTTTAACTCTTAATTTTTTAAAAAATATTTTTTATTGATTTTTTACAGAGAGGAAGTGAGAGGAATAGAGAGTTAGAAACATCAATGAGTGAGAAACATTGATCAGCTGCCTCCTGCACACCCCCCACTGGGGATGTGCCCACAACCCAGGTACATGCCCTTGACCGGAATCGAACCTGGGACCCTTCAGTCTGCAGGCCGATGCTCTATCCACTGAGCCAAACCGGTTAGGGCAGTGTAACTCTTCTTGAATCTCCCCACTTCTTTCCACCACAGCAGCAAAACCCCGAGTCTCTCACTTACGGTAATAGTCACATGTCTGCCTCCCTGCACCCAAGCCCTGACCTGACCTCCGTCCTCCACAGAGCACTCAGATCTTCCACAGAGCGCATCTGTTCCTGTCACTTTCCCGCCTCAAACCCTTCCGTGGAGCAGTTCTGCTCCCCTTAGAATAAAGTTCAAACTCCTGGCATGGCCCACAAGGCCATGCATAGTCCGGCCCCTGCCTTTGCCTTCTGCCCCGTTTCATTTCAGCACACGGGGATTGCTGCTCTCCACCTGCAGATCCCGGCCCGCCACAGCCTTAGCGAGAGCTCCTTGCTCTCGGACCTCACTTCCACCGGCCCCGTTACACATCCTCACTGTGCACCGGTCGCCGGTGGTGCCGTTACCATGTCCTCCCTTGCTGATGTTGGTGTCCCTCTGTAGGCTGGAAGCTTGGCAGGGGTGTCTGTTTATGCGTTGGCGCTTCCCCAGCACCCAGCACGCTGCAGCTCCCCCACTGGTGTTTCAGGGAGAGCCTGGTGCTGGGCCCCTGAGCCTAGAGTTGGTCTTAAGTCAGGGCCCTGTGATCATGAGTCCTGTGTCTCTGAACTTTAGAGATGAAAGGGACTTAGTGCTGGTCGTGCTTACGCCCCTCTTTCTAACAAATGAGGGCACTGAGAGTCATAGGGGATAGACGGCTGGTCCAGAGAGACAGACCGGTGAGGAGCAGCATGAGTCCCAAACTGTGCCCTCCTGCTCCGGCGCTCCGAGTGTGGCTAGTGGCAGAGTGTAGACCACGGAACACGCTTGGCTGAATGAAGGTAGCAGCTAGAAGGTAGCACAAGATAGATGTGTTGTCTCCTTTTTTTGTTGTTGTTGTTCCTTGGGTACTAGACTAACAAATCTGATTTCTACAGTTAGGCTTCAAAACAGAAATATAATTCCTTTCCAGGGTGGCTGGTGGGTTGAAAGTGGCTGCAGTTTCACATTGATTTCAGATGTTTTAGACACGAGGTGTTAAAATATTACTGTGGGCTGTTGAGAAAGGGGAGCTCTTAGGGAAGGCTGTCAGTGATCCCCACCCCAGAGGTGATGCGTGCCTTCTGGTTCTCCAGCCTGATGCTTTCTTTTGCCTTGGCAAACCCGTGTCATTAAATGACCACTAGATGGCAGTGTTCAACTGTCTTCCTTTCGCCAGTAAAAAAGGCATTTCCAATGAGGGCAGACTGGGTAAAATAATCGCACACTTGGGTTTATGGTTCTTTCAGCCTTTTAGCCCACTCCGTGGTCACAGTTTAGAGTTATATTTTAAGCAGCATAGAATTCAACTTCCCAACAAACAAATTAAAAACAGCGTGGGCATGTGTCAGATTATGTACCCTGAGTACTGCTAGTCTGCCCAGAGCACTGGGCCCTTTGACTGGCTTAGTTGGTTTCTCAATGGACACAGTAGAAATTGATACAGATTTTTTTTTTATTCCAGACTTAGTATATCTCAATCACACAGATCTCCATTCTCTTCTTTTAAAAAAAATTATATATTTTTTTAATTGATTTCAGAGAGGAAGGGAGAGGGAGAGAGAGAGAGAAACATCAATGATGAGAACGAATCATTGATTGGCTGCCTCCTGCGGGCCCCCTACTGGGGACCAAGCCCGCAACCCAGGCATGTGCCCTTGACCGGATTCGAACCTGGGACCCTTCAGTCCTCAGGCTGATGATCTGTCTACTAAGCCTAACTGGGTAGGGCTCTCCATTCTCTTCTGAGATCAGAAAAGAGTGAGGATACTTTTCTGATAATTGTTATTAGTATCGAGAACCAAGATGGCGGCATAGGTTAACGC
>NW_006283588.1:3817514-3820297 GCF_000327345.1 Myotis davidii
CATCAGGTCACAGGCCTGGGTTGCAGGCTCCATCCCAGTGTGGGGCGTGCAGGAAGCAGCTGATCCACAGTTCTCTCTCATCACGGATGTTTCTTTCTCTCTCTCTCTCTCTCTCCCTTCCTCTCTGAAATCATTAAAAATATATTTTTTTAAAAAGAACGGGATGGGAGAAGAAATGTAAGAATATTCCAGAAGGAGGGAACCGCATGAGGAACTGCCTAGAGCTGGAGCATTGAGGGTGTGTGAGGGAGGTGCTCAAGATTGTGGAGGAGGAAGAGATGACAAAGTAGAGATGATGTTGGAGATAAGCCAGAATCAAACCATGGGAGGCCTTGTCAACCATGATGAGGAATTTAAAGTGAAACCAAGGTCAATTATGAGGCACTGACTTGAAGCCTTTATGTGTAGACAAACATAGAAAGCACAAAGAGATATACACCACAGTGTGAGGGCTATTATTTCTCACAGCCTTTACGAGCGATACAGCGCCCCTTCTCTGTCTCAGGTGTACCCATCTCTCTTCATGTGTTCCATCCCTGATTTCTGCACGCTGGGGTCTGTAGACATATTCTTGGACCCAAGTTTCTTTACAAGAATTTTTTTAATGTTCCTCTTATTTTGTTGATAATATAAAAAAACATTAATATAAATATATTCTGGACCATCTGATCAACCTCTACTGGGCGATCAACACAATTCATTTCCATCTTCTCTGGAAACATTTTGTTTCTTCAGTCTCATCATAGCACACATCCTGAGCTTACATACAGCAGAAGATTCTTGGCGCAATGCAGAGCCTGGGAGGGGAATCAGAAGAGCCTTAGAATTAGTGGCCTGGACGATGGCTTACCTGTAAATCACTGTTGAGTATGAAGAGGGAGATGTTGGAGGTTTAAGCGAGGTTGTTAGTTAGCAAGGTCACAGATGTAAAAACAAGCTGGGGTGACATGTGGTAGTCAAGAACCCCAGCTCTGCACCTAGCAAGTCTGGGTGCAGGCATTGTCTTCCAGGATGTTCCTGTGGTGTCTGGGGGAGGTTAGCATTTTTCAGTCAAGAACTGTGCGTTCAGAGTGGGTGGGGCAGGAGGTCTTTGATGGCTGGTCCCCCTGAAAACAATAACCAGCTTCTGGAGAGGAGGGAGGGCGCCTGGGTTTGCACTCGGCCACAGTTGGCACCAGCTTTCTCCACCCACAGACAACACAAAGGGCGGGTGGGCGAGGAGGCAGACAGCGGGCGCCAGGCCAGTCCAACCCTGCGCCCCAGCACCCGGAGGAGTGTGGTCTGGGACCAGGTAAAAGAAAAGGAGAAAGCTATTAAGAAGTGTTGATCAACAGGCTCCCTCTGTTGAGCAAGAACCTACACAGACTTTGGTAAATATTATCAATCATGCTCTGGTATTATACTAAGGAAGATGTCTTTTTCTTTCCAATTTATTTTATTTTGCTCAAATATATACGTGTGTGTGTGTGTGTGTGTGTGTGTATACACATATATAATTAGCCATTTTAACCATTTTTAAGAGTACAGTTCAGTTCGGTGACAATATGTTCACACTGTTGTACAGGTGTCTTTAATTCAAGCTCACCTCCTGTCAAAGCTCTTTTTTTTAAAAAATATATTTTATTGATTTTTTACAGAGAAGAAGGGAGAGAGATAGAGAGTTAGAAACATCGACGAGAGAGAACCATCGACCAGCTGCCTCCTGCATGCCCCCCAGTGGGGATGTGCCCGCAACCAAGGTACATGCCCCCGACCGGAATCGAACCTGGGACCCTTGAGTCCACAGGCTGACGCTCTATCCACTGAGCCAAACTGGTTCGGCCAAAGCTCATTTTACTTTATTTTCTGAGCAGAACAAACGAAGACAGTGAGTTTCCATGAAAGTCCTCTCCCTATGTCTTCTTCCTTCCCTGGAGGTGCCGTTGGGGTCCAATTTGCGTTGGGAAATCCAAAGCAGCCACCAAACTGATACTTACCTTCAGATGGATTTCTACCCCAGAAAACAGTGGAATTAAAAATAAGTAACTTATGCTGCCCGGAAGGGAGAGCTCTCTGTGCCCAGGCGCCATGGCACCAGCGTCAGGTCCTCCAGCAGTTCCGGAGATGGCCACGTGGGGGCGGCAGGATGTGAGCCCTCCCCATGTGCCAGACCTCCTGGCAGTGTTCAGGGTAGGGTGAGGGTTAGTTAAAAACAAAAGGGTGCCCTGTATTTGTAATAATTTGTGAGATCTAAAGTAGCTCCCAAAGCTTTTAATTTTAACCTGGCTCAGTTCCGCTCAGGGCTGGGTGGGGAGGCAGTAATGTACCCAGCCCCGTTGAGCTGCTGTCAGGACAGATGAGGTCATGCGAGGAAAGCGCAGGCACCCGTGGTAAGCCATGTCAACAAAGATGCGCTATTTTTATTCACAATGCTGTGCCCAGGGGAGGCCACTCACAAGAAAACAGCCAGTTCTTTAGGAATTCTTTTTTATTTTTTAATTGAGGTATAATTGACATATGCCATTATGTTAATTTCAGGTACACATTAGGCAATGACTCAATATTTGTAAATATTGCAAAATGACAACCACAATAAATCTATTTAACACCTGTCACCTCACACAGCTACAATTTTTTTTTCTCATGATGAGAAATTTTAAGACCTACTCTCTTAGCAACTTTCAAATATGCACTACAGTACTATCGTCACCACACCATACATTACATTCCCAGAACTTATTTATTTTATAACCAAACGGTTGTATCTTTTCACTCCCTTCACCTGTTGGGCACACCCAACACCT
>NW_006283588.1:3821287-3840233 GCF_000327345.1 Myotis davidii
TCCTGCATGCCAGCTAGAGTGGCTGTTAGTCTAATTTATGTAGAAAGACAGTCTATTGGGTCAGAAAGGTAACTGCGAGAAAACCAGACGTGGTCCTGCCTACCAGTGGCTTTGGAACAAATGTCACACACACCAGATACAATTACAGAGCAACAATGGACAGCTGTGGTCAAGTGCGAGTGCGTGGGGGGGCCGATGGGAAGAGAGAAGGCTGCTGTCAGCATGGAGTGGAGAGACGGCTGGTTCATTGAGTGATTGATTACCTAATCGTAGGAGACGGGCCCTGAAGATCAGATGATGAGATACGGAAAGGAGAGCCAAGGAGACGGCATAAACGTTCCCCAAGAGATTGCCAGACACAGTCTGAGTGGGGACCCACTGATCTGGCCTGGACCCTGCATTTTACAGATGATTAGGTTAGACCCACAGGGCTCAGGGGTGTTCTCCAGTTTGTACAGCTTTTCGTAAAAGTAGCCTAGACTTAATCCTAATTTTCAAGCCCCCTCCAGTCTCAAGAAAGCAGTCTCTTTCTTTCGGGTCTGATGTTTGTTCAGAAGGCTGACCATCCAAGTAGCATTAGCATTTGTGGGCACCTTGAGAATGTTGACAAGATGGGAGGTTTGGGGGATCGCTCTCCGTTGTGAATGCATGGTGCCAGGTGCGAGTAGGGCCCCGCCCACGGCCCCTGCATTCACTGTTGTAACTTGGCCACAATGTACTCACTGGCCACGTGCCAGCCCATCAGTAACCCACCGCTTGTTTCCCTAAGAGGGTGGTGGTGGCTTGCTCCATTGTCCTCTGTCACTCCTCTTCCAAGGCCTGTTCTTCCCCAGTGTAGCTGTGAACACTGGGGGAGGGGAAGGTGGGTGTCTGTATATCTTGTGAGCTGTGTTAATGGGCTTATTCTATCTCGTAAGATTAGAATTGCCAGAAATGTAATGTGAGTCTTTAATATAAAGAACCCCCATACATCAGAATCATATGGTTGCCAAGTGTGAGAGATGACTTTTTAAAAATTACATTGACAACAATGATTTCCTTATTTCCTTCTAGTTCCAAAATGATGATTGGCATTTGTAGTTCATTTGCTTAGATGACACGGGGGCCAAGGAGTGAGAGCTCTTGGACAAATTATTCAGCTCAGTTTGACCCACTGAATTGTTTCGTTCTGCTCACAGTCACCTATAGCTGCGGTCTGCATAGCATTATGCCATGCAGAAGGCTATGGGTAATGCAGGCAAGCATAAGACATGGTTCCTTCTTGGAAAGGAATCATTTTACCGGAGACATATAACAGGGAGTTGAAAAGGTCACATAAGACAGTAGATAGTTAGATAGATAGATAGACAAACAGGAAAGTGATAGATAGATCTCTAAGATTTGTGATAAAGACATTAAGTGCCGGTGTGAGAAGCTTAGATCTCATACCCCAATAGCACCTAACATTTCAGTGCTTTTTCTGTGCCAGCGTCCTGCTAGGATCTTATGCTGTTATTAACTAATTAGAGGCCTGGTGCACAAAATTCATGCACAGGTGGGGTCCCTAGGCTGGGCCTGCGATCAGAGCCTATCGGGGCCATCTCTCCCAGTACCGGGGGGCCTACCAGCTGCTGAACAGGGCCTGCCGGATGGGGGGAGGGAAAGGTGGAGGGACCGCAGGAGGTTGGCTGGCTGTGGGAGGTTGGCTGTGGGAGCACACTGACCATCAGGGGGCAGTTCCTGCATTGAGCATCTGCCCCCTGGTGGTCAGTGCATGTCATAGCGACCAGTTGTTCCAGTTGTTCCAGTTGTTCGGTGGTGACGGTCACTTAGGCTTTTATATATATAGACTTTAAAATACATACATATAGCCAGAAATAGAATATTGGGCACCAGCTATTCACACATCCTGGGTGGGGGTCCCCACTGGGGTGCCTGGCCAGCCTGGGTGAGGGGATGATGGCTGTTTGCAGCTGGTCACACACCCTTCAGTCACCCGCCAGCCTGTCACAGTCATTGCTGCAAGTAAACATCTAGAGAGCAATGATTAATTCCCACAGAGGGAAAAATTGTTGGGCCACAGGCAGGCACGTCTTAAGGCCTTTATTCTAGGAACCCCAGTGGGGTTTTCTGTTGGGTTCATCTCTGGTTTATCAGGCCTGGCTTGGCTTACGGTGTCCAAGGGGTAGCCACACCTCAGTTTCTCAGAATCTGGGAAATCTCTGGAGGAGGAGGAGTCCCTTTTCCTTTGTACCGAAGCCAGATGGGTTGTCAAGAGAGGCAACAAGATAGGATGACATAAGCAGGGCGGACGAGGTGGAGTGAGGAGAGAAGGAGAACCTCCCAGTGAGGAGAGAAGGAGATCCTCCCAGTGGTTGGAGTCTGGGTCAGTGTCAGGGACAGGAGCTGGAGGGCTATTACCCTGTGAAAGAGTGAAGCATGCCCATTCTGACTTCTTTTTAAGTAACACAGAAGGATCTGGTGTAAGTCACTCCAGTAGAACAGACCTGAGTCCCATTTCACAGACATTAACATGGTTGTTGGAATAAAAATGCTGTGGTTATATTGTAAGGGTTTGAGCAAGTCCTTGGATAGTCCTCTAAGATGAAGAAAGAAAGAGAGAAAGAGAGAGAGAGAGAGACAGAGAGAGAGAGAGAGAGAGATAGTTTAGCTTAATTTCTGGTATTAAAACTGTATTCACTTTGAAGTTTCTCATTTTTCATAGTTGTTTCTCACACGTTTTTCTTTTTCACCTTTTTTTTTAAAGAAATCATAAACTGTGGAGCTTTGCTACGCTTTACCCAGCTGTCTGTTTCCCAGGATGGGTGCTCTGTGGACATGGCTTCATTCCCAGCATGTCATGGAGCAAATATTTGTGACACATTCTTAAAGGAGGCTCAGAGTAAACACAGGCCCTATACAAACATTTGAAACATGGAGAAGCAGATATGCATGAGTCTCCCTTGATGCTTGTCGCAATTCCTTGCATGTGGTAGAAGCTAAATAATGTATAAATGTGAAATGACTGCTGAATAAGGAAGATATTTGATTACATCTTTTACTTTACTCTTTATCTCTGTTTTATGCCCATGGAGGCATGAGTCTCCAAGGCGGAATGTCTGGAATGATGGAGTTATTGATACAGACCTTCAGCTTCTCCTGTGGCTCCAACACTTGGGGAAAGTTGCCTCACCTCAGTTTGCTCACCTGTAACATGGGGATAACAATAGTACCTCCCTCACAGAGGTATTGTGTGAACACGTGCTAAGCACTACGTAGGTTTTAGTTATTATTGATAGTTTCTTCATCGTCATCTCCTGGGATTAAGAAAAAATAATGCATTCCTGGGGTGTTTTCAGTTATAGAGTAAATGCTTAGTAACTGGTTGGTTTCATGCCCTGTTGCCCTCCTTCCATTACTTACTAAATGTTTATTGGCCTTATTTCTTTTGGTTAATTGTCCATTTAAATAGAAAACAAGGTATTGTGAATCCTACTGCGCTAACATAATCAGATCTTCCATGTTATTGTTTTGTGTGTGTGATCATATTTAATAGGATTTGCAAGCTAGTTAGGGGCCCCCTCTTTCAGTCACAATTCCTTCAGCACGTTTCATTTCAATGCCCTTTCCATTCATATTCGTAACCTGTGTCTATGTGATGCTAGAAGTTCACATAGTTCTTACAGTTGGGAGACTTTGGACAAGGCACTTCTCTAAGTTTCAGTGTCCCTCTTGGCAAAAAAGGGAACTGTACCTCCATCCTAAGGTCATTTTGAGAACAAAAGAGGACCCTCAGAGTAACGCTATCTGAAATGTATTGAGCCTTTACTCTGACCACACACAGTTCTAAGTCTTGAACTGATTTGAAGAGCTTAGTGCAGGGCCCAGCATTCTGTGAGGGTTAGCCGATATTGCTGTTGTTACTGCTAGCAGAAGAGGGGGTGTGGCCAGCCTGTGGGAGGTGTGAGCTCTAGCTAAGGAGTCTGATGGCCATGGTGGGCCTGGGATCTGAATCCCGTCAGTGTGGCTCCAAAAGTCCATGATCTTACGCCTCACATGACCACTGCCTCTCACCACGGGCTCTGCCTACCCGTATTCTAAACTCCCTTTGCTACTCATGGAACCTGCCTTTTGTCTCCTTTCGGGGATCTTCCCTTGGAATGCGTGCCCCATATTGTGTGCAAGTTGCAATCCTTCCCTTCTCCCAGGGCTCTCAGCTTCTCCTGGTTACCTTCCTTGGGATTCCCATGGCCCTTGTATAGGGGAACTTGCGAGCAGGAAGCTCTTTAGACATCACTGTGTCCCTCCCTCTGTTCCAGAACCTGCCATTTAATTTGCACCTTAAGCATTTTGGGGACCAATGACTGAATATCTTGTCATCCAGGGCTCACCTCCTGCCCGTGGCTTATAGGAGGACAGGAGCGTGGACCCCACCCTCCTCACCTAGTCACTGTCCAGGTGAGATGCCCAGTGGTCCCTCACTTTGGGAGCTGTCAGCCCAGCCTCTGTCTATCCCATGAGGTAGGTCCCCTTCAGAAGAGAGTGTGCTGGGCAGCGTGCAGGCAGCTTCAGGCCTCGGACTCTGTAAAGGCCAGGGGAGCCCACTGGAAGAGCCGCAGACGCAACATGGCCCTAGGTTTGAACAAACGCTCTTGGAGACCTGGACTCATGCATCACTGGGCTCATAAGTCCCTGACCTGTGGGCCAGGTCAGAAAGTGCTAGTGGGGGAGGAAAAGGCCTCAGTGAGCTGAGGCGCTGGCACCTTCAGAGCCACATCCAATGAATGCAAATTCTGCTTTTCCTAATTATACTTTTTTGGGGCCACTTTGTTGCAGCACCTCCTTTTGCTCCACTCAACTCCACATCCTCCACGTCTTCCATCCCAGGGGTGTGTTGCGTGGTTACAAGAGCAGGGAAGGGTCTTTGGGTGGAGGATCTCTGTGCAGTGCTCAGCAGGGCTCTCTGAATCCTTGTCTCCACTTCATGGTGCAGACTCTTCCCTCGGCAGCTGGAGGTCATAGTCTAACCCCGTGGGCAGCCTGCCCCCTGGACTGTGTGAGGCCATTAGTAGAAATGAACACTTAAATCCAGGCATTTAGACTGTAATCCTGCTAAATAATTTGTTTCCTGTTTTATATTGTTTGCCTCTGAGAGGGGGTGGGAAAAATCCAGAAATGTTTTCCAGTGCATTTCCTTCCTTCCACCCCCAATCCTGCTAAAGATACAGCATGCAGACTTCATGGTGGCGGTAGGCTCATTCCCGATGCTAAATTCTCATGTGCCCAGTTCCTTTCCCGTAGGAATGGCATCCTATACTTTTTATCACTACAGTGCTAGCAAATGCTGGCCAAAGTGCCACATAAATGTATTGATTACTTGCTGATTTCGTACCCTGCTTTTGAACTCTGCAGGGAATGTGGCCAAGACATTCTGGCCTACTTGGGAAGACCTCCACCTCCTCTTTCTCGCCACCATTCCATTTTTTTATCTGCTGAACTCTAGCTCCATCCTCACAACTGCAATTGCTCATTTGGTGGTTGCCAAATACTTTCATTCTGCTAAAGGAAGTATAAGTGTGTGTGTGTGTGTGTGTGTGTGTGTGTATGTGTGTCACCAATCCCTCTTTAGGCATCTGATGCTTTTGAGCATTAATTGTATGAATATTTCTCCCTGATGTTTCCCTTATCCAGTTCTTCTTTCTCTCCTGGTCTTTTCTCTCTCCTCTATCTACCTCTTCTTTTTCTTCTGGCCCACTAATTTGGCTCCAGATTTTGTCCTCAACCTATTCCCATCTTGTCTTGTTGCTTTTTCTTGACTTCATTCATTCCTTTAGTTTCCACTTTTACTTCTGTTATAAATGATGTGCCAAATATAAATCCAGTGCTGTTCTTCTCCTCTGTGCCAGGCCTGAATTTCCAACTGCATATAGGACATCCATACTTAAGTGACCCACATTTGATCTCAAATCCCAAATCCCCACTATTATTTTGCTTATCCCCAATCTCCTTTCTCTTCTCAACTATCCCATTTCAGGCAGTTAAAACCCCATTCTTTCCAGCCAGTGTGGTTCAGTGGTTGAGCATTGACCCATGAACCAAGAGGTCACTGGTTCAATTCTCAGTCAGGGCACATGCAGGCTCCATCCCCGGTGGGAGAGCGTGCAGGAGGCAGCTAATCGATGTTTCTCTCTCATCGATGTTTCTCTCTCTATATCTCTCTCCCTCTCTCTCTAAAATCAATAAAAACATATTTTTTATAAAACACAACATTCTTTTCAATAGCAATATAAAGTAAGTGGTCATTATTGGTATCTCTCTTTTTTCCACCTTGCTTACTATGTCTGTCAAAAATTTTCCCCAAGAAAACATTTCTTACATTTGCGTCACTGCCATTGCCAGCACCCAGCCGAACAGACCTCTCAGCCTCTCCTCTTCCTCCTGCCTCCCAACTCCTGTTCTCTTCACTGGTGACCTAGCGAAGGCGGGCCCATCACTGCCCATCTCCCAAACGAAGGTGGCCCTTCCTGCCTGGTGAGTGAATTGTGCGCCCTTCTTGCTGTTCTCAACTTTATGTCCCGTGACTCCCAACCCTCTCCCTCTGTCTCCTTCCACAGTTAGTGGATTGACTCCCCCAGTCATTGAGCGCCTTCTACCCACCATGCACTGGGGCTATGGAAATGAACAGAGGTCCCTCCCACTCCTCATGGGGCTGGAGTTTTCCTGAGCAAGTGAGCTCACTGCTTCCCAGCCTCCTTGCTGCCGGCTGCCTCTCACACCCGCTGTTTAAAGTCCAGTTGTCCTACCTCTTCCCAGAGCTGGCCTCAACTTCTTCAGCCCAGAGTGGTGAATGCCTTTTCAGAATTCCTGTTGTTCTTGCTTATTCTCTGATTTTTTTCATGTATATTAGTTATAATTGCTAACTGGATTGTAATATCCTTGAGATCCACTGGTTTTTGTTTGTAGCGCTAACTATGCCCAATGTAGTGTGTGTGTGTGTGTCATTGTTGTAGTAGTATGCGTAATAGCTGCTACTAATCTGCAGTTATAGGTAATGAGGCTATAATTAGGGTAATACCGTGAACCAGGCATGGCATGCAGTGCTTTCTGTGCGTTTTCTTATCTAACGAGTGAGTATGTATTACAGGCTTAATTGACTAAAGTCATCGACTCCGTGCTCACCAGCTGTGGGTCTCAGGGAAGTCACTTCTGCTCAGACTCAGTTTCCTCTCCAGCAATACTGGGGGCTGGATGTCTGCTTTTCCAGGTTCTTTCCAGTTCCAAGCCTCGGTTCGATTCAATTCCAGTCCGCTCGTTTCTAGGGAATCCTTACTGTGTACTCTGCACAGATTTATTGCTTAGGAAATATAAACCAAGCATGGCACGGTCCCTGCCCTCAACGTTGTCACCATCCTTTGTAAATAACAGGAAGCCAGGCGTGCCTGAGGGGGAGAGAACAAGGGACCAGTTCCATCACTAGGAGAAAGCGGGGAGGTCTCTGGGAGTCGGTTCTAATTAGAAGCTTCCTGAAGGAGGAGAGATTTCCGTCCAGCTGAAAGGAGGCAGTTGACCGGGTGGGCGTGCAGAGGCCCCTCTTGGCAGAGCTGGTGGGCACAGCTCTTCAGCGAGCTGTGTTTAAGGCCAGCCGGCCAGACACTTTGCCGTGAGCTAAATTTAAAGGGTGACTATACTGACGTGGCTGCTACACACAACCGGAGGATCTCGACTGCCTCCGAAAGGGATGTGGCGCTCCCAGGGGTGAAACTTTTGGATATTTGAGATACATCCTCAGATTAAAACCATTTCTTTGGGCATCTGCACAGGCTCAGCCCCAGGGGAACATCTGTCCCAGAATGACACATCTGGGTTCCTGACACAATGCATCACATTGACAACCGGCTAATACTGGTGTTTCATAGTAATACATATTTATTTATGACTCTCCTCATTTCGAAATGGAACTGGAGGGGTTTGCAAATATATTCACAGGGACAAGATAAAAATACAAGAGGTAAAACATGAGGAGATAAAAGTAGAAATAATAGGGTGAGCAAAGGAGAGGTGCGAATGCCCAAAGGCTCTGAATACTTTTACCAGAGGTGGGCTGCACTGCTGGGGCTAGGCATCTGAGCAACTAATGCATTTTGTCTTAAAGAAAAGCGGTGGGTTTTTTCATTTTCTTATAATAAACATTTTATTTTAGAACTATTTTTGATTTACAGGATTACTCTGCAGAGGTAGTATAGAGAATTCCTGAATACCCTATGCCCAGTTCCCCTATTAGTAACATCTTATATTAGTATGGCACATATAACACTATTAATGAACAATATCGAAACAACATTAAGTAAAGTTCATAGTTTATTCAGCTTTCTCTTATTACCTAATGTCCCTTTTCTTTTAAAATTGTTTTTAAATTTTTCAATTGCAGCTGACACACAATATTATAGTAGTTTCACCTGTACAGTATAGTGAGTAGGCATTTATATCACTTAGGGAATGATCCCCCCAATAAATCTAGTACTCATCTGAAACCATGCATATTATATTATTATATTATTGACTGTATTTCCTAAGCTGTACTTCACATCCCCGTGACTATTTTTGTAACTGGTAATTACTTCTTAGCCTATTTGTTTATTTATTTTTCAGATTTCCCATGTAAGTGAAATCATATGTTATGTGTCTTTCTCTGTCTTATTTATTTCACTTAGTACAATACCCTCTAGACCAGCGGTTCTCAACCTGTGGGTCGCGACCCCTTTGGGGGTCGCATGACCCTTTCACAGGGGTCGCCTAAGACCATCGGAAAACACATATATGATTACATATTTGTGATTAATCTCTATGCTTTCATTATGGTTCAATTTGTAACAATGAAAATACATACTGCATATCAGATATTTACATTACGATTCATAACAGTAGCAAAATTACAGTTATGAAGTAGCAACAAAAATAATTTTATGGTTGGGGGTCACCACAACATGAGGAACTGTATTAAAGGGTCGCGGCATTAGGAAGGTTTGAGAACCACTGCTCTAGACTCATCCATGTTGTTGCACATGGCAAAATTTTATTCTTTTTTATGGCCCAGTAACATGCCATTGTGTATATGTACCACTTCTTTATCCCCTCATCTATCGATGGACACTTGTGTTGCTTCCACAGCTTGGCTGCTGTAGATAATGCTGCAGTGAACATAGGGGTGCATGTATCTTTTTGAAGTAGTGTTCTGTATTTCTTTGGATAAATGCCCAGAAGTGGCCTCATCGTGGCTTTTTCTTTCCATCCTTAGTTATAGGACTTGTGTTCAGCTGGTCTCCAGGTGGGTCTCAGTGATGGTTGTTCCATAATTTAGTTGTAATTTTGATGTGGCTGTGGGAGGAAGGGGACATAGCATTTACCTACTCTTCCATCTTGACTGAAATACATTTTTTATTTTTTATTTTGTGTGTCGTTTTACTTATTTTTATTTTTTTATTAAATTTATCAGAGTAATATTGGTTAATAACATTATATAATTTTCAGGTGTATGAGATTATAATTTGATATTTGTGTGCTCAACGCCCAAAGTCTCGTTTCCTTCTGTTCCCCTATATCTGACCCCTTTTACTCACTTGGCCCTTCCCCCTCCCTCTCCCTCCTCTGGTCACCACCATTCTGTTGTCTGTATCTATGAGTTTGTTTTTATTTATTTTGCGAGTTCTTATTTTACTTTTTAAATTATTTTTATTGTTTAAAGTGTTACAGATATCCCCCTTTTTTCCCCATTGACTCCTCCTCCTCCTCCCCACTTCCATCCTCTCCCCAGGCCTTCACCCCGCTATTGTCTGAGTCCATGAGTTATGCATATGTGCATGGAAGTTCTTTGGTTGATCTCTTCCCTCCCACCCCTCCGTCCCCTTATTTTACTTTCTGTTTTATATTCCACATATGAGTGAAATCATAGTTTTTTGGTCCTTTTCCGTCTGACTTATTTCACTTAGCACAATCTTGAGAGGATTATGCGAAGTTTTCATTTTTAATACATAATGCAGCATCCGGAAGATTCCCGGCTTTATTCAGAGACTTGTCTTTGCGGATGAAAGATTGTGCACACGGATAACGCTGGGTTATTTCCTTTCTGTCGGCGGTGGCTGCAGTGAAGTCATTAAAAACAGAGCTGAAAGCAGGACACGGCCCAGGCTTTCTGGCCGAGTTTCCGTGGCTGCGTCACAGAGGACCTGCGGTTTTACTTAAGGAAACCCCCGCTCTGAGATGGAAGAGAATTGCCTCCCTTTAGAAAACATAGCTCTCTTTTTTTAAAAAAAAATCCTCACTTGAGGTTATTGTTTCCATTGCTTTTTAGAGAGAGTGCATGGGAGAGGGGGAGAGAGGAACGTCGATGTGAGAGAGACACATCAATTGGTTGTCAGGGATCAAACCTGCAACCCAGGTACGTGCCCTTGACTGGGAATTGAACCCGCGACCCTTTGGTACAAGGGCTGACACTGTAACCACTGGGAAACACCGGCCCAGGCCATACCTGTCGTTTTTTAATTCCCTTTAGAGAAGGTTCCTGTCTCTGCCTCCCCCTCGTCCCCCTGCCCCACACACCTCCCCCAAACACACTTTTTTTAGTTTGTGCCATCAGAGAGAGGGCATTCTGCCCCAACCCACTGGGCATTCATATGTGAGAACAGGGGAGCAGAGAATGCAGGCTTGGGCCCGGGCGTGTGCATTTATATGTGAGAACAGGGGAGCAGAGAATGCAGGCTTGGGCCCGGGTGTGTGCATTTATATGTGAGAACAGGGGAGCAGAGAATGCAGGCTTGGGCCCGGGCGTGTGCATTTATATGTGAGAACAGGGGAGCAGAGAATGCAGGCTTGGGCCCGGGCGTGTGCATTTATATGTGAGAACAGGGGAGCAGAGAATGCAGGCTTGGGCCCGGGCGTGTGCATTTATATGTGAGAACAGGGGAGCAGAGAATGCAGGCTTGGGCCCGGGCGTGTGCATTTATATGTGAGAACAGGGGAGCAGAGAATGCAGGCTTGGGCCCGGGCGTGTGCATTTATATGTGAGAACAGGGGAGCAGAGGGCGAAGTCCCGGGTGTGTGACCGGCTTTGCTTCTGTTGACAGTGTGAAGCAGCACGAGCGCTACGGCCAGCTGACCCTGGTCAACTCCACCGCGGCCGACACCGGCGAGTTCAGCTGCTGGGGGCAGCTCTGCACCGGCTACATCTGCACGAAGGACGAGACCAAAACCGGCTCCACCTACATCTTTTTTACAGGTAAAAGGTTAGCTGCCTCAGTGGACTCTTCCAGTGACTGGACTTGCCCAGGGTAAAGGTTCCACTGTGTGCTGAATATCAATAATGACAGTCAGAGCCCCCGCTGTCTGTCAGGCCCTGGGCTCAATGCTTTCCATCAATTAGTTCAGGTAAGTCTCTCACCAGCCCTTCAGGGTGAGTACTAACATCATTTCCACTTCTTTTTCTCGATGGAAAAGTTGAGGTTTAGAGATTAAGTAAGTCCTTAAGGTCACACTACAAGGAATGCCTGTTATCAGAATTTGAACCCAGGGCAGTCTGACTCCAGAGTTTGTACCTACATTGTCCAATATGGCAGCCACTGGACACCTGGGGCTATTTACATTTAAGTGGGAATTAAAATTAAACAACATTTAAAACTAAGTTTCTCCGTGGCCCTTACGTGTTTCAAGGGCTCCATTGCCACGTGTGGCGGCTGGTGGCTGTCGTAGTCGACACGTGACAGAGAACAGCTCCATCATTGCAGAAGGCCCGGCTGTGGACTTTGAGTCACGTGCTCTCACATCTGTGATGGTCTTTCTGGAACCTCCGCAGTCCTAGGAGGCCTGGCCAAAGGCCTCCTTGTGTTTGTTCTCGTGAGTGCTGAGAGCTGAGGGTTGAGGGGCTGGGTTCCCAGAGGTGACGGTCCTTGAGTCTCCAGCCCCAGTCCCTGAGCCTGAGCGAGGTGCCTGAGAAGGCGCAGGTCAGAGTGAACGCTCCTCCCTTGTAGTGCTGGGAATGGCTTTGCCAGTGGAATTGCACTCAGAGAAAAGGCATTGCAGAGGAGGGTGCAGCCGCCTCCCTCTTGGAGTGGGGGGCAGGATGGCGTTCTCCAGGGCCCAGTGGTCAGGGTTTTCAGGGCCTTACAGAGGCCACCCTCTGATGAAGTCAGAATTCTTCCCTTTTTAAAA
Organism: Myotis davidii; assembly: GCF_000327345.1. Taxonomy (NCBI): domain Eukaryota; kingdom Metazoa; phylum Chordata; class Mammalia; order Chiroptera; family Vespertilionidae; genus Myotis; species Myotis davidii. The sequence goes on from NW_006283588.1 coordinate 3,833,468, forward strand.
AAATTGATTTCAGAGAGGAAGGAAGAGGGAGAGAGAGATAGAAACATCAGTGAGAATCATTGATCGACTACCTCCTGCCTGCCTCACACTGGGGATCGAACCTGCAACCCGGGCTTGTGCCCTGACCAGGAATCGAACCATGACCTCCTGGTTCGTAGGTGGACGCTCAACCCCTGAGCCACGCGGGCTGGGCCAGAATTCTTTCTTAGTGGCGTAGGCAGGCACTGTCAGGAGATGTGTCCACTTCCTGGATCCATCTGCCTCTCAGACCTTCATGATTTAGGCCTATGACCAAATGACCTGATGCCCTGGCCATTAATGAGTGCTTCAACAAAACCTCACATATAACCCCTTTCCGTCCAGAGAGTGCCTCTCTGGCCGGCGCCTCTCATGGCCCTGGAGGCCCGTGGATCTCATTTCACTTCCAAATGCCCCCGGGAACTGAGTAGACACTGGTTTATTATCTCTGTCTGAGAAATAATGATGCTGATGCTGGGACTCAGAGGCGAGGCGACCCGCTCAGTGTTTCATGGCTAACAGCGGCAGAGTAAAGAGTCCGGCCCTGCTTTTCTGACCCAGGATCCAGTGTTCTTACTGCCCTGGCCCGTTTTGAAGACCAGGTGGTGGATTGATGGGCAGACAGACAGGCACTAGCTAACATAACCGGTGTTGTCAGGAGGACTGCTCGCAGTTGTTCACAGGTAATCCCTTCTGATCCTCATTCTGGAATGTGCTACGCAGAAAGCCCACGTGCCTTAGTGCTATCCCGCCCTGGGAAGCCACAGTGGAAAAGGCAACTAGGACTAATCAGGGCCTGTTATTTGGATGAGGACTGATAGCCTATTTCAAATGACAGAATGAAGACTTTTCTGTCACAGCCCTGTTGTGTCTTCCCAAAACATTGGTTTTCGAACTGAAGACCTCCCTTGAGCGAAATGTCCTATTAGGGTCCTGGGCTCTCTGAGTTTTAGAGGCAGGTCTTCTCCCTCAATTCAGGGAAGCCCCTTTGTGAATCAAAGGAACACCCCCAAACTAATTTTTATTTCAACCTAAATATTATGTTGAGCATCGACCTATGAACCAGGAGGTCACAGTTCGATTCCTGGTCAGGGCACATGCCTGGGTTGTGGGCTCGATCCCTAGTAGGGAGGCCTGCAGGAGGCAGCCAATCAATGTTTCTCTCTCATCATTGATGTTTCTCTCTCTCTCCCCCTCTCTCTTCCTCTCTGAAATCAATCAAAAGTGTGTGTGGGGGGGGGCGGGGGGGACAAATGTGTTGTAGCATTTTCTCATTCCTCAACACAAGTGAAGAGTCCAGTTGGATTTTCAGCACAGGGTTTAGCAGTTTGTCTTCTCAGGCCTGGGTGAGTCTGCAAAACCAGGATGGGCTGTAATGAGAGCCGAGCGTTCCGCTGCTGGCGCTGGCTCCCTTCAGAACATATGCTTCCCCTCTGCCCACACAGAGACACGGCTGGCATTCATTATGTTCGCGTGTTCCCTGGAGCTCGATTGCAAACACTGTGAAGCTTCCTTTTGATTGTTGGTAATTTGTGCAATTTTTGTGTGAATTTGTGCGACTGTCACATACTAGATTTAATCTTATCCAGGAGGCATGCATGCGTTTTTTTCCCCCCTCTCTAACTTTTTATTGAAGTATATACAGAGAAAAGTACACACATCATAGCTATACAGCTCAAATAAATTACCCTCAAGTCGCCGAAACCGGTTTGGCTCAGTGGAAACAGAGAAAAGTACACACATCATAGCTATATAGCTCAAATAAATTACCCTCAAGTCACACGGAACTGCCACCAGATCAAGGAGGAGAACATGACTGAAATAGGCCTTTCTCGTGGCAAAGGGCTTGGGCTCCAGTCTTCATATGCAGTAAAACCACACTAAGGGGCATTTTATGGAGTTGTAATCATTTGGATTTTAGCCTATAGCCTACGAACTAATTATTTTGGAAATCTAAATTTTCATGTGCTTAGTTTTCTTAACCTAATATTTTTTTTTATCTGCTCAAGTAGATGCAAACATATTTGCCAGGGGCATATGTCATCTACAATTCTTTGAACTTTAACGTATTTTTTGGGGGTAGATGGAATGTACTGATTATAAGTGAAATTTTTTTCTGTTTGTTAAAGCAACCGGTGTGGTCACTTCTTTTCAAAGCATGTCCAAGTAAGACCACATTTTTGTGTTGTGGAATTCTGATTGTTATCATACTGGCTTTGCTCACTGGTTCAGTTTTCTCTACAAAACCTTAAAACAGAAGGTGCTTCTAAACCTTACAGTCATAAACTCCTTCACTGTTTTGGCCAAAAAGATATCTTGAGTTCTGTCCACTCTGGATTCTTCTCTTTACAATTGGGGGTGACATATCCAAGGCCACGCAGATTTGCTCTTTGTGAACACAGGACTGTGAGGTGCCCCTGGCCTGAGCCTGAAAGCCAGTTTCTCATGAAGTGGCATTAGCCACCCAGGCTGATATAAAGCCTAGAAAAGACAGGGCCTCTCTGAGCCACGGCGTCCTCTTCCTTGACCTCAGCCAGAGCCAGGGGGAAGGACCTCCATGTTGCACCCATTGCAAAGAAGTCTTGGCTCATGAAGACATGTGGTGATATATCCAGAAATTCTCTCCCTGACCTAACACATCACATGGACTGTCGCACAGAGAAGGGTAGTGGAGGAGAGAGCCAAGAATAATTGGTTGTTCAGGAGCATTGCAGGAAAAACATGGGAAACAATTGAACAAGTGTTGGGGTGTAATTAAGTTAAATGACTTCTCTTAATTACGATAATATCCTCTCATAGTATAGAAAACAAAAGATTTAATGTGCCATGCCGAAAACAAACAAAAAAATAAACCTCAACTCGGATTCCTCTGTACTGAGGAAAGGCGGGGCATACCAGTCCTCATTTCTGTAAGATAAAAATGCCATTTTCTCCTCATTTCTATAAGATAAAAATGCCATTTTCTCCTCATTTCTATAAGATAAAAATGCCATTTTCTCCTCAATTCTGTAAGATAAAAAATGCCATTTTCTGTGCTTAAAACTTCAAAGGGAACAGGGGTATAAGAAACTGGCGGGCCAAAACCGGTTTGGCTCAGTGGATAGAGCGTCGGCCTGCGGACTGAAGGGTCCCGGGTTCGATTCCGGTCAAGGGCATGTACCTGGGTTGCGCACACTTCCCCAGTGGGGTATGTGCAGGCGGCAGCTGATCGATGTTTCTCTCTCATCGATGTTTCTAACTCTCTATCTCTATCTCTCTCCTTTCCTCTCTGTAAAAAATCAATAAAATATATTTTAAAAAAAAAAAGAAACTGGCGGGAGGTCCCCAACCCTGAGGCAGCCAAGCTGAGCTCAGAACCTGAGGTTAGCGGTAGCAGGTTCCTCATCTGTCTCTTCTCCATTCCCTCTCCACGGGCCTTGGTAGGAATGAGAATCCAGCACTGGGCTGGATTCTCAGGGGAGCGCTGCTGTGCTGGGATCCGCCTCCAACAGCACTTCCTGAGCAGGTCATGGGGCTAATTTCTCCAGAGACACAGTGGATTGTTTCCAGGTCTTAAGTCTGCTCTGGTCGTATGGACATTAGTCTCCTCCCCAGCTTCCTCAGGGAGTAACCCACGGGCCGGAGTTGGGCTTGAACTAAGACCTATTTTATTCCCTTAAGGAGATGGAAAATAATAGCATCCTTCTTCAGAAAGGGGAAAATTATTTAAAAATAGCTTTTTCTACTCATAAGGACTCAGTATTCTGAGTATATTGTCAGTCTCCTCTCATTTTTGTGCCCTGGAGTCGCGAATCCATAATGTGTTCTTTACCTTGTTCCTCCAGAACAAGTAAGCCCGTGTCTTTTGCTTTGCAGAGAAAGGAGAACTCTTTGTACCTTCTCCCAGTTACTTTGATGTTGTCTACCTGAACCCGGACAGACAGGCTGTGGTTCCTTGTCGAGTGACCGTCCTGTCAGCCAAAGTCACACTCCACAGGGAGTTCCCAGCCAAGGAAATCCCGGCCAATGGAACAGACATTGTTTATGACATGAAGAGAGGCTTTGTATACCTGCAACCTCATTCTGACCACCAAGGGGTGGTCTACTGCAAGGCGGAGGCCGGGGGCAAGTCGCAGATCTCTGTCAAGTATCAACTCCTCTATGCAGAAGGTAAGCGTGTTTCCTACCAGTGCCTAGATTTCAGTGGCTTCCAGCTAGTCAGTAGCAGGCACTGCTGTTCCTGAGTATCGATGGAAATTAGGAGGCACAGAATGCTGTTCTTAATGGCTCCTTTATTGCACCACTATTTCTAGAATGTTCTACTAGTGCTTCCTTGTCTGTGACCATGACCTTCAGATGAACCCCTGGCGGGTTAGCCTCCTCCCCTAATCACAAGGGAAATGGGTGGGCCTGGGGAGTTCTGGGTGCTGACCCCATTCGGACCACCAAGGTAGAGAAAGAGGAGGCTTCGAAGAATCCGAAAGTGGTTGGGGTGGAGGTGGCCTGGTGTTCACTGGGTGAGGTGGAAATGTGACCCATCTGTCTAAAGAAAAGAATGTGCCTGTAGGTTTGTCTTCAGTGTTGCACTCATGAATTCCATCTCACTTTCCCTGTCTCCTGCTTAATGCCAGTTCCCAGCGGCCCTCCATCCACAACCATCCTGGCATCTTCAAACAGAGTGAACAGTGGGGACGACATCAGTGTCCTCTGCACTGTCCTCGGGGAGCCTGACGTCGAGGTGGAGTTCAGGTGGATCTACCCAGGCCAGAAGGTAAGACCTTACCCTCACTCAGCCAGTTGTTTAAGTTTAGGTTTGTCTCTCTCTCCCCCACCTGCCACTGATAAAGACCTTAACGTACGAGGTGCAAGAAATGTGTGGGACTAAGGTAGGTGCCAGGGCTTGCTGGTCGTCCTCTAAGACAGCGGTCGCCAACCTTTCGGACCTCACGGACCACCAGTTGGCGACCGCTGTTCCAAGATGTTTCAGTATATTTATTAATGGCTTTTTTTCTTAATGGAAAAGGTGACTGGGTTCCACCAGGCAGTTCACTCAGTGAACCCTCTTCATATGTGATTTATCTTCATAATTCTTTTTAAATATATTTTTTATCAATTTTTTTCAGAGAGGAAGGGAGAGGGAGAGAGAGATATAGAAATCAATGATGAGAGAGAACCATTGATTGGCTGCCTCCTGCACAACCCACATGGGGGTCGAGCCCATAACCTGGGCATGTGCCTGGCCAGGAATTAAACCGTGATCTCCTGGTTCATAGGTTGATGCCCAACCACTGAGCCACGCCGGCTGGGCTGATCGTCATAATCCTTAAATAAGAAGGAACAGGGGCTTGAAAGAGACAGGGGGGGCCTCCCTCTTTCTCCACCCCAACCTCAACCTTCAGTCTGAATTCTGGGTTGATTAGAGACCAATCTAACTTCCTTCTGGTGCCTTTCTGTCTTGCACACAAGCTGTGCCCATGGCGAGGAGCTCTGAGCAGACAGGCCCCGTCCAAAAGGTGCCATGAGGTCAGAGATCTTTTTAAAATAGATTTCCCATAAAAGCAACTCCAGCTTATTATTTAGCCTCCATGCGTGCTCTGCTAATAGAAACAGCTCTGCTACCAACATGGAACTATCCCTTTGTTGCCAGAAGAGATTTGGCCTCTTGAGATGTACTCAGTAGCCAATACCGTCCTGGCTCTATGGGCTGTGATTGGTGGAAAATAACTCTCCCCGGAGAATGGTATTTTCCGGGCTCTGGTACCTTACTTGCTTTCACACAGCTGTCACAATTAGAAAACATGAATGGTTTTCAATAGAGATTTCTTTTGCATTGCTAATTATTATTTTACGAGCAGAAGGGGGATTAACGGAGTTACACTATATTACAGTTGTTAAACTAATCCAGAAAATGCTACGTTCTTATCACCGGATTTGGATGAAGCCTCTCAAAGGTGACCACCTGACTTTCTGGAATAGGGAGTTACGTCATTTAGGGCGTCACAGTATCCATCCCTGGTAGAACTTTTCTCCCACATTTGTTTTATCATCCTTCTCTTTCTTCCAAATCTGAACAATTGGGAGCTTTTATTCACTTGCATGGGGAGTGCTCTGGGCTCTTTGTGACCAGAAATTATGTAAATAAGAACCAGTGAGAGGGTGAACGTGGGCAATGTAGAGAAGTGTGGAAAATTTTATCTACGTCTTTTTGAGTAATACCAGGTGTACCTCCTTGGAGTTCCAAAAGAATCAATCTTATATTCAGTAGAAATTTACTAAAGCGCCCAGCCGGCATGGTTGAGTGTCCATCTGTGAACCAGGAAGTCATGGTTCGAGTCCCGGTCAGGGCACATGCCCTGGTTGTGGGTTTGATCCCCAGCGTGGGGTGTGCAGGAGGCAGCTGATCAGTGTTCATGTTTCTACATCTCTCTCCCTTTTCCCCCTCCTTTCTGAAATAAATGCAATCTATTTTTTAAAAATTTACTAAAGAAAAGGGCAGAGGGAGTCCAACAGCGTAATGAAATCCCAGCCTGAGCTTTGGAAAACATGCCGCTGGAAATGATGACACAGGGCGGGAGAGCCCATGGCCTCGCAGACTGGTGTTTTCTGAGCATGGCTCCGTGTTGAGTGGCTGGGGCCTGTTTATAGCCATGTGTCCCTCTTGCTTCATCCCTGCGGTGTCGTTACACAGGATGAAAGGCCCGTGACGATCCATGACACCTGGAGGCTGGTCCGCAGAGGCCTTGGCCACACCACCAGGCTCTCCCAGAGC
>NW_006283588.1:3840248-3845396 GCF_000327345.1 Myotis davidii
TGGAAGACTTTGAGACCATTGACGCGGGATATTACATTTGCACGGCCCAGAACCTCCAAGGACAGACCACAGTCGCTACCACTGTTGAGTTTTCCTGACTTGGAAAGCGAAGTGCCATGGACTGACGGGAAGCCCACGTGCGCACACCACCAGCTCGGGCGTCCTGTGACTCGGGCTTTGCCAGAGGCCGATGTCCAGCGCCAAACCCCAGTCCCCGCCTCGTGAGTAAGACCCAGACATCCAAACACACAGGAAGTCACCCGGTCTAAGAATAGGCGTGTTAACTCCTCGGACAGAAAGCATGTCTTCTGATTGCTTACCTACGTATATGCACTTCTGGTTTTTATACCTAGAGAGCATATATGTGAACAACTTTATGTAATCATCTCTATTAAATGATCAAGTTTTTGTAAAATAAATGTAAAACTGGCCTCTAAGTGCTTGTGTTTTAGGTTGGCAGAAGGACTCGTTGGTAGAGATGTTTGGGTTAACCTTAATTTCCATTTGATTTTAATCGCAATACATGAGCATCTAAAAATGTAGTAACTATATATGAACTATGATATGGAAGTATCCAAAAAAACCCATAGAAACTTGCTTTTTATTAAAAAAAAAAGGCTGCACTCAGAAGTAACTAGTTCTAGATTAGTACATTCAGAAAGATTTACAGCATGTGTGTTTAAAAGCTTAATTTTCAATATAAAATAGGTATGCAGATCAAGGAAAATTCAACTTCATTTAGACCTTTTGTAGCATCTGCAAAAAAATATTTAGACCATAGTTTTCTCACCTTAAAGAGCGGAAATTGTTAAAACCAGTCAAAAGTTATTCCTCTAAAACACACAGCTTTGAATTTAGAAAAGAGAAGCTTCATTCTAAGCTTAGCTCTGTGAGCCAAATTTCAGCCCATGGCCTGTTTTGTGGTTGCGTTGGAAAATTCCTGGGAAATGGCTGAGGAGGAGGCACAGCATTGACGCCTGGGCTGTGAGAAGGGCTGTACGCTGGGTAGCCCCTGGGAGAGTGAAGTATGTCACAGGTTGCACTTCTTATATTAAATATTCCAGCAGTTTATTTAATCAAGGTAAAAATACACTTTGCATCATTACAAACTGAGCACAATTACAGTTTTTACACATCCGTATACGGTACGACGTGCCGACATTGTACATCCTACGTGAAACATTTGGTTTGAAAACAATCTTCAAGTTCCCCATGTTGTTTCCTACCTTCCCTCCAGTTGTCTCTGAAGACACTTTATGCTAACTGTGTAAGATTGGTTTCCCCAGACACCTAAAGGGTATGGAGGAGAGCGGGGATCAGCACGAGATTTACCATGCGCGGGCACGGGTGGCAAATCCAACTTCGGCTAATGACACTGAGCACAGCTGGAAAGGGTAAGCAGAGAGAGATCTCGGAAGGTGGCAGTGGGCCTATTCCCGTTCATCAGAAGCACACACGGAAGGTAACATACACACTACACTAGTGAAGCCTAGACTTCAGACACAATCACTAATAATTAAAAAGAAAACACCATGCATCATGAATACTAATTTGCTATGTAATGTACATGTAATGATGACTCAAAGACCCCCCTCTAGTATCCTGAACCCGTTCTTATCATGGGGCTATCTGTACAGCCATCAGACGTCAGCAATGCAGATCAGTAAGTACTGACATCACCATGTTGACCCGTGCAGGGGTAGGCGGTGGGGCGGGGAAGCCACAGTGCTTCCTCCCACCTCCCCCAAAGTGTGAGAACTGGGGGAGGTAATAAGTGAAGTTTGGAAGAGAAACTGAAATGCAACCTGGAGGAGAGGCCTACGAGTAGGAAAAGCCACATTTTCTACTCGGAAGCTGGCCATTCTACCTCCCCAAAGACAGAAAGTTACTCAAAGGGTGCATGGGAACTTGGCATGATCTTCTATGAGATGCTGCATCGTTGGTTTCATCAAGGTACTCCTGTTCATTGATAAACATGAGCCAATGACTCTCTCGTTCTATATTCCTTCTAGGGTTTCCCAAAACTTGTACTCTCAGGTCCAGGCTGTGGCTTATTTGGAGCGTGGTGTGAGCACCTTGAGGATGAGCTGGCTCTGGAAAAGCATGTGCCACTAGCCTTGTCCCAGAGAATAGGAAGGAGGTAGGAGGGTTGCCTTTGTGGCTCTGGCTGGGGGAAGGAAAGAAAGGGAGGAGGCGGGGCTCAGGGGAGAAGACAACAGTTGACATCAGTGAGGACAGCTTAGGTCACGGTAAACGTAAGGCGGGAGCAATCCACTGCTGCCGCCCCTTTTCTTTTTACAGAATTTTAGAAAAATTGGGGTTTTACATTTGCTCGTAGCCTGAGAAAATGGATCGTTGTAAAATGTTAGGTTCACATGGGAACATTAAAAGTCTACAGGAAAAAACACAAACTTGTTAGTTTTGACCGACATGGCTGAACACTGAAAGAATGCCAAGAAACTTCCAAAGGATACAGACACTGCACAGACATGGACCAGTCGGAACGCTTCCTGTCACTCCCCACCCCACCCCGTGTCCAAGGGCGGGGCGGAGTGGGTGGCAGAGGGCGTCATCATTCAAGCAACGATTGCTCTTCCTTCTATGGCTTTTTGCAGAGATGCATACACTGACTTAGCTGATTAGTACAGACCCGGAAATATGCAGCTTTTGACTTGCAGTACACAGCAAAGGAGGCAGCATCAGACACAGGACACTCGCTACATCCCTTTTATTCACACGTCCCCCAAATAAAAATCACAAGAAGGTGCCTGTGGCGAAGAACATTATAAAGCTTATAAATCTTTATCTGAAGAGGCCCCTGAGAGTTTTCCCCCTTATGCTTACGTGGAAAAGGCAATGTTCTTTAAGTGCTTTGTGCAAATGTCCGTGCAGATCGATTCCGAAATCCTTTGGGGAGGAGCCCCTCGGCCAGAGAGCCACGTGTTCCTCCTGAGCTCCGGTCTCCCAAGGAGCCGGTGCAGGGGGTCAAGACGTTCCAGTTCTAGGGCGGTCACGACACGTCGGCCCACGTGGCTCTTGATCCCTGGACCACGGTGTGGGTCAGCCCTGCGGACCTGTGACGGTGCTCTCAGACAGTCTCCCGCGGGCAGAAGTGTCATCTGGGCGACACGCTGGGGCTGGGGAAGGAGCCGGAATTGCGCGGCGACTGGAAGGGGATGGCGGGGGACGAGGGGGACCTGTCGGAGCCGCACAGGTCCCCGTTGTGCAGCTTCCACAGCAGCTCCTCGTTCTCCATGGACAGGCGCTTGTTGACTTTCGACTCCTTCTCCAGCCACTCCTGCAGGGTGGCCTGCTCGTTGGACAGTTGCCTTAAAGACAAAAAAAAGCCAGAAACCACGTGGGTCTTTATTTTTATTGATTTCAGAGAGGAAGCGGGAGAGAGAGGAACATCAATGATGAGAGTCATTGATCGGCTGTCCCCTGCACGCCCCCTACAGGGGATCAGCTTGCAACCCAGGCCTGTGCCCTGACCAGGATTCGAACCATGACCACTGAGCCACACCCAGCTGAGCATGGATCTGAATTTCTAAAAAATGGACTTGAAAAAAAATGTTCTTGCCTTTTTAAATTTGAGAGTCCAGAAAAATGACCCCTTTGAAATAATAAAAGGCAGTCCTGCCCAGGGCTACTGGGCATGGGTATTGGCTGCCTAAGAAACCCAGGAAGTGGGAGCCAAACAGAAAGCTGCTCTTTGGGGCCAATGTCACAGGAGGCTCCGTGACGCTCCCACAGATCATCTGAATGTCACGTGATTGTCCTGTGTGGGGCGGTTCCCCAGTGGGTCCTGTGATGTTCTCTCTCTGAAGGCATCTCAGCGCCACTAAGTCAGGGGCTCTGGGGGAGGCTGGCCTGCCTAGGTCTCAGCGCCCAGCCCAGGCCCCGACAGTCAGGCCATGAAGTGCCACCAGCATGCTTCCCAGGTAGAAACCAGCACCTGCTCCACCACCCTCTGCAACCCCGCTCCCAGGAGGCGCCTGGGCGGGTGTGAGGTCCAGTGACACTAAACGTAGGAGGAGGAGATGGGAAAAACTGGACTCTTTTCTCTTTACCTTGAAATCGCAATGTGTTTGTCTATCCGAGCTTTTAACTCCTCGTTCTCCTGCTGACATCGCTTCAGTTTGTCGACCAGCGCTGTGTTGTTGTCCTCCTGGGGGCGAACAAGCATGCCAATGGTTAGACATCAAAAACAGGGAAACAAAGCCCTCATTTCCTACGGCACGTTCCTGGCACCAGCACACACTAGAAAGATCCAATTGAGGCAAGTTTAGATATAGTGAAATACCTATCCACGGATGCATTGCCAAACAGAATCTGCAGCAGCAAGGCAGAGCATCGAGGTCAAGCATGTCAAACTCCCGGCTGGCGGGAGTTATAAATGGGGCATGCGGCCCAGTTCAGGTGAAGGCACATCTGCCTCCTAGCTGGCCTGCCCAGGCTCCACTTTCAAGGAGGACACATTGATCGGCTGGGAGGTTAAAGGAAAAAACCCCAGAAGACATTTAACATGCCGGGGAGCTGATTACCTCCCAGAGCGCTTTCTAAAGGTAAGATTGTATTACTTGCTTAGGAGATGACATCATGGCTCTGTCACAGTTAATTCTAAGTCCCTGTCATTGTACCGTACGACTACTCTACTTTGATTGTGGCTCTGAGTGTGGGATCCTATTGTTCGTAACATATCGTATTATCCAGAAAATGCTCCGGACAAGTCAGTCAAATGAAATACCATCCTACAAAACGAGACAAAAATGTCAGAAAAAGGGGGCCTCGGAACATCAGTTCTCCGTCCGAGAGCCACAAACTAAATTCCACTCACAGCCTCCATAGTGCGTGCTATTTATCCCACTGGGTTCATTTGACTAACGCACAGTTTTCAGCCCATTCGAATTCACAAGAAGCTCGACGAAGAACTTCTGTAGCCTGATTCAACTGCTCCCCTGTGCCTAATTCCCATGTCTAGCGCTTTGGGGCACCCGGAACCTGCCCAGAGTAGGAGAAACATCAAAGTTCTGATGTGACATGATTTGAAAACTCCTCCCATGCAGGGCAAGATGCACAGACCCCTGGAAGGGGAGCCGGTTCCATAGGTGTGGGTTTCCCAAGGACCCCCTGCTGCTCTACCTGTTC
>NW_006283588.1:3845487-3846196 GCF_000327345.1 Myotis davidii
GAAGTGGGGGGAGTGTTGCAGAAGGCAGCAATGGCCAGCCTGGAGCAAGCACAGAAAGGGAAACGGAACCTCTTTTGCCTGTGCTGTATTTCCAAATAGCTTCAGGAGCAGTGACAACAGCCCCCGGTTCTAGGTCACAGGTTCTGGGTCACAGCCGGGTTCCGCTTCCCAGACGCCAGGCCCTCGGGGGAGGCGCCGACGGAAACGTACCAGCTTCTCCATCTTCATCAGCTTCACGTCCTGCTGGTGCAGCTTCTCGTTCTTGATCTCCAGCACGGCCTTCAGGCTCTCCAGCTCCTGCTCCAGGTACATGATCTGAGGGTTTTTCTGGGAAAGACACAGCAGGTCATGAAATGCAATCCCACAATCTTAATAAACAAACAAACAAACATCTCTCATTAGACAGGACTTAGACAAAGTGGCAGGAAGCTTCTACCTCCTTACCGTGGTTTCAAAGAAAAAAGGTGAAAGGAATGGTTAGGATAACGTTAACCTCAAAGCCGCCGGTTATAAGGATGACATAAAACATTTCATATCTGAAAACAAGCATTTCACGCGCTTATCAGCAACTTAATGTGGAGAAGATATTGGCAGCACCAAGTGTTTTATCGGAAGTAGGAGAAAAACTATTGCTTAACAATAGAAAACAGAATTCTGACCAGAAATGGGGTGTCTCCAAGCCCACCACTGGTGTTTGGGGGGGGTGGGG
>NW_006283588.1:3846242-3851274 GCF_000327345.1 Myotis davidii
AAGGTCAGCACCTGCCCAGGAATGAAAAGACGGTGCATATGTAGGGTTCTCTGGAAAACCACAGAGATGATGGTACCGTCCTGCGTCTTTTGGGTTTTTAGTGGGATGGACTGTGCTGGCCTGGCCGTCCTGGGGCAGGCGTGACGCCCTGTCATCTTATTTTGTGATACCCCAACACCGACTCGGCAAATAGCACAGGTACTACCCAAAGTCTATCACATAAACACTACGTAAGGGGAGACGCCTTCTTAGAGCCCAACTCCAGGGGAGATGCCCCGACTCCTTTACTTACAGAAATTCAAGTGAACCGTCCAAAACGTATGACACAAATGGACAGTGGGAGACACCCCCTCCACCCCCCGCCAGGGACTTCCTGAGCTCTGCTTCCAGCCTCAGGGCAGCAGGCTATGAACAGTGGTTCTCAAAACAGAAGCGATAAACTTTTTTTTCTTCAAAAAAAGGAATGAGGCAGGGGAGTGAGGGTACAAGCTACAAGAGCAAGTTGAGCTTACAAGAGAAAAAAGTGTTGCACTTTTCAAAAGGGAGGAGCAATCATACAATGAAATACTATTCGGCCAAGAAGAGGCATGAGGTCCCTACACCTGCTGTAACAGGCACGGACGCCGAGAACGGACGCTCCGTGGAAGGAGCCAGACGCAGGAGGCCACAGACACGATTCCGCTTAAATGAAGAGGCAAAGCCACACAGACAGCAAGCAGCCTGGTGACCCCCTGGGGCTTTGGGGGGAGGGGAGGAGGGGGGGAGGGGGCTGACTGGTAATGAGCACAAGGTTCTTTAGGGCTGATACAAATGTTCTGGAATTAGATACTGGGGGCCAACACACAACTCTGTGAATATACTAAAAACCACCGAATTGCACATTTTATAAGGTACATAAATTATATCTCAATATAGCAGTCAGTTTAAAAAAAAAAAAGTGAAGACTTCAAACAAATGCCTGCCCCTAAACTGATACTTTTCTTGTCTTCCTGTAGGTATTAGCTTAGACCACTTGCAATATATAGGGTATTCCCCCAAAATGTAGCTGTTAAATGAAAATGAAATGTATTTTAATTAACACGACGTACACATTTGGGGAGGACACCCTGTCTGCTGGGCTTCATCTGCAGGCCAGTGTTCAAGGTTTTAAAAACACACCACTAAACACAGAAGCCATTCAGCAGTTAAACAGCACAGCTCAAGAGCTGAGAGGGCTCCCGACGCCACTGTCTCTCTGCTGCTGAACATAACTGGACTTGAAAAGGCAGCTAAGGAGGAGAAGAGGAGAACTCGGTAGTGATGCAGGATCGCGTGACTTACTAAATTCGCTTTCTCTCTTGAGAGTCTTTTTTGTTCTTCTGATTTCAGCTTTTCATTTAAAGCCTCATTTTCACTCTTCAGATCAGTGATTTGTTTCTAAAACACACATAATGAAATGTGGACATGAGCCGGCACGCCAACACCAGAAACACAGCAGAATGTGCACAGAAACATACCCAAACCCACATACCCCAAAGCTCAAGAACAACTACTACTATTATTATTTTTTGTATTGAGATGTACCCACCTCTAGGGATTCCTGCTTCTCAGAAAGCAAATCCTCAAGCGATTTCTTTTCTAATTCATGGCTTTTCTTGATTTCTGGAAAGAAGTGGTATATTTTAATGTCCTATGAGGTCACTGTGTTCTGTAGCTGTTAAGCACATATTCTTAAGAGTTGGTGACATAGCAATATGGCTGCTGCCTCATATTTGTGTGATGCTTTCATATAAGTTAACCTGTTCTCGGATCAGCCCTGTAAGGCGAGCAAGGCACATAGTCCCCGTTTATTACTGCGATCACTGAGGCCCACAGGGGCCAGGAGCGTGTAGGGGACACAGAGCAGACTCTGAGGATGGGCCTCAAACCCTGGCCTGCAGCCCCCCAGCCCTGGAGCTCCTGTGTTCTCCATTTGCATGTCATGAACCAAACAGAAATCTAAACTTAAACCCATTTCTAGGAGGAAGGGAAGGAAAACAATGTTTACTAAATGTCTTCCCCGGGCCGGTCACTTTTACATGTTATCATCTGGGACTTCACACAACTACTCTGTTTTCTAAATTTTTAAAATGTTTTTATTGACTTCAGAGAGAGAGAGAGAGGAAAGGGAGAGAGAGAGAGACATCCATCTGAGAGAGAAACATAGATTGGCAGCCACCCACATGCAAATTAACAAGGGAGAAACGGCTGCCCCTTGCACACCCCCTACTGGGAGTCGAGACTGCAACCCGAGCGTGTGCCCTGACTGGGAATGGAACTGTGACCTCCAGGTTCAGGGGTCAGTGCTCAGCCAGTGAGCCACACCGGCCGGCTGTACTTCCTGATGAAAAAGGCCTTCGCTGAAGGTCACACAGCCAGTCCTTACCACCCATCCGCACGCTGCTCTGTAGGATTCAATGAGTTCAGTGTAACAATTTGGGCTACACGGCCAACTATGTTCTGAAGGAAACAGCTTCTTATTCTTTTCCTTCCACTTGAGCCCTCCCAATCGTGGCGACATAATAAAGATTCTTCATTCAACAAGAGCCATCTCCCTTTTGACAGGGGTGTCGGTGTGTAGGTGTGCTGGTGAGCAAGAGTGCTCAGCATGGACCCCATACCGTGGCCAGGATATGAACTCACACCCGCATGTCCCAGAACCTAAGGTGGTCAGATACGACTTTCCTAAAAGGCCTTTACGTTCTTTAGAAGCTTTCCTGCTTCCCAAAATGCTGTCATTTATAACAAACTATTATTTGCTCCCTTAGGGGAAAGGACATGGCTAACAATGAACAATGCAAAAACAAGCCAAAACACCCCAAACTGCATTCTCTGGAGGAGGAAGTGATGAGTCATGTCCGCTTTACAACGTATCACGCCGTTCCATTAGATCTTATTCTATTTAAACTGAAAACAAGCATTCTTGCCTGAAAGGGAGGTTTCATAGGCCTTCTTCAGTAATTCCACTTCGTCTGAGTGGCTAGCTTCAATTTCCAGCTTCGAGGTTTCATGGGCAGCACTTAAGTTGTCAAACTGTAAGAAAAAAACACAACAAAACAACAATTTACCAGTAGAATCAGAAGTCCTAAGTTGAACAGTAAGTAGTAACCGTAGGAATTTTGACACATAAACTTGACCTCAAGTTGAAGGCCTACCTAGCGCATGTCAAGACCAACCCCATTTGAATTTGCCACCCCCAGGCCTTCACTCCATCCCACTCAGGATCACACAGCTCGCCAGGGTGCACTGACGGACATGGCGAATCCATCACAAGGAATGAGGGGGGGTGTCCGGGTGACAGGACACAGTGGCTCCACCCCTGCCATGGTGGCCTCTATATCCTTAGTCCCTAGCACATGGCGCATAGTAGGTACTCTAAATATTTGCTAAATGTTAAACAGATTTAACAAGGGAACAAGGAAATTAAAGAGCAGCTTTTAATATATGAATAGGGGAAAATTATGGGTTATTAAACAAGGGCCATTTTTTAAAAAATAAAGAAATTCAACCCAAAATTTAGTAGCACAACAACAGAATGGTCACAAAGGGATTATTCCTAGGTAATAAGATAAAGGGTTGTTTTTAATTTTATCTTTTTCCTTCCCTTTTGCTCAACACATGTACATTGCTTTCATCATAAGAAAAATATTAATTTAAAAACCCTTTTTGCCGTGGCTGGTTTGGCTCAGTGGATAGAGCGTCAGTCTGTGGACTGAAGGGTCCCAGGTTCAATTCCTGTCAAGGGCACATGCCTGGGTCATGGGCTCGATCCCCATTAGGGGGCGTGCAGGAGGCAGCCAATCAATGATTCTCTCTCGTCATTGATGTTTCTCTCTCTCCCTCTCCCTTCCTCTCTAAAATCAATAAAAATATATTTAAAAAAAAAACCCTTTTCACATTTTTAAATAAATAAAAAGGATGTTCAACAAAGAGAAGTTCATAAAGGAAGTAGATCATCAAACCAATAAAATTCAAGTAAAGAGCCAAGGACACCCTGGTCCCTAATGCACAGACCTGCTCCTGCAGCTGAGTTTTGTACTTCTCTGCTTCTTCGATGTAAATGTTCTGGAGCTTCTCACACTCCTCGGTGTAGAACTCTTTGAGCCGATTCTCTAGCTCGGTGAGATCCGTCTGGTGCTGCTGGTTCAGCTTCTGGACAAATCCTTCATAAGCTGCTTGCAACTCATTCCTGGCTTTTTCTAATTTCTCACAGGTGGTCGAAGCAGTGACTGGAGATGAAAAAAGAGAAAGATGACATTTGACTTGTTCAATGTCCTAAATTCATACCATTCACACACAGCTGGGATATCTCAGTTCTTCGGTGACCAGATTTCAAACTTAATAAATAGTACAGAATTAAAGAGTGAAAAAGAGCCAGGTCCCCAGTGAAGATCACCCTTTTCCATGGTGACCAATCAGAGCAG
Organism: Myotis davidii; assembly: GCF_000327345.1. Classification (NCBI taxonomy): domain Eukaryota; kingdom Metazoa; phylum Chordata; class Mammalia; order Chiroptera; family Vespertilionidae; genus Myotis; species Myotis davidii. Next base: position 3,850,685 of record NW_006283588.1, read on the forward strand.
GGCCCATAAGGAGAGGAGGCTCTGATTGGCCAGGTGTCTCTGAGGGCAGCCAAGTAGGGAGCAGCAGACACAGAAGGGGCAGGGAAGACCAGAGAGAAGAACAAATGGATTTAGCTTGTACTTCATTTGAACTGATTCTAACTTATTTAAAAAATACAGCAATAAATAACAAAATATTACGCTATATTGAAAACAAATCACCAGAGCATACAAGCTTTAGGAAAAAACACATTTTAAAAGCTATATAAGGTAATATGACAATAATAATAATAATAATATACTGAAAGGTTAATAGTTTTAAAAAGGCAAAGTAATTTGATAAACATAACTTAAAATCAGAACATCCCACTCTTCACCAGAATTACCAACAGAATGACCAACAGTACATTGCAGAACTCACGCACAAATACATACTCCCACTCACTATATAAGCCTGGAAGATCTCATTTCTCAGAAAGTTTGACTCTGGATTTTTCCAGTCTTCCTTCACTGATGGTAAATACAGATAAGTGGGATAACAGAAAATGGGGACTGGTGAATGTGTTAAATTAATCCTTACCTCTCTTTTTGTAAGAAACATATATATATAT
>NW_006283588.1:3851399-3871755 GCF_000327345.1 Myotis davidii
TTTTAGGGTAGAGAAAATGATAGTTTAGCCCATCCAAGTGCTCATAGCAGAACTAGAAAGCAGAAGAGCTTCTAGGCGGAAGCTCGCCACTGCCAGTGGGGGAGGACAGACAGACAGACAGACAGACAGATGGGAGGGGAGGGAAGGGGAGGGGAGAAGCTGGGCCTGAGGGGGAGCGGGTGAATTGCTGCTCTAGTGCACAGCCCGGTGCACAGGCGCAGCCCCAGATGGTGACATCAGCCCACAGCTGTGCGCGGACCTTTGCCCTGTTTACCGGCCGCTGCTGTGCGGTGTGGAGAACAGCTGGGCTGAGTGATCACTCACACAAAGGGCTTTATTTCTAATTCATTGGCCTGGGCTCCTGGGGAAACATTTATTTGGCATAAAGGCTCGAGAAAGACCTTTTTAAAGGAGACACGCACTGGAAGTTCTCAGGGCACTCCCAGTGTCCCTGTCACCCCAGGTGGTAGGCATGGCCTTGTCCTTGCACTTCCTACAGTTAAGGAGAGATTTCTCATGTCCCCCCGCCTGCCGACTCCCATTCTCAGTCCTGCCCCTTCCTGGCTGCTTCTCCAGTCCCACTCGCTTCCAGCCAACTAGTCAGACACCCAGCAACGCCCCAATCAAACACGCAATGTTTCAGAATTCAGACTAATAAGCCAGGAGTCTTGCCACACTGTTAGGCAATACTCATCTAGGAGTTATTGGATAAATACAAAATCCACACAGTAACAAAGTAGTCCTTTGTCCTCATTTTTAAAACATCATTCCATGAGGTGATTTTTCAAGGCAAGTCTGACTAAAGGCCCCGAAAGCCCACTGCCTGCAGAAGAGTGGAAGGATGATGACTTTCGTGCACAGACTGGAAAAGCCATCACCAGCAATCTGCCTTGAAATGAGGAATACAGTTTTCAATAAGAAAAACAGACACCCCCTCATTTACAAGATTAGCCCTAAAACATGAACAGTGTTGCCGATTAGAAGTCAACATTTCACCCTGGGAGAAACCGGGCCTGAGAATTCTAGGCCAACAACAAAAACAGGGAAAAAGTGGGGACATCCCTGACAGTTTAAAACATCGATAACCGAGCAAGGAGCAGATATTTCAGAAGAAGTGGTGAAATGCTTGATACTTATCCTTTTCCACTAACTCTTTGGATGTCATCTAGAAAATGCCCAATGTCAGAGTCAGTTATAATCTCTGGGAAATAGAACTGGACGTATCCCAGGTCCTTTAGCAGTCATCCCCAAGGAGAGGAGATGGAGCCATACTTAGTCCTGGCGGCTTTCCTAAGAGGGGGAGGTCCGATTTTTATTATTTTCATTTTGAAGAGGCTAATTTCCCTTTGGTAACTGATAAATGTGCTACGTGCAGAGAAAACCATGGTCCTAAATTTTAATATTCTTTTGAAATAATACTGAAATTTCTTAATTTTTATGTCTCCATAGCATGCTTCATCATGAGATAACCACAAATATTTTAATTCTCAAGAATGCAAATACATGTCTTAATAGAAAAGAGGTAGAATTCTTAGGTTCACATCTCAGCCACACCATTTACCTGCTATGTGATATGAGAAACTTACTTACGCTTTCTAAGTCTGCATTTCCTCATTTTAAATGGAGATAAAATGTTAGTGCCTTCCCTGCAGAATTAAATAAGATAATACATGTGAAGCGCTGGGCCTAGTGCCTAACCAGAATATGTATGTAACAGATGTTATTAACTGGAGGCCCAGCGCGCAAAATCAGACGTATGTAACAGATGTTCTCATTAATAGCCTTGCAAAAGGCCACCAATCCACATGTGTTTGGAGAGCCCTCAAAGACATGCATGGATTTCCATGGCAGAATCTGACAGTTAAAAAGAAGCACTGCTTGTCTAGCACTCAAAGAAGATAGATACACTCACACACACATCCATCAAATCTTCCCTTTCTGCCACTCTTGTTCTTGGCATTCTATGCAATAGAATGTTCCCAACTTTTAGGTGATTTTTTTTTATCTACATTGGCCATAAAATATAAAAGAAAAAAGAAAATTGGGGAGGTCACAGGGAAGAGCCTGCAAATGTTTGTGATGCCATATAAGAGATTGTGAAAGAAAAGAAAAGACCAACTAGAAAATAAGATGACTTCACTCCCCAACTGTATGCACATGCTTTTTCTAGATGCTTCCAGCAGGCCTGCTGTGGATACCCGTGCTTCTCTGCACCATCTACGAGGGAAATGAGATGCCGGTCTCCGGCTCTGCTTGCCCGCTTTGGGCCTCTTTCTCAATCTCTCTCTGGCCACCTAGGATATCAGACACCTGCTTTTAGTTCTGGCCACCTTTGCTATTTTCTTCAATAGTATACTCTTCTTCAGATAAACATAGTTGGTTTTTTTTAACTTTTAATTGTAGAATAATTTCAGATTTGTAGAAAAGGTACAAAGAGAGTAGAGAGAGTTCCTAGCGTCCCCAAGTATTAACATCTTGCGTAACCGTTATCTTACTTCCCCTGTCCCCCTGATCTAGCAGTACGAATGGGGACTCGACCTACTACCATAGGAGCGTGACTATTTCATAATATTATTCTATGAAGGGAAATCCAGTCATGACGTACTTCCAGGGCAAGTGATTATGTTGGTTCCACTCTTAAAAGGAAGTTTAATCTGTTTAAAATTGGAGACAGTAATATAACTGAACAAAGTAACCAAGAAGCCATTTTTTAAAAGTAAATTGTTATTTTGTGGAGAGGCAGTAGCCTACAGAAGAACAACAAAGGGGTAGGGACCCAGACTATCCTACAACAGTCATTCCCAACTTTCTTCATATCAATTTCCTGATACACAGGGTAGGCATAAATATCACCTGCTCAGAGCTTATAGTTTGGTTGAAGATAAAGTGAAATAGACGCCATTGTATTTTATAGAGTGAGCCTTCACAAACTGTCTGTGGAACAATCATTTACTCCGAAGAGCCCCACATTGCACTTTCCAAGAGGTACTACTTTTCTATGTGACCTAGAAATTTGCAGGCCTGTGGCAGAGAAAGGTTTTTACTAAATTTCAAAACTAGTTACAAATGGCTTCCTGAGTGCCCTAGGGAATTATATGAATTGACACAAAGTGATTTCAAAGCCTTCCATTAATCATAACTTATCAGAAATGTACTTTCACAAAAAGCCTGCACTACCAAATCAATTCTCCCATAAATAATACAGCCTAACCTTTTAAAACTCAGCCCATACTTTACAAAGTACCCTCACACTTATTATTATAGGTACTATAATAACTAACAGAGCTAAAAGAAAAAAACAAATAGTAATAGGATAACAGTTGGGGACTTTAATACCCCACTCCCAGCAACGGAAGGTCATCGAGACAGAGAATCAACAAGACAGCAGATTTAAACAGCACTACAGACCAAATGGACCTAACGGACATAGACAGAACACTCTATCAACAGCAGCAGAACACACATTCCTGAGGACACACGGAAGATTTCTAGGCTAGACCATATGTCAGGTCAAAAAACTATTCATAGTAAATTCAAGAAGAATGAAATCAGACCAAGTATCTTCTCTGACCACAATGGCATGAAACTGGAAATTAACAACAAGAGGGAAACTGGAAAACTCATGAACACAAGGAAATTAACACTCTCCTGAACAACCAATGGGTCAAAAGAGAAATTAAAGGGGAAGTGAGAAAGTTTCTTGAGACCAATGAAAATGGAAATACAACAGGCCAGAACTTATGGGACGCAGCAAAACATTTCTAAGAGGGAAGTTCACAGCAATACAGACGCAAATACAAACTCGACTTCTATGCCTTAAGGAACTAGAAAAAGAACAAACTGAGCCCAAAGTTAGAGAAGAAAGGATATATGTTGAGTTAATACAATTGGTATTATATAAAATCTTATTTCACTAGAGATGGAACTGAAGAGTCTGGATGGGGTCTACAGCTCAATCCACTCAGCCTTTTCCAATGCAGGTTCTACACCACAGAGCTGGAACCTTATCTGAGTGGCTCCTTGCCCAGCCTGAGATGAGGAAGAGAAAAGAGAGTTCCTACATACAATGGACGCTTCAGGGTATTAGGGCTTAATTCTCTGCAGTGGTTCTCAACCTTCCTAATGCCGCGACCCTTTAATACAGTTCCTCATGTTGTGGTGACCCCCAACCATAAAATTACTTTCGTTGCTACTTCATAACTGTAATATTGCTACTGTTATGAATCGTCATGTAAATATCTGATCTGCAGGATGGTCTTTAGGTGACCTCTGTGAAAGGGTCATTCAACTGCCAAAGGGGTCGCGACCCACAGGTTGAGAACCGCTGCTCTGGTGAGAGCTAGAAAGATGGCCAGATAAGGCAGGTAGAAATGATCTTTTCTTTCCCCACACTGACTAGTCCTGGCAAATTCTTCCTCTACCTGAGATGATGATCTGGCCCAATCAGCCCATCTTAGAACACAGGTGCCGGCTGGGCATCCTCGGAGCCTCAGGTTCTGTTCCAATGAAAGGCCCTGCTGCTTTTCAGCTTACTCACCGGCCAGCAAAACAGATGCTCTCCTAACCACACCAACACACATTCCATGGACCAATGACAACCTTTAGGATGAAAGTGCATTGGAGGCAAAAGTCTGACTCAATAACTGACATAACGCTCTCAGCCTCAGGCCTGAGAAAAATTAGTTCAAACTTCAAGCAAATCACATTTCCACCAAAAGACTAAATGTAACGTTAATAAAAAGGTGATTTTGAGCCAGGTACTATTTGGCCTCTCCTTCTCCCTGATGATTCATTTTTAGGGTGCAAGGTTCAAAGGGGCAGGTAAATGTTGCTAAAATGCATAAAATTTGGAAAGCTGTGTATAAGAATGGACTCAGTTCAGTTAAAGCCATTTGGTATTGTTTACTCTCTTAGGTGCTTCCTTGAGTCTTATGTGCTTTTCGACATAAAAGAAACAACGTTCTGGACACCTGCATGAGCATTAAAAGCAGATGCCCGACTCCATCCAAACCTCCTGAAGTCAGGACCAGGGCCCTGCATCTTCACCAGGTCTATTTTAGCATGCAATGAAGTTTGAGAACCACCATTCTAGAGAGATGACATGAAGTAGGAGAAAAACTGAACATGTCAAAACTAGACAAGGACAAGTTAGGACAAGGAAAAAAGATTCAATGGACTTTCAAAACAGATCCCCTTGGTAACATTATGCAAAGCGAAAGAATGCGGCCTCTTACCTATAAACACAACCAGCCCAAGTCTACGTTTAGGATAGAGACACACAGATAGATAGGAAAAGAATGAGCTAACTGGGAAGGTCTGGGGAGGGGACAGGAGTGGGGTAGAGGGTATCAATGGGGGAGGGGGAGAAGGGGAAGTAGGGAAAACATCTGTAATACTTGCAACAATAACGATAAATTTTTAAAAAAGAATGTGCTAAGTTTGAGGTGGTATCAACTCCATCTTCAATCATTTCAGTGGGATAAAGATTTATTTTTATGTACAACTGATTTTCATTATATTCGTAGATATTTCATCAGAGCCCATTTCAAAAATCACTTCTGGAGCCCTATAACCAAAGAGTGACTTAACTGTGATGAGTTTTAAAGCTACTTTAAGGACACAGCCTTGTTAGACCACAACTGATTAGAGGACGAAAGGCCACATCCCCAAGGTTTGAAGTAGCCACGTTCAGACACCAGTTAAGCGGGCATTAGATAAACTGTTTGCTACTTTTGGCAAAGCCACGTTCGTTTTTCCTAGTGGGTAATAACAAGGCATATTTTAATCTAACAAGACTTCTTGAACTCTTCACTCAGATAAAAGGATACCAAAAGTCATTACCAGTGCAAACTAATGTGAATCTAAAATGATTTCCCAACGTTTAAAATACTGTCACCATGTGTTCCCTGCTGCGATTAACAGGAGTTTGGCAGTCGGTCATTCTGGGGTCTTACCCAGTCCTTTGCTTCTCTAATTTATGGACCTTAGGAAAGTTACCTAAATTTTAAGCCGCAATTTCATTTCTTTTTAAAAAATAAATAAATAAATAAAACGCAGCCCTGGCTGGTTTGGCAGGGTGGATAGAACGTCAGCCTGAGGACTGAAGGGTCCCGAATTTCATTCCGGTCAAAGGCACATGCCAGGGTTGCAGGCTCAATCTCCAGTAGGAGGCATGCAGGAGGCAGCCAATTGGTGATTCTTTCTCATCATTAATGTTTCTATCTCTCGCCCCCCATCGCCTTTCCTCTCTGCATTTTCTACTGGTTGAAAATGCAAACCAGTAGACTTAGAGCTGATGTTAGGAAAGAGTAGGCACTCAATAAATGTTAATGCCTCACTCACCTCATAATTTTTACATAAAGAAGGCAAAATTAACTAGTATCCTATATCATTATTAATGTAATTCCAAGAATTTTTAGTGGATTAGGGGTTAAAATTTTATTTGTATCATAAAATACAAACAATCAGGACAAATGCATAAAAAGATACAAGTCAGCTATTATTTCTTATGGCAAAAATTATTTTGAAATACAAAAGTCCTTTTTTGCATTCATTTAGATGGAAAATGTGTTTCCAATGGTTAACATTAATAAAAAAAAAATAGGAACACCCAAATGTCATAATTATGGCTCTCTGTGACACTACCATGACTCCACTAGGAGTAAGAACAACAAATCAATCCCCCATCACAGGCCATATGTTTGCTGTGGATATAGACCATCAAATTGAACTGTAATCCATTTGAGGGGCTGACACTTTCAAAATGATCTGATTACCTGGGACTGTCTGACATAAAGTAAAATGTTTCTAAGAAAATAACAGCTCACCTGACTTTATGATTCATTCCTAAAAACAGACACATTATTTTCAAACAGTGCATAGGAAAACATTTGTGCACAAAAGCCAACGAGCACTAGCATATTATAAGGGTGAAACCAGCTCTCCCTAGCTCCAGTTCTCCTTGAGTAAAATCATCCCTTCACTAGATATCAGCTATAGAGCCACAAAGAGGAAGGCATCCTGGCCTTGCCCTTGAACAGCTCACGGTTCTGGACTGTGAGAGGAGGCCTATAAATACATATATAAGAGCAACTTGAAGGGTATAGTAGAAGGCACAATTAATCAACTTGCTTGAAAGATCTGGGTGAAACTCAATTGAAGACGAGATATTTTAGGTAGGATTTGAAAAATGAGGAGGCGTTTGAGAGGCAAAAAATAGCAAGTTAGTGAAAAGGGGAGAGAGCATTTCAGACAGCGTGGATAACCTGTGCCAAAGACGTGCAGAATATGTGTGAATAAACTCGGGGCTGGGGCCTGGCAGGGGAAAGACAATGGGAACAAAGGGAAATGGGCGTGCAGCTATCATGAAGTTGGACTGAAGGTTACAGTCCAATCTTATGTGGTGGCTTTGATAAGTCTGGATTTTTTCCCAAAGCCAAAAAATGGAGTCATTTCTGTCAAAAACAGTAGAGGACACATGTGAGATTTACTGTAAGGAGAGTCCCAGTAGCGTGTGGAGAGGAGAGAAGCAAGCCCGGAGACACGGTGACCTGTTAGGTGAGCAGTGTAATATATTCCAGGTCAGAAACGATGGCGCTTAAGTTAGGGCAGCAGCAGCCAGAATGCTGAGCGAGGCTGAGAACACAGCCTGGTAGTGGGTGGAGGACGCAGGACAAGGAGCCTGACCTCAGCCTTTGGCACGGCTGGTGAGTGAATAGTAATGCCACTGCAGAGGATGATGCAGAGACTTTGAGGTGTGAATAGGTTTGAATGAGAAGACACTGCAGAGAGTGTTCAGGGTTCAAGGGGGCGGGGAAGTCCAGGAGGTGTGAGGACACAGGACTGGCTCTCCTGGAGGCAGATCTTCACCAGGGAAAACACACCTGCTGCTCAGGACGAGAGGGCTAGGAAAATAAATGTGTAGTCATCACCCTCCAGGTTGCAGTGGAAGCCACGGGGTGGATGGGGACACAGCGACAATGAGATCCGCTCTCCACTACGACACTGTGTGTGCTACACCCACTCGACAGACTTGCCCATCGTCATTAAGCATGGCCTCAGTGAAGACTAGGAGGTGGTATGGAAAAGTGCCTGATAGAAGATGAAAAGATCAGAATGTTTGCAAAATAACATGGACGGACCACAGAAACGTCATGCTGTGTGGAAGAAGCCAGACACAAAAAGAACATACTCTATGTTTCCATTTATATGAACTTCTATAATAGACAAAGTTAACCTCTGGTGATAAATCAGGTCTGTGTTTGTGCTTTTGGAAGAGGGGGGCTACTGAAAGCAGCCCTGGAGGGTGGGGGGTTTCTGGGATGGGAGACATATTCTGTGCCTTGATAAAGGGGGAGGCTATATGTGTTTGTCAAAACTGATGGAACAAGAAGCACTCCATTGTGTGTAAATTATACCTGTTACAAGGTCAGAGTACAAACTTGTATCTATTCATATAAATAAAGAATATACGAAAATAAAAGTATGTCATGATAGTGGAGCTATGGCGATTTTCCTCTCCAAGATTTTAATTTTCATACATTGTTTTTAAATAAAAAGGAACTCTAAAGCCTCAAACACCCATAACTATTGGTTAGGCACCCATAAAAACGGAAAGCAGATTATATATTTTTCCAGAGGGAAAAGGAAAGAGTCTCTGCAATTAAGGAGTTACCATCTGAAGACAATGGGGAGACACGAGATATAGTAAATGCATGCATGGAAGGATCGAGGGCTCACTGGAGTGAAGGAAGCCTCATGGTTGTGTTCTAAGGTGTCGAGAGCGGGGTTTGGAAGGAGCAAAGGGAAAGCTATTCCTGGATGAGGATTTCGGCACAGACAGCAGAAGCGTGCAGGCTGCAGGGTTGGGCAAGCTGGGTTAGCCGGGCAGCCCAGGCCACTTGTCAGGGTGGCGAGTGAGAGGACAATGGGAACATCAGTCAACAGAGCGGACGAGCTAGGCTCCGAAGGGCAGTAGCGCAGACTCCATTTGGGCTGCAGCGCTCCTGAGTGTATGAGCTGTTCTCCGTTCTTTGCAGTGCTTAGTGTAAGGCAATGGTCGGCAAACCGCGGCTCGCGAGCCACATGCGGCTCTTTGGCCCCTTGAGTGTGGCTCTTCCACAAAATACCACGTGCGGGCGAGCACGTACAGTGCAATTGAAACTTCGTGGCCCATGCCCAGAAGTTGGTTTTCGGCCTGGGTGAGTCTATTTTGAAGAAGTGGCGTTAGAAGAAGTGGGGGTGTCAGTCGGTCGGGCCATGGGAGACGCGGAGCAGGAGGGCCGCAGGATATGCAGCGCAGGGAGGTGTGTGCGATTCATGCCCGAGTTGAGTGAGCCAGTCAGTCGTGAATTTAAAGTCGAATTTAAAGTTGAATGTACCTACCTATATAGTTTAAGTTTAAAAAATTTGGCTCTCAAAAGAAATATCAATCGTTGTACTGTTGATATTTGGCTCTGTTGACGAATGAGTTTGCCGACCACTGGTGTATGGGAACCTCACCTCAGGTTTCACTGAGAAGGTAAACAAAAGTTACCCAGTGGGAGAGACACACCACCGGCCCCTCCTTTATTTTGGAGGGAAAAGGTGGATGCTTAGATGATGGTGACAGGGGCGGCTCTCTCTTCTTGAGTTCCCATGATGGACCGGGCACTATGCCATTACTGCAAATATGTCACCATTTAACTCAAGTTCCCCAACAAGCCAGCAAGTACACATTAGCTTCACATCACTGAGGAAACTGCATTCAAAAACTAACAAATGAATGGACAAAAACCACACCCCAAGCATGTCTACTGTATCAGGCAGGGATCGATCATGTCCCACTTCCCTTTGAGTATGAAAAGTAAAACAGCCTGTCCTGGGGGGTCTCTATTAATACTTTGCCTAATTAACATTCCTTTCTCCAGTGCAGTCTATGATGTCACACAACAGCAAATGTGGCTCATTACTACCCAGCTGCAAACTGCATACATCTTAACACCTACTACATGTCTACTAGCGGTTAGCACTTGGTGCTAAATATTTTACAACGTGTTACCGCGTGTAATCCTCATGACCACCTTTGAGGCAGGCAATTGGGACAGGCCTTTCACAGGGGATGAAACGGGACAGGAAACATGTCATGTGACTTGCCCCAGGCCTCCCGGCTACCAAAGAGTTGAACTTGGACCGTCTCACCACTTTGCACAACTGCCTCCAATTTTAAAACTGAGCTTTCAACTTCACCATGGGAACCTGTTTCTTTCTCAGTTCACGCTACAAACACTCAAACCAGCAGCTTTGAGAGCATCCTGCCTGCCTGCTTCATCAGAAGAACTATGTGAAAGCTTCTATTCTGCCCCCTTGCAGAATCAAAACCCCTTTCCCCAAATGCTTCACGCTGTTACCTGAGCAGTTCAACCTGATTCGATAGCCCCAGTGACATTCTCCGAGTCTGGCCTCGGGTAACCGAATGATACGGAAATGATACGGACGGACGGGCCAACCACTGCATCCTGACACTGATAACAGCAGGAGAGGACACCAGAGCACGCTCTTATCACAGGCGGAAAGCTGAGAGCGGGTGCCGAGGGTGAGGGCCACTTCCTGTCGGGCTGAGTACCTGGGTCCCCATTCAAATCATTAACTGTGCTCTCCACTAGAGAGGGTGCCCCATTCAAGCTGAGTGAATGAGAGCAGTGTTCCATCTCCCGTCTTGTCTTGGGAGACGCTGAAACATGAGCCCGCAGGAAGACTCATCTCCCCCGCACTGGGTTACAGTGAGTGAAACACACAAAAAGGGCCTCTGGCCGGATCTGCCTCTACAGCCGTTACATTACCCGAGGCCCAGCGAAGAGCACCTTAGGCTGGCCATGGGGGTGATCAGAAGCGCAGAAGCCCAGTTAAGTCCCAGGGCAGAGAGCCTGAAGTCTCGCGGAGCTGGTTCTCAGCTGTGCTTTTTGGGATCTGTTCCCCCAGAACTCTCAAGTCTTTGGGGTCCTGAAGTGGCATCTGTCTAGACGTGACTTTCCCATACAGAGCCCTTCATTTCCACAGCCCGGAATGAGGGCGGGAGCGAGGACGCCTGGCCAGCTATCAGAATCGGGGGCTTGGCGCTGCAGCGCAGGGAGAAGTGAAGAGGGAAGAGGCGCACAGAGAGGCCTTGAGCCCACGCTACGGCCATTGGGGCTTCGCCTGGGGGAAAGGAGTGTTCAAGTCCAGCACATTAGGCTGACAGTGTTTCAACTCTGGTCTCACCCCAAGCAAAATGAGCAGTTTCTCCCAGAACTGGGTGAACACGGTTTTCTCTCTGGCTGCTGCCTTTGCATTATTTGTACACATACCTCCACACGCTTTGTGTGGCGTCGTCAGCATACGCAGAAAACTGCAAAGGGCAAGGAATTCGCCTTTCAGTGAACATCCCCAGGCCTGGCTGAAGCTACAGCGAAAGCGGATTCTCTGGGGCTGAGGTGCCCACAGCACTCAGGGGACCCAGAGGCAGCAGCTCACTCCCACCCTGTGGCTGGGTTAGGGGAAGGCAGAACTGTCTGCTGCACGCACCACCCCGGCCCCCCAGGACTCTCCCAGGAGGGACCCGGACTGAAACAGAGGCCGGCCTGGAACAGCGGACCTGGGTGGCACATGGCTGCCTGTGGAACCGGGTCCCGATTCACCATCAGCCCCATCCAATAGGAAGATCAGCAAAGAAACGAGCCTTCTCCAGACACTTTACACTCACCCCCCACACCATTCCCCAGGAAGCGTGGCGCAATCCCTGTTATGAGGGGATTGTCTCACCACCCTTCAGTGGGAAAAGTGGTTCGGAAAATAATATGACGGAATGATTGCACAGGAACCCTCATGATTACAAAAAGGCGCCTGTCCCTGTCTTTAGGGAGAGGAATGCTTTGGTCATCAGCAGCTCTGCTAGGCTTTGTCAGAGCAGTGCCAGGAATTCTGTGAACTGCAGGTCAGGCTGCCAAGATTCAAAAGAAATGCCGATGGTAAGTGTTTGCAGGGCGATGCCAGAGGGGGCACCTCCAGCCACAACGCAGACGGGCAGACCACACTGCCTGCCCCTCGCCCCGTAACCCTCCCCAAGAAGAAAAGCTCTTACCCAGCTCTCCCCGGAGGCTCAGGAGCTCTTGCGACAGGGCTTTGTGCTGTTGCAGGGCTTCCTCCCGCTGCGGAAGACAAACATCAGGTTACTCCGGCTGTCAGGGGGTCCCTTTCAGCGAGGCGCACATTTGTTATCACCCAAAAGGAGAGACTCGGCACCGAGAGGCTGAGATGTGAATCGTTTAGGCTAACAGTGTGTGTTGTTTGAAAACACAGCTGTCCCTCCGTGAAGGAAATCCGCGTTTCCCCAAAATAATATCTGTATTTTCTCAGGGCCTCGTGACACTTCCACGGAAGGCACTGAGAAATGTTTACGCTGAGCTGCGCTCCGGGCAAAGCCTTGCCACGGATGCAGATGCGCGCTGCGCTGAAGACTGATGCAGTCTCCTCCTCCAAGGGCAAGCCAGGCCTAATCAGTCCTAGATAAATATTTAATGTTCCCGGCATCTGCGCCTGTGCGCACTTTGTCCTATATTTGCAAATACTCATAAAAAAAAAAGTTGTCACAGTCCTTTACTTCTAAAAGGAAGACATGAAGTTTGTTATAAAGCGGAGGCGAAAAAAAATAACCCTTTAATAAAGACAAAAACTAAACTGATTTGACTCAGGTAGACACACCGTTTTCTGAAGACGATAACATTCAGAATCCGCTACAATTCTTGAGTAGATGCTAGAGAAGTGAATCGAAGAAAAGCAGGCAGCTGTCTCGGTAGTAACAAAGCAGTTTTCAATCTTGCCAGAAAGAATTTCCCAGCGACCAGCAACTCACAGCCATCACACATGCTCACACGCTCACACAGACACAGCAATGAGATACCGTTCCTCACCAGGCAGAGCCCCCAACCCAGAGGGGGAGGGAGGAAAAGGCGGGAGTCACAGCTCCCTGAAAATGCCCCCTCGGAGCAGCCCAGAGGAGCCCCCACATCTTGATCACAGTGTTGCAGAGATCCTAAGACCCGCCTTTGCAGGCGGGAGTTGCTTGTCACTAAGCATTTCCCCTCATTCCACAGACCTCTGCCTCAGTCCCTGACATTCCTCCAGAACAGCACTAGAAACAAATACTAATTACCCTTGTCGCCGCACATGGAGAATAGAGGCACATTTTGCTGCTGGAGCAGCCCATTTTCCAGCTTCTGTCTCCAATCCCCCCGCCCCCTGCACTGCCCGCAAAGCGCACAGGTGGCCACGCCACCCACCAGCCGGTGTGTCTACTTCCAAAGCTCTGCCGGGAGGCGGGCCTTGGGTCCTGGGTTAGCCTTACTTCTCGTCCTGCAGGTTAGCGTCTGCCTCTGCCGCCTGGCCTCGCCTCTCAGCACACAGGCTGATGCTGCAGCGAGTGCCTTTGGCACAGGCAGCCTGCGATCACTTAAAGCCACAGCCCTTCATTTATGGAAAACGAGAGCCAGATGTCAGGCTGATCGATGGGCACTTACTTAAATCTCAGCTGGTGCAGGGGAAAGGAGGACTGATCTGCTCTGCGTGGATAATGGAGTGAGTGATTCTTAGATTTGTGAGCCCTGGGATGCCGCCCCTAATTGAGGTCACTAGATGGTCACACTAACAGGAAAGGGAAACTTGGTCTCTGAGAGCTGTATGTGGATGAGCCTATGAATTTGGTGAACAACCACAAAAGCGTGTGTGTGTGTGTGTGTGTGTGTGTGTGTGTGTGTGTGTTGTGACTTGGAATATAAAATGCCTTTCTATAACCAATGGTGTTTTCCGCAAGATTTCATTTGAATGCTTAGAATACGGTCCTCTGGCATTTTAAGAAAAAGTGTGAAATTCTGATTTGAGAGCTGGAGTTACCAACACACCCGCACTGTCATTTGGATATTTAACAGTGACTGGAATTTAAGAAACACTTTCTCACTGAGTCATTTTGGCCTCGATGGTACTCCGAATGCTTGATTTTTAAAATGCAGCACTGAGCTGTTCTGAAATCACAGATCAGTTAGTCCAGGTTTTAAAAATCAACAAGTAGCCCTAGCTGGTTTGGCTCAGTGGATAGAGCGTCAGCCTGTGGACTAAAGGGTCCCGGGTTCAATTCTGGTCAAGGGCACATGCCCACTTTTTGGGCTCAATCCCCAGGGGGCATGCAGGAGCAGCCAATCAATGATTCTCTCTCTCATCATTGATGTTTCTATCTCTCTCTCCCTCTCCCTTCCTCTCTGAAATCAAAACAATTATATATATTTTAAAAATCAACAAGTAATGGGTTTTCTAATGTAGAAATTAAAAGTCTGTGGAGAACCAACCTGAATAAAATTAGAAGAAAATTGAAAAATACATACACTACATACTTCTCTTAATCTCGTACATTCTAATGAAGCTTTAGTTTTGTTTGCTTAGTAATCTAGTTCAAGTATCGGCAAGTTTTGTCACTCAAGCGACAAGAAAATCAGAAGACAGCTTCACTAGATGCAAGCAATCCTGCAACACTTCCAGTTAACTGGCTTATAATTCACTTCTTCCAAGGGTGCCGTGATTGCCAACAGAAAGAAGAGCTGGCAAGAAGTTCTACCACTTTTCAAACTTCCATAAAAAATTAAGTTGGTATATAATTTCCAGGAGTCACTTTGTGAAAACGTGTACATCCTATCACAGATCTCTACCAGGTGATGGTTTTGCTGATTAAAGGGCCTTTGGGGACAAGGAGATTCAGTAGCATCTGCCGTTTCTCCCAACTCTACCGCACCCTACCCTCCTGCCCTCCGTGCCCAGAGCCATGGATACCTTCCAACCTCTGTCAACCCCAGGAACAGGAACAGGAACACCGTGAGGTCATCTTGACTCTTCTTTGTCTACCTGGGTGTGCCCAAGTCAGTTTTTCCTTCCTGGTGTGTCTTGAATTGCTCTTTCCTATTGGAACTACCTCCACCCTTGTCCCGATCCTCGCCAACCCTCCCTGGGCTGTGGGAAGCATCCCTCCACACTACCTGGCAGAGGGCTGCCACATCATCCCACATTCCTTGCACATCTAAACATCCGAGTCTTCCACTGATTTACATTAAAAAAATAAACATCACCCCGATTCCATGAACCTCAATCACGCAACTGCTCTTTAGACTCCTGATCCCCCTGTCCAAGGCATGCTCGTCATGCATGTCCCACCTACGCACGTAGGAATGCCTGGTCTGCTTCACCTGGGCCCTTATGCAAACCTTTGGGGAAGGCTACATGTCAATCACAGATACCCCTCCCTCTACCCCAAATGCCTAGACAGCACATTTATCCTTCTGAGTTGGTTGGAAAATTATTACTCAATATCAACTGACCAAGCACCAGTCCAGATGCTGGGAAAAAATATGAGAGAAATTTAAGACATGGTCCCTGCCTTTGAGAAGGTTGGCACGTAGATAGAACTAAAATGTCCAGGCCCCATTCTCTTATCATGTCTCAAAGCAGATGACCTCATCGGAGGGGAAGCAGTACCGGACAATGGAAAATCCAAGGGCTTTAACTATGATCCTCTGGGAAATGCTGGCCACAGAGCCCCAACCATAACAGTCCCATATGGTTAGTTTCTGCCCAACTCTTCCTGGTAGCTTGCCCTTTAAGACACTTTACCCTTTACTTCTAGATGACAAAATGTATTTTTACACTCAGATACTGATTGCTTATTTCTTTTCATTCAGCTGCTCCCATATCAGTGTTCCTGTCTTAGATCATAAAGTCATTACAGTCCAGATAACAAGTTTATTTCGTTCCCTTTGTAGCATATAACATGCAGAATTCCAAGAGGGAGGTGGGATTCCAGATAGAAAAATGCTTTTATACTCATACATTAAATATATGAAGTGCTCCAAGAAAAAAATGGATTCACCGCAATTTAATTAGGACGTCCTGGGCCACAGGCACTTAGCTAGCGTCTGGCTGGCATCCCATCAGCGGGCCTGAATTTGCTGGCTGTCGAAGAGCATGCGCAGCTCGGGGGTTTGCAGGAAAGAGCCATGTCAGACGGCTGAGATGTGGGCAACGCCCCACCTCCTTCCCGGTGCCCACACAATCGTGTCCACTATGTGTTTTGTTCAGAGACTATTTTACTTATAGTAGACTGCTTGTGTCATTCAAAATTCACCATTGTTTAGGTGCTACTTTACGTTAGATTCCTCCTGCAAAAATAGAATTGGAGGCACACTGGATAATCAGTGAGAGGTTCGGGGGGTGACCTCGATCCTGTTCAGGCTTACCTAGAAGCTCATCCACAGACCATTTTATGAATTGGGATTGCTACCAACCCTGTCCTCCCCTGGGGCAGTCTTCACAGAATGCTGTACAACTATGCAAGGGCAAAGCGAGAATTAGAATTAAAACACTACTGTGTCCTTTGGAGGAATAGAAAATGTGGTATTAGTTTCCAGATACATGAGACATTTCTTAGAACTTCCAGTATGTATTGAATTGTGCCTGCCCCTAAAGTGGGAAAGTTGCAGTTATTAAATAGACTTGCAACAAAAGGATAAAGTTAATGTTCCAGTATGCCCTATAATCAACAATTTTTACGCATAACCTAAAGCTCCAAAACTAATTAGAAAAAATTAGCAATAACAAGATATATATGCATATACAGATCAATCTACATCTACAAGATCTATATTTACAGGTCGACATATCAATCAATCAATCAATCAATCACTTCTGTAATAGAGGGTTAAGAGAAAATCGTTTTGAAGAAATTGCTTAACTTTCCCCCTGGTAATGTCTTTCTGTCCCAACTGTTTTATGACAGTGCCCTGCATACATTAGGCAATCAGTAAGTATTTGTTAACCTATACATATAAAAGCCTAAGCTATGACATGCACTGACCACCAGGGGGCAGATGCTCAATGCAGAAGCTGCCTCCTGGTGGTCAGTGCGCTCCCACAGCCAACCTCCCACAGCCAGCCAACCTCCCGTGGTCCTTCCCCTCTGGCCTGCCCAAATCGGCCCAATCGGGACTGGGTGAGATGGCCCCAATCTGCCCCCATTGTCAGCCAGGCCGAGGGACCCCACCCATGAACAAATACGTGCACCGGGCCTCTAGTTGATTATAAAGAGCTAGCAAAGAACATACACACTAAGACTTTATATGTTCAATTCTCACCTGGGATTCCCTCCTCTCTACTCATCCGCTTGTGCATTCGGATATACTCTGTATGTCTATTAGACATAAGGCACTACCATAGCTGCTGGGTGGTCTAAGAAAGAGCTAGGCACAGATCTGCTCCCAGTGAGCTTCCTGGCTTAAAAAGCAAAAACAACCCCTTACCGGTTTGGCTCAGTGCATAGAGCGTCGGCCTGCGGACTGAAGGGTCCCAGGTTAGATTCTGGCCAAGGGCACATGCCTGGGTTGTGGGCTCAACCCCCAGTAGGGGGCATGCAGGAGGCAGCCAATCATTGATTCTCTCTCATCATTGATGTTTCTATTTCTCTCTCCCTTCCTCTCTAAAATCAATAAAATATAATAAAATTAAAAAAGCAAAAACAAGTGCTAGCTGGTTACCTATAAGGTAGAGAGCTACAGAAATGTAAGTGCACCTGGAACCTAGACAGTAGGTAGATACAGAACTAGAAGGATCAGGAAAGTCTTCATAAAAGAGGGAGTTTTGACTGAATTTTTAGAAATTTGGTGGAGTCACAATTACATAGGCACTAGGACCTAAATTAGGTATACGATGAAATTCACATACAGTAAAAGTATCCCTAAAACGCAGTAAGATTTTGCCCTACTTTGACTGGCAAAGCATCCATCAGTGTGCCCCGTCCTGTGAGGTGATCCTCCGGTGTAGGAATTGCTTTCTCCCACTGAACACCCAATACCGTGTCTTTGGCTTGTGTTTAGGAGCCAGGTCATATGGGAAGAAAGTATGTTTGTTTGTTTTTTAAGATTTTTAAATGGATTTTTAGAGAGAAAGGAAGGAAGGTAAAGGGGGAGAGAGGGAGAAACATCAATGTAAGAGCCCTGACTGGTTTGGCTCAGTGGATAGAGCATTGGCCTGCAGACTGAAAGGTCCCAGGTTCGATTCTGATCAAGGGCATGTACCTTGATTGCTGGCACATCCCCAGTAGGGGGTGTGCAGGAGGCAGCTGATCGATGTTTCTCTCTCATCGATGTTTCTAACTCCCTATTCCTCTCCCTTCCTCTCTGTAAAAAAACCAATAAAATATTTTAAAAAATCAATGTGAGAGCAAAACATCAGTCAACTGCCTCCTGCTCCTCTCCACTGGGAATTGAGCCTACTACCTGGGCATGTGCCCTGACCAGGAATCGAACCGGCAACCTTTCGTGCACAGGATGATTCCCAATCCACTGAGCCACACCGGCGGCCATGGCTGGGAAGAAAGTATCTTTAAGTACCAGGATCACACAGAGTGTGGAAGGCTCATGCCCACGGGGTGTTTAGGGACTGAGAACACAGCCGAAGGAAGAGCTGGCTCCTGCTCCCCTGCTTCCTGAGGGGCATGGAACGCAGAACTGCCTGACCTGTTTAATTTGCATTTTTAACTTTGGCTGTCTGCCTAAGGAACCTGCCAAATGCAATGTAAGTTAAATGCAGGTGGTGATGGGATGCCACTATAAGAAAGATCTGAACATGTGTTTGTTAGCAGGAAAGGCAGTAGTAGCCCAGTAATGGCATTTGAACAAAGGATGGAAAGGCACATAGGGATATTCAGAGGGCATTTTCAGTTCAAAGTGTCCTAGATGTGAGTTCAAGTCTTAATCCTCCTCTTAGTAGCCGTCTGATGATCGTCAAATTTCTTAACAGCTTTATCATCAATTTCTTTCCTCTCTCTCTCTCTCTCTCTCTCTCCAATAAAAACATATCCTTGGGTGAGGATTTAAAAAAAAGAAAAGAATACTGTAGTTAGAGGGCTGTCTGCACCACCACCTCCTCTCGCCCCTGCCCCTCAATACTAAGGAAAGCCCAGGGGTCTTCAGAGGGAGGAACATAAAGGAGAGAGTAAACAGAAAGAAAAGGAAACATCGATGTGGGAGAGACACATCGATTGATTGCCTCCTGCAATCGCCCCGACAGGACTGGGAATGGAACCTGCAACCCAGGCATATGTCCTAACTGGGAATTGAACCAGCACACAGGTCAATGCTCAACCAGTTAGCCATGCTGGCCAGACTATACTTTTAAATTTATACTGAATTAAGTCTAGCAAATGTGTGTATTCACCATTCAAGGAGAGTAAACAAACGTACATAGCCGGGGCACAACTTGGCCCATGTGGGAACATTCAGCCAGCCTGTGTTAAAACTGGCTCGAAGACATGAGTAGTGGGGTGTGGGGGGCACTGGGGGGATAAGGACACATATATAATACCTTAATAAAGGGGGGGGGGGCGGTTGAGCCTGGACTCATTAACCAGGAGGCCATGGTTTGATTCCTGGTAGGGCACATGCCTGGGTTTCAGGCTCCATCCCTAGTAGGGGGTGTGCACGAGGCAGGCAATTGATAATTCTCTCTTATCACTGATGTTTCTGGGCGGTTGAGCCTGGACTCATGAACCAGGAGGCCATGGTTTGATTCCTGGTAGGGCACATGCCTGGGTTTCAGGCTCCATCCCTAGTAGGGGGTGTGCACGAGGCAGGCAATTGATAATTCTCTCTTATCACTGATGTTTCTATCTCTTTATCCCCCGCTTCCTTCCTCTCTGAAACCAATTTTAAAAAATTTAAAAACAAAACAAAACTGCTGCAGAAAGTCAAGCCACGAGACAATAGAACCAATTACCTCGAGATGGGGTGTGATCATGTGCTAATCATTCACGGAACACTGTTTTCGAGTGGTGACTGCTGGGTTTAAGTATGTACACTATAGTTGTAGATATGTAATATTTACTTATGTTGGTGAAATTACTACAGTATTTTTTTCAACATATGGCCTATTTGCTAAAGTTTTTTAAAAATAAC
The DNA here is from genome assembly GCF_000327345.1 of Myotis davidii. Classification (NCBI taxonomy): domain Eukaryota; kingdom Metazoa; phylum Chordata; class Mammalia; order Chiroptera; family Vespertilionidae; genus Myotis; species Myotis davidii. Next base: position 3,871,400 of record NW_006283588.1, read on the forward strand.
AGTGAATTGCCCGACAGTGTTGCTCAGTGGTTGAGCATTGACCTATGAACCACAGTCACGGTTCGGTTCCAGGTCAGGACACATGCCTTGGTTGTGGGCTCGATCCCAGAGTGGGGCGTGCACGAGGCAGCTGATTGATGATTCTCTCTCAACATTGATGTTTCTATTTCTCTCTCCCTTTCCCTTCCTCTCTGAAATCAATAAAAATATATTTAAAAAATAATAATAACAGTGAATTAATAACAATAAAAAAAACCCTGTTAATGAATTATAAGCAAATCTTGGTTAAAAGCATTTTAAAATTAACAGGTTGAATCTCGGAGGGAAGACAAGGACGGGTGTGTGTGTATTTTGGA
>NW_006283588.1:3875433-3879341 GCF_000327345.1 Myotis davidii
GAGTGAAAGGGAGGGAGAAGGAGAGAGAAAGAGAGAGAAAAGGAAACATCGATGTGGGAGAGACACATCGATTGATTGCCTCCTGCAATCGCCCCGACAGGACTGGGAATGGAACCTGCAACCCAGGCATGTGTCCTAACTGGGAATTGAACCAGCACACAGGTCAATGCTCAACCAGTTAGCCATGCTGGCCAGACTATACTTTTAAATTTATACTGAATTAAGTCTAGCAAATGTGTGTATTCACCATTCAAGGAGAGTAAACAAACGTACATAGCCGGGGCACAACTTGGCCCATGTGGGAACATTCAGCCAGCCTGTGTTAAAACTGGCTCGAAGACATGAGTAGTGGGGTGTGGGGGGCACTGGGGGGATAAGGACACATATATAATACCTTAATAAAGGGGGGGGGGCGGTTGAGCCTGGACTCATGAACCAGGAGGCCATGGTTTGATTCCTGGTAGGGCACATGCCTGGGTTTCAGGCTCCATCCCTAGTAGGGGGTGTGCACGAGGCAGGCAATTGATAATTCTCTCTTATCACTGATGTTTCTATCTCTTTATCCCCCGCTTCCTTCCTCTCTGAAACCAATTTTAAAAAATTTAAAAACAAAACAAAACTGCTGCAGAAAGTCAAGCCACGAGACAATAGAACCAATTACCTCGAGATGGGGTGTGATCATGTGCTAATCATTCACGGAACACTGTTTTCGAGTGGTGACTGCTGGGTTTAAGTATGTACACTATAGTTGTAGATATGTAATATTTACTTATGTTGGTGAAATTACTACAGTATTTTTTTCAACATATGGCCTATTTGCTAAAGTTTTTTAAAAATAACAGTGAATTGCCCGACAGTGTTGCTCAGTGGTTGAGCATTGACCTATGAACCACAGTCACGGTTCGGTTCCAGGTCAGGACACATGCCTTGGTTGTGGGCTCGATCCCAGAGTGGGGCGTGCACGAGGCAGCTGATTGATGATTCTCTCTCAACATTGATGTTTCTATTTCTCTCTCCCTTTCCCTTCCTCTCTGAAATCAATAAAAATATATTTAAAAAATAATAATAACAGTGAATTAATAACAATAAAAAAAACCCTGTTAATGAATTATAAGCAAATCTTGGTTAAAAGCATTTTAAAATTAACAGGTTGAATCTCGGAGGGAAGACAAGGACGGGTGTGTGGGTAGGGAGTGATTAACCAAAGAACTTATATGCACATATGCATAACCTATGGACACAGACAATGATGTGGTGAAGTTGGATGCAGGGTGGAGCAGGTCAATGTGGGAAAAAGGAAGGACATCTCTAATACTTCAAAAATAAAGATACATTTTCAAAAAATTAACACGGTATTAATTTTCACATATGACATGTGGGCTGGAAATTTTGTCTGTTCGATCCAAAGTCTGTTAAATCAAGGTCCACAAAGTCAAGGGTTTACTGTATAGTCTGGAGGTGCACCGGCGTATCACAGGCAAATATCTTTTCACGATCGATTGTTGGTCTACGAGACTATCTAGAGATAGAAATATTTCACCCCCAATTCCTAAAGAGTGACTCAGGCATCAAGTGAGTGGCAAAAGCATAATTGGATGAATTATATCTGGTTTTACCAATCATCAATGTAAAGATATTCACAAAACAACCCACGAACACTGCTCCCCTTCTCCCCCCACATCCCCCTGCCATCCTGGTCCCCCACTTCAGGGGAAAAGACTGCGGAGGGGGGGGTGGGGGCGAGGGCACATATCCTTACCTCAGACAGTAGGTGCTGAATCACAACGGTTAATGCTTCAAACTTGGCATTCCCGCAGGAAACAAGCTGCTTAAGGTGCAGGATAAACCGACTCTGCTTCTCCGATTTGGTTTTATACTGAGCCAACTCGAGTGTTTTCTCAGAGGAGAGCACATCTGGAGACGTCTGAGTTTGGATGCATAAACTCCTGGGAGTCTTTTGTCTGCCGTTTTCAACTGCAAAAGGAATTAGTAAGAGGTAGTGACATATATGATTGTGATTTCTAGAATAAGCACCATATGCATTCAGATACAACGAGAGAAGCCACAGAAATGCATGTAAGTTGTGTTTACATAAGGAAAGCATATGAATGAGAACTGGAATGAATCGCATATCTAGATGTTCAGAATTCATGAACACAGACAATGGCTTTCATTGTGACTTTAAAAGCTCTCTATGGGGCAGAGAAGTTATCTACATGAAGCAACCCAGAAACAGAAAAACTGTGTGCAAAATCATGTTGATTTCGTAGCTTCTAATTTCCTAGGTACACTGGCACCGAAACCTGACTATCACTGTTAGTCTGACTCTATATTCTGGTCACATACGCCCGAAAGAAAAACACAAATTATTGGACTTTAAATGCCTTCCCCTCCCCCTACACATTTTTTACGATCTTCCCGCCCTTTCCCTGCTGCTGGCCTGGTCATTACAAAGATTTATATCGAAGATGAGTCACTTCCTAGTCTCTAAAGAATCAACGTGTACATTTAAAATCCACTCACATTTTGTCCCTTATCTTTAAATTCACTGTTAAGAGTACTAGACTCTTGACTATGCTATTTCATTTTCTATCAAATACAAGCTTTGCTGGTTTTTCCCCTTCCAACTAGTAGTAATAGCTATAAATACCCTGTTTAAAGCGCATGTTACTACTCGCCACGCCGAGTGATGACTCACTTTGTGTGCCAGGGGGCCCTGGGAATTACTCTTCTCTATTTTAAATGAAAACCTGTTCAGTTTAGGAGCCATTCCAAATGTCTCCGTCACTTTAAGTATCAAACAGATTGGGAAAGCAGGAGACAAGCTGTTTCGCTTCTTGAGACAAGTAGGCCAAATACTCAAAACAAATCTAAATCTAAAAAATTAAAAAGCTACCAGAAAATGTAAAAAACCTCACATGTTTCCTTGTTCTCACAGGCATTTGCTGTGGCATCCACATTCTGTGGTAACCAAGGCAATTTTATAAACTAATTATTTTCTCTAATTTTTCAGGGAAAGGAAAACTACAGTGATTTCTTGAAGGGAAATAAACAAAGAAACCTCAGTATTTGTGATCCAAGAACCAATGGCCAAAAACAGAAAATAAAAAAATAAAAAAGGCATTCATTTTCTATGGCTGCTTTCCATAGTTAAACAACTCGTATCTGTACTCATGCTTGATAATTCTCAGTTCTAAAATGACTGAAATATCTGTTGTGTTTGCAAATTACTAGAAAAGAGGGGGAAAGTGTTTCTCCAGGATTCTTTATTAGTCATCATTAATCGTTGTCTGTCAATAATTGCCAATTCCCCAGATGGAGAAAGTAACTGAATTAATAGTCGTAATATGAAAGTCCTGAAGGAAGAACAACTTTATCAAGTCACTATATTCATGAAAAAAGATCTAAATATTTTTAAATTATGACAAAGTATCTGAGCTTTGTATTCCTTTATTTCATCGTTTCCTAAAATGTTCTTAGAACTTTTCTTTTTCCTATACATATAATAATAATTACATCATGTTTTACTGTTCATAGAGGGTCTCGCTTTCCTCTCTTTCCATTCTCCCCGTCACCCTTGGTAGGGAAGGTGATATTCAGAGATGAGGGCCTTGCCCAGGTGTAGACAGGCAGCTTCTATGGGACAGATTCAAGGTCAGGACCTAGGTCTCCGAAGTCAAGTCTCTACTATTCCCATACATTTTGGAAAGGGAATATGGGGTGGAAATGTAATGTATTTCATCACTAAAACAAATATGTATGCAATAACCTTGATAAGATGTTACTTTAATACATTCAAGCCCATTATCTGAGAACTCTTCATTTCAATAAACTTACATATAAACATCGATTTCATACAGTGTTTTTTGTTTTTTACACAAAACCAAAAACAAAACAACAACAAAACA
>NW_006283588.1:3884572-3897375 GCF_000327345.1 Myotis davidii
TAATAATAATACATCATGTTTTACTGATCATAGAGGGTCTCGCTTTCCTCTCTTTCCATTCTCCCCGTCACCCTTGGTAGGGAAGGTGATATTCAGAGATGAGGGCCTTGCCCAGGTGTAGACAGGCAGCTTCTATGGGACAGATTCAAGGTCAGGACCTAGGTCTCCGAAGTCAAGTCTCTACTATTCCCATACATTTTGGAAAGGGAATATGGGGTGGAAATGTAATGTATTTCATCACTAAAACAAATATGTATGCAATAACCTTGATAAGATGTTACTTTAATACATTCAAGCCCATTATCTGAGAACTCTTCATTTCAATAAACTTACATATAAACATCGATTTCATACAGTGTTTTTTGTTTTTTACACAAAACCAAAAACAAAACAACAACAAAAAAACCAGGACAGCAATAAACACTTTTAACTCTTTGACCACCCAGAATATACTGCAACATAGGTAGATATGTGCCCACGCCCATGCTCCTGGTTGGTATCACTGCTGTATGTCCTACCAATACTTATTGAAATATTCATTTACTTATTGATACATTGCTTTTCAATTCATCATTTCTTGAATCCTTAACAATGTTTGATTTTCTTTTTACAATTGTGTATGCTAATCATTTTTTATACTTTAACACAATATCAAAGTTTAAAAACTGTAAGGTTATAATTATTTACAAAATCTGAGTGGTAAATCTTTCATGTTAACAGTTTTAGCGAAAACATTCTTTAGTATTCTCATCCACTTACTCTTTCAGATGAATTTTAATATTCAACGGTAAGTTTTAGTAAGTTTTTTCATAAGAAAACATATTTAATTAAATGTAAATTAGCATATGAAACATTGTTTTTCCACACTGAGGTTGCGAATACAGGGACTGCCTTTATAGCACCAAAGTTTATATTTTTCTGCAAATTACCTCCTATACCAAAGTCAGGCCATAGTTAAGTATTTACGCTTGGCTCCTTGGTGAACTACTTTTTCCCCCGCTGTATTATCAAGATTTTTTTAAATTTTAACTTAGAACTGTACTGAAAGTATTTGCCAGAGAAGAAAGGGCGGGAACGGAGGCTGCTTCAGTGAAACCCCAGCTGTCCTTACACCAGCCTCTTTTCCCCTCAGGCTTTCTGAGTGGCCTGAGAACTGGAATTTCCAGAGTGGGGGAAGCCCGTTCATCAGCATCGGCCCCTGAGCGTCCAGCCCTGAAAACCCGCGACACTGCTCTGTCTGGGGAAGTGATCAGAATCCTCAGATCTGCCATCAAGTTGCAGCGCTAAACGCTACCTGAGAACCTCATCCAAGCATTTAAAACGATTCCGGTCACGTCTGTCTGCATAATTTCATTTACTCAAGTTGATGTTTGAAGACATAAAAGCTGGGTGAGAATCCTTCTCTGACACACCCTGGCACAAACTATTGGATTCACAGCTGGGAAGCCAGAATTTATCCAGGTATGAATCCTACAAGGGAGAAAAATGACATCTATAGAGCGGTTTTCATTGCAGACTTGTTGGCAAAGAAAAGGTTGAAGAAACAACCCGAATGTCCATAAGTAGAGGATTGGTTAAAAAATTACAGTACATTTATATAGTGGAACACCACAGCTGTGACAGAACTACGAACTCTTGTGGTAAATGAAAAAAAGCATACTAAGGAACAATGTAGATAATATGCCCTATTGTATAAAGATGGGAATGTAAGACCACATTTTATTTTCTTCTCTTAAAGGCATAACAAAGCTATTGCATAATACACATAAAAGTACTAACAATGTTTGCTTTTCCAGAGAAGAGAACGGGAACCAGACAGATACAAGGCATTCTAACGCATTTTTCATACTTTTTAACCACGTGGTAAATATTACCTATTCAAAATGAAAAAGTAGTATCATTTCTTTTAAAAGATGGTTAAAATGAATTCTGAGCACTTAAAATCTTTATTTAACACTTAGCTATGGAGAAAACATAGTCAATCTGTGTTTCTTCCTTGGGGGATCTAGACAGGATTCTAAAAAACATGAGTTTTATTGCATATGAATACTCAGAATAGATTGACATTTAAGGAGAGAAGAAAACAAACATATTCTCCTTCTAAGAGTGCATGTCTTCAAATGGTAACAAAAGAGCCAATACGCTAATAAGCTGCACTCTACCTAGAGCTGGAAAAGCAAGTTGTGACCTCAATCTTCCGCTCCAAGTACTGAGCTCCCTAAGGACAAAATTGTACCACATGGTAGCAGATGACCCAATTTGAGCATCCTTCTCACCCTCCTCACTCCTGACTCAACTAAAGATCAGAGATGATGCAAAAGTCTCCGGTAATGCTCAAAGCCCCAGTGCTCAAACATAGGGTATTTCATACTACTAAACACAACAGTTTCCCTTAAATCCCACAGGATTCATTATGTATAGGAAATGAGCATAATGTGAACCAAACTTTGCCCTTACATTCCATTTATTAGCATATTACCTCTTTGATAATAAAAGCTGTATTTAAAGGCATAAAATATTCTATCATACCTATTAACAGGATATGTTCTGATTTCAAAGGATCAATTTAACCCGAAGCTTTGAAATTAAACGCTGACTTCTACATAGATTCAGATATCTCTCAACAAGATAATTATCTAATTACCACTATCGTGTCCGAGCCAACCTTCCCAGGATTCATTCTAATGAAACTGAATCCTCCAACAGGAAAACAAAAGTCCTGCATCAAAGATATTTACCTGAAAAATAGCAGGGTAACATTGCTTGCTATCTTGGTTCTTTTTCCTCAGAAACCTCCAACTTAATAAAAGTTAAAAACTAGCCTAATGATCTTACTTATCATCTTCTTAAAGTAGCAGACAATGAGAAACAGAACTACTTTTTTCAGGCTCAAGTCACTCAAGCATATAGATCCCCATCTCAAGACTCAACACCATTTTTGAGAGACATGGACCAACCATCGTCACATCCTAGCTGCTGAGGCCACATCCATCCTAAGGCCAAACAAGCCATTTACTGAATCTCCTGGATTTCTAAATATTAAAATCGACTCGGAGACAAGACCTACCAGGAGAGTGCCTTGGTTTCCATGAAACACACAACTAAACACAGAATGTAGTAATAATGTTGCCTGGTGTCTTGTAGACTCATTGATCTACTCATTCACTCACCAAATCTTTATCAGAATCTACCATAATGGTTTTCTGTGGTCGCCAGACCTTCCCTGGGGTCCTGGGGAGCAAGGGAGGCATGTAGAAGAGGTTGGTAGTGTACAGGGAGGCCTGAAAACACCAAGGGGGTCTCTGCTGAATTGATTTTCCCTAGTATTAATCTCTTCCTATTGGACTTGCACACATCCACCTATCTGAATGCGAGTGAGTCATTAGGTGGTCTGTGCTTTCTATGAGATACCGCCTTGAAAACGAATGTTTGTGGGTGAATAAGATGTAGGTAATGAACTAATGGGCGAGCGAGCGTTCTCTAACTTTCTACCCACACCCTGGAGAGACGACTGCTTCCCTTCTCTCTACCTTAATTTGAACCGATATATCTTAAAACCTTATTAGAAACACCTATCTCTACACAAGTCCTTCCGGTCAGTATTTCCTCAGCCTTAGACGGTGGGTGTGTACTCTGGGATATTCCACGAAAGCAAAGCACTGAAGTGCAAATTATTGGGCAATGTGTGTTCTGGTAAGAGGGAGTGCCCCGTTAAGAACCGATGGCCCAAATGACACTCATCCAGCGAGCGTCTACCTGACGTCTTCCTCAACAAAGTGGCCCTTGCTTTTAAGGAACTTCTTGGCAGCAGAGACAGAAATAGGTCATCGACAATGGCAATATGATTTGATAATGAGAGAGCAGAATGAGTACACAGACTGGGGAGGGCACAGATGATCTGGGGTTGTCAAGAAGGGGTTCTACAGACAGGATGGACATTTGCACACTTGGCAGACAGAGAAGGCCAGAAAATACAGAGGCATAGGGAGATACAGGAGGCCCTGGAGGCCCTGGGGGCCAGTGCTCCTGGTGTTACAGCAAGATGAAGTGGCGGGCAGCATACATGGGGGCGAGAGCATGCGTGCCATTCAGGGTTTCATCTGGTAGGAGGCACAGAACAACGCTGAGCCGGAGGCTGGAGGCGTGTGGGAGAAACTCTGAGGGGGGATGGTCAGGAGGGAGCCCAGCAGGAGACACTCAGGGGTCAGCGGCAGTAAGAACAGGCAGCAAAACATAAATGTGTTCATGAGGCAAAACAGGAGGATTAGTGACCAGCTGGGCCAAGGGAACCCGGGGTGAGTCACACGTTTCCAGCTAGGAAATAACACGAAGAGGAGTAGATTATCGCTTGGGAATGTGAGGGCAGGGAGAGGGGAAGGTGTGGGTCAGGGTGAGGAAGGTGTGGGTCATGCGCTAACACTGCTCTTTGTTCTCCAAAGAGAGTCTATTCTAAACTCACCTGCTCCATAGCACTTTCCAAATTTAGTGATCTGCCGTCTCATTTTCCTGAGGAGCAATCAGCTTTTATTTCCCACTGACCTGCATATTGCTCCTAACACACACTATTAACTGTCTAGTTGTCTCTATGAACAGTGACCCACAGTAACCTGGACCTTACCAAGATAGTTAAGAAATAATTGTTCACGTCATCAATTATTGGTTTAAGTTTGTATAAAACTTAACAATGTAGGAATAGAATACCCACTATAAATGCTCTACTGATAAAACATTAATCTTTTTTTAACCCATTTTAAGTATATAAAAGCCACACCTAAAGTTGAGAACATTTTCTCTCAATGTATTATTTTAAACCTGAAAATTAATTCATTTAAGGGATCAAAATGTTAATCTCTATGTTCAAACAACAAAGTGACTTGAAAGTATTTAATTGACATAACTACGAAATAGGTAATCATTACCAAAAAACTTCCGTGTCCTAAAAGAGAAAAAACAATAAGGTCTATTGCGAAATTCAGCCTATTAAATGACGTGCTCCCCTTACGTATAAGCAGCTGAGAGTCAGCTTTTGAGAAATCACTGTTTTGCCTTCTCTGTGGCAGAAACTACAACAAGGCTCTAACCCTCTCATACCTGCATGTACTATAGAGAGTGGAGAAGTCAGACACTCAATATCCCAGAGTCCCTTGTGGGTAGAGACAGCCATGTGACAAGACTTAGCCAATGAGATGTAAGCTTTAGAGATTTGGCACCGCCCCTTCCCTATTTTGTCCTGCCTGGGGCAGCCATTGTGAGATCACGAGGCAACAATCATGAGGGAAGTGCTGAGAAGCAGCAGAGAAGCTGACCCTGATGTTGCTGAGCTACTGAACGACGTCGGAGCTGCTTTGAAGGCGAGACACAGAAGCGCCTTCTTAGCTGTCTTAACAAACTGCAGCTAAAAGCAATTCTGCTTGACAGTCTCAAAAATGAATACCAAACAAAAGAACATAACTGGATGACTTTCATTCTAATTAAGCACATGTAGTCACATTCTGCCTCACTCTGACAGAACATCAGGTTAGTCAGAATAGTTCTCTTCGCTCTGGCCGGAGGCTCAGTTGGTTGGAGCATCCCGTACACCAAAAGGTTTCGGGTTCAATTCCTGTTCAGGACATATACCTAGGGCGCAGGTTCCATAGCCTGTCAGGGACATAGGGGAGGCACCTGATTGATGTTTCTCTCTCTCCCTCTCCCTTTCTCTCTATTTCTAAAATCAATTTTTTTTTAATTATCCTCAGGTGAGGATAACAAAGAAAATAGTCCTCTTCAGTGCAGCTTTAAGTAAATGAAAATATTTTCTGTTAATAGTTCTCATGCCCTTCCTCAATGTATTTGCATATACATCTCTCCTTTTTGCTATAATAATTGCCTTTTAAAAATCCTCACCAAAGGATATGTCCTCATTGACTTTAGAGAAGAAGAAGAAGGGGGGGTGGGGGGAGAAGGAGGAAGAATCCTCAATGTGCTTTTTAAATGTTGACACTAAGCCATGCTGGCTGGGCTATCAATGTGCTTTTAAGGTCACTAGCTCAGCAAAACCAACTCTGTTTTTCAGTGCAAGTAACTTCACTTGAATCAATGAGAGCATTTCCTCAAAATGGCACTTTTCAGAATAATTAATATCGCTCTCTCCAGCTTCACAGAAAGCCTGAATTCTAATCCAACTGGTGGCAAGAACTATTTCTCCTTAGAAGATTCGTCCCCCTTCACTGACTCATTATAAAATTTGAACTGATACCTTCAGGCAAGATTCTGAAACAGACTGAGCCAAGCACTTGGGCAGGAGACCGTGGCCAGCAATCAGGTGGTCAGTGAAGCCACTCCTGGACCTCAGGTGATGCCAGCCTTTACCTCCCGCTGACACCTGCAGCCATGCCCGGTGCCCTGACGTCACTCAGAACTCCGAGAAATTCTCTCTTTCTTTCTTGGCCCCTGTTCACAGAGGAAATTACATGCTGGCTCCAACAACACACTCTTGTCGACGGTGCCACACAGTAACAATACACAGACACGCCCGGCACACAATGCCATGTGAGGGTTCGGTGACAGAGCCTGTTCCCGCTGGGTCCCTCTGAGCACCATCCTTACTGCTGGCACCTCTCTCTCCACAGTTTATGCCCACAGTCTGGACCACCTGGATAAAGACACCCTCACCCACGGGCGCCTCACCCACGCCCCGTCATGACTACTTGATGTTCTACATCTGTCTCCCTCCATTAAATTGTGGGCTGTGTGGAGACAGGGGCCACGTGTGACGCAGTCCTGGCTCTATCTGCAGCATCTAGCATTGTACCTGACACATATACATGTCTAATAAGTATTTATTTATGAAATGAATGAATGAATGGATCCTGCAATGTGAACAGGTTTAGAAACGGGAAAGGCTGGTGCCCAAAACCAAAAATATAAAATCATTCAAACAGCCTGAAGTATTAGGTTAGGGGATATGAAACGGTCCATATTTTTTACTTGTAAAAAGAGTAATTTCCAATGCTCCAGCCTAATAGCAAAGTCTGAGCTAGAGGAGTGGCAGAGGGTAAAAACAAATAGAGATTTCCTACCACAGAGTCTTAGATTCTTGCAATGAGTTAGTTACGGCCAAATGACCAAGAGCAAGGATTCCAAGGTGATAGATTAAATGACAGGACAAGGGAACAACATGGTGTCACAAAGAGAAATAAATAAATCAGGCATATTGACAGAGTTTGAGAGAGAAGGAGAGAATTTGTTTCGATACAATGAATTTTCAGGTGTCAGTAATACATCCAGGGAGTTATAAATTTATAGCCAGAAAATCCTCGGAATGTCAGGTTAAAGGGATTTCGGAAATCATCTCTTCGGATTCCTTTCTGTTGTAGCCTGTATGGTTACTAGTATGTGATCAAGGTCTCTGACGTGGTGACCAGCAAAACCAAGGCAACAAACCCCGGGCTCCTGGAAACCTGGTCACCACCACTGCCACTAGGGCAACCAACACAACTTCCCTTAGTAAGAATACAGACACTGCTGCTGCCTGCAGCCACACGGAGAAGAAAAGACACAGGGTCTTCGTCATCCATTCTACTGGGAGACTTCTCCGTCCTTAAAGGTATATCATACAGATAAAGCTCACAAAAGATTCTTACTGGGGGTGAGTAGAATTAAATACTTGACATAATTTTAAAATCCTCTCCACGCACAAAACCCTTTTTTCCGTCACTACTATCTGCTGGATCTAAAAGAATTAGAGCAAAATTCACAGCCAGGAAAATCTATAACCCAGAAATTTTAAACAGAGGCCCCGGGTTTTAGTCCCATCTCTGCCACAGGCTGTGTTCACCTCTCTGGGCCTCAGACTTCTTGGCGGCAAATAAGACCAGCCAGATGCCCTCTCAGTGCACTCCAGCTCTGAAAACTGTGACTGCACTCAAATGGAGGTTGGAAATAGGTTTCTATAAGTTCTGAGAATAAAATGTAATGAAAAGAGCCCAATTAGTTCAACTCTGGTCATCAAAGCCTTGTCTCTTTGGCTTAAGCTGCCTTGGAAAGCTAACTGCTTCACAAAAATACACACGCGGCTGAAGATGATCACTGAGGATTGGTGAAATAAACCATGGCTCGCCCGACAATGGGTGTCATGTGACCATTAAGAAGAATGAGTGAGATAAATAAATGTGTTGATGTGAAAATCTAAGACATGTTAACTTTCAAAAGGGCCATCCAGGCTTCCACATGATCAGAAACTACCAGGGGCGGTAAGGCATCCCCTGAGAGTGGCTGCCTCCTGGAGGGGGCAGGGCTGGGTGAAAACTGAACAACCTTCTATACTGTTAGGTTTTCCTTTTTAACTGGGAGTATGAGTAATATTTTTAAGTTAAAATTAGAAGCTTTTGGAGCTGCTTTAGATCACCCAGATTATTACAAATACAGGGCACCCTTTTTGTTTTCTAATGTTGAAAAAACTACAGTGACATATAGGCTGGGAGAAACACAGCCACTGTTTACCTGCTAACCTGCCTCGGGTACCTCTAGCTGCCAGACCAGATGGAGAGGGAAAGGTGAGCTGACTCCGGTGGCAGGTCAAGAGGAGTTATGAAACATGAGGAAGAGGTGCTGGAAAAATGAGAATTATCCCACAGAGAAGGGAGATGCCTCAGGGAGAACTAAAAACCAATGCTGAATAAAATCTCTAGGGACAGAGAGGAAAAACAAGATGCAGAGGGCTGCCCGGCTTATGAAACAAGGAAATGGCTTCTATTTACATCCCCCAAACAATCCCCTTACAGTTAACACTAACCAGCCCAAATCCAATGTACAGCCCTCTAGTTTTTACAGCCTAAAATCAGCTTCATTTACCATCGCTGCGATTATCCTCTAGAACAGCAGTTGTCAACCTGTGGGTCGCGACCCCTTTGGGGGTCGAATGACCCTTTCACAGGGGTCGCTTCAATACATCCTGCATATCAGATATTTACATTACGATTCACAACAGTAGCAACATTACAGTTATGAAGTAGCAACGAAAATAATTTTATGGTTGGGGGTCACCACAACATGAGGAACTGTATGAAAGGGTCGCGGCATTAGGAAGGTTGAGAACCACTGCTCTAGAACAAGAGGCCGCAATGTCAGGCTCCTGAATCCTCTCAGAGTGACACACGGGCTCCCACATGCCTGAAATACACACGGCACTGATTTCTATCTTAAGCACGGAAAATAAAAGGCAGCTACCAGCATACACATCAGAGGCGGTCTTCTGCAGCTGCAAACATCTCACTATGAACCCCAGAGGGCTTAATTTGTGGTTCACTTATTACCTGCCTCTCCTCAACCATCGGGATGTTTAAATTCAGACAAACATTTAGAATGTGGAAATCTTGTAGTCTACTAAACATCACAATCTCAGTGAGAAATTACATAATGAAAACCACAGAAAGCCTCTCATCTCATCTCATCCTTTAAGGCAGTGGTGGGCAAACTCATTAGTCAACAGAGCCAAATATCAACAGTACAACAACTGAAATTTCTTTTGCGAGCCAAATTTTTTAAACTTAAACTATATAGGCAGGTACACTGTTATTAACTTAATTAGGGTCCTCCTAAGGCTTAGGAAGAGCCACACTCAAAGGGCCAAAGAGCCGCATGTGGCTCGCGAGCCGCAGGTTGCCAACCACGGCTTTAAGGGAAAGAAAAATATTATTCTTGATATACCCACATCCTATTTCCAAAATCATTGGAAGTAAAATGCCAATTGACAGGTGTTGATTTTCACAGCTTTGGCTGGCATCCGAGAAAAAAGCGAGGGAGCTCCAAGGCAACAATTCCATTTTCTATAAACAAACCGAGCCAACATCTGCTAGCAAACACTAACAGCGCCGTCTACTCCTGTGTTAAAACATCAGAAAACTGCTTTTTTGTGGGTTTTTTTTTTTTTTTTTACAAATTAAGGCTAGTGCTCGCTAAGAAAGAGCTTCCTTTCCCCGCTCATCTGTCTCATTAGGAAACGTCTGCAGACGTCCACACGTCCATCCATGTGCCCCCCCTGCACCAGTCACCACGGAGCAGTCAGTGCCAGACAAACCTGCGTGGAAAACCACAGAGCTCCTCCGAAAGCCCGAAGGCAGGCGCAGGTTCCGCAGCAGCCCCTTGGCAGTCAGGCGGACGTGGATGGTGGCTAAGGAGAACTTGGGAGACAACAGCATGTCTTCGGAGCAGGTGGGAAGAGTTCGCACAAGAAACAGCTCCCGCGGATGGACAGTCACATACCCTCTTTTCAAACTCGGCCCTCCTCGGGGCCAAGAAACACAGCGCGAGAAAACATGCCTACATAGCCAATGTCATTCCAGCACACACACACGCACACACACACGCACACGCACACACACACACACACACACAGAAAAAAACCCCAGCGCGGTCCGCTGTTTCCGGCTTCCCTCTGCTCTCCCAGATGTTGCCAAAACAATGCTCTTCCTCGGAATAAAATCTCCTCTTGGCGGCCCCGCGCGAAGCAGCCTGAGTTACGTCACACTGCACATGCCTGTGGGTTGTTGTGGTTCTCAGCCGAGATGGCACAGGGGGGAGGAAGTGGGTGGTCTCAGGAGCTTTACAGCAGCCAATAACGCTGCAGAGTCTGGAACCACTTGGACGATTGTTCAGGGAAATTAACTACTTACAGTGCCGCCTGCTTATTTAGTAATTAGGGGGGAAAGTTAAGATTTCATTAAAGTAATCTGCGTCCTGGTTTTAACCCTTTTTATTACATTCACACTGATAACACTGGGGATGTTTGCAGATGGTTTCTATGCAAAGCCGACATCCTGGATAACATTTTTAAAAAAATGGCTCTACGCAATAAATGTTCCCTATTATAATTTTTAATAAAATGTCTATTCTAGCCATGGCTGGTTGATAAGAGGTTCAAGTGTCAACTTTCACATCACGTTCTGAGGACCTCACGCATAACCAACAATAAAAGGTTCATGCAATCTCTCTAGCAGGGGTAATAGTTCCAGAAAAATAAAAAAATTAGTTATTCACACGGGCCGTATACTAAGGGCTGCACTTACTGCTCGACTCATCCCAAGTATAGAAAACCAGGTACCTCTCACAGTAAGGCACTGAGGCTAGAAACGCGGGAAAGGCACGGTTATGTGTATTTTTTTAAAATATATTTTTATTGATCTCAGAGAGGAATGAAGAGGGAGAGAGAGATAGAAACATCCATGATGAGAGAGAATCCTGGATCGGCTGCTTCCTGCAAGGCCCCCACTGGGGATGGAGCCCACAACCCAGGCGTGTGCCCTTGACCGGAATCAAACCCGGGACTTTTCAGTTCGCAGGCTGACGCTCTATCCACTGAGCCAAACCAGCTAGGGCAGTTATGTGCATTTTTTACCAGGATTTATTCAATGTCTTTTTGTAGTAGAGTGGTTTATGAAAGCACATTAAAATATGATGGCAAAAAACAACAACAACAAGGAAGTCAAAAGGTAAAGGTATGGGTATAAGAAAATTGCAGCGGCAATATGCTACTTAAGTAAAGCAAATATTAAAGCTGGAACAGCCCCAAATCCTAACTCTTTTTTTAATCTAAAAAACAACAAGAAAACAATGTGTAAAAAAATGATCTATGCTTGTTCCAAAGATTTCCTTAAAAAATAAAAAAAGACTTGGTATCAGAATAAATGTAGAGATTGTTAACTATGAATAATCCTATGAATCGCTATTTAATGTGCAGGAAGCACTCTTTCAGGAATTGTATGGAGCATTTAGGGTGTGACGGGGGAAGCTGATAGGCAGGAAAGGAAATTCTGAATAATTTCTTCTCCCTCTTCACTCAGCCTGTCAGTTTAGAGACACACCAATCCCTTGTCCAGGGTTCACTGCGGGAAAGATACAACTTGTTCACACACTGACAATGGGCCTGGGAAACACACTGCACCCATGGCAACTGAAACACAAATAACCATGGACATAGAGTCAAAACAGCTACATTTAACTGTTGATTTACCATTTATCCCAGTTTATTGTTATTTTTTTAAAACCCACCTTTTACTCAGTTTCTCAATATTAATAGTATGCTATAACCACCTCTCCTCCAAAGCCCCCCCCCTCCCCGCAGAAACGTGTGAAAACCAAGATGCCAATCAGCATTAAAGTTGTAAAGAAGAATAAGGTTAAACATTATTAAAACTAGCCATGACACCACTCCATATGGGATTTGGGTTTTTTTGGTTATTCTTGTTGTTGTTGGAACAGTGGGGTTTTTAAGAAATAGTAAACTCCAAAATGCCCTGGTTAGAAAAGAAATCCTTTAGCTTAGCCCAGTGGTTGGTAAGCTGCGGCTCGCGAGCCACATGTGGCTCTTTGGCCCCTTGGGTGTGGCCACGAAGTTTCAATAGCACTGTACGTGCACGCCCGCACGTGGTATTTTGTGGAAGAGCCACACTCAAGGGGCTGCAGTTTGCCGATCACTGAACTAGACCACTCAAATAAAAAAAATTAGCAACATGCCACCTATCCATCCTACTCATTAAAGCTTTTACTTGTACCACACTAAGCTACTACATACACTGAGTGGCCAGATTATTATGACCACCTGACATTTGTACGCAAATTAGCTATAATTTTGTGCTGAAGTTGATAGAGGGCCGTTCCATTATAAATAGGGAAGCAGGTTGTTTACCACGACAGTAGAAGTGATTTTTTTCTGAAGATATGGGTAAGCAACGTGATTTAACAACCTTTGAATATGGGATACACACACACACACACACACACACACACATACATACACACACACACTGAGCGGCCAGATTATT
>NW_006283588.1:3897490-3897897 GCF_000327345.1 Myotis davidii
CCCCTCAAAACCCCCACCATCACCAGATCTTAATCCAATTGAGCATTTGTGGGACAAAGTTAAAAGAGCCATCAGGCAGCTGGTTCCATAACCATCAAATCTCACAGAACTGGACAGTGCTATTCATCAGGCATGGTGTCAGAGTCCTCGCATCACCTTTCAACATCTCGTGGCATCAATGCCAAGAAGAATCGCTGCAGTATTGAAGGCAAAGGGTGGCCCAACGAAGTGCTGATGGGGTGGTCATAATAATCTGACCATTCAGTGTATATTAAAAGTAAACATTGCTGAACCTGGCCGTGTAGCTCCGTTGGTTATAGCATCATCCCCATACACCAAAGTTGAGGGTTCTCCAGTCAGGGCACAGATAAGAATCAACCAATGAATGAATACATGGAAAAACAATC
>NW_006283588.1:3898051-3908140 GCF_000327345.1 Myotis davidii
TTTTTAACATCAGAGCAAAGAATTGCAAGAATAAAGAGAAGAGGGCTTCTGGTCAAGATGATTCACTTCAGATCAAGATACACACACAGACTGAAAGTAAAGAGATGGAAAAAGATATTTCATAAAAATGGAAACAAACAACAAAGAAAAGCTGGTGTAGCAATACTTATACCAGACAAAATAGACTTTAAAGCAAAGGCTATAATAAGAGACAAAGAGGGACCCAGTAATTCCACTTCTGGGTATTTATCTGAAGAAACCTAAAACACTCAATTGAAAAGACATGTATCCATATGTTTATTGCAGATTATCTACAATAGCTAACAAATGGAAATGACCCGTGTTTCTGTCAGTAGATGAATGGATAAAGAAGAAGTGGTGCATATATACAATGGAATATGACTCAGCCATAAAACAGAATAAAATCTTACCACCTGCAGCAACACGGATGGATCTAGAGGGTACTGTGCCAAGTAAAATAAGTCGACAGAGAATGACAAATGCCAAAAGATTTCCGTTATCTGCAGAATCTAAAGAACAAATGAACAAGCAGCACACAAGCAGACTCACAGATACGGAGACCGTTTTGACAGTTGCCAGGTGGGAGGGACACTGGGAGGATGTATAGAAAATGTGAAGGGGTTAAGAAGTACAAAATGGTAGTTAGAGAACTGTCATGGGCATGTATAGTACAACATTGTGAGTATAGTAAATAATCTATAATAATAAAAGCATGCAAATCGACCAAACGGCCAAACAGCAGAACGACCGGACGACCACGCTATGACAACCACTGGCGCCAGGCCAACCAAGGCAGGTGTGATGTGATTGGTCAGGAGCCTGGCCATAGCCCCATGATCGCACCGCAGAGGGAGGCCCAGGCCACCAGCCAGCGGGGCAATCAATTGGGTGGCTCCACAACAGCCCCAAAGAGGGAGGCCCAGGCCACGGATCAGCAGGCTGCAGTGAGTAGGCGGGACTTCCCTCTGCAAGGGCAATCCATCATGGAGCGCTGGCCAGGTGGGCAGGGCCTACCTCTTTGGGGTGATCAATCTCAGGGCTCCTGGATTGTGAGAGGGCGCAGGCCAGGCTGAGGGACTCCCCTCCCTGAGTGCACGAATTTCGTGCACTGGGCCTCTAGTGTTATAATAACTAAAAAGAGAAGCAGCACCAATGAAAAGAAAAAATTAAAAGTCAGAAGGGCCCTAGCTGGATTGGCTCAGTGGATAGAGCATTGGGCTGTGGACTGAAGGGTCTGAGATTCAATTCCAGTCAAGGGCACATGCCTGGGTTATGGGTTTGATCCCTAGTAGGGGGCGTGCAGGAGGCAGCCAATCAATGATTCTCTTTCATCATTGATGTTTCTATCTCTTTCTCTCCCTTCCTCTCTGAAATCAATAAAAATATATTTTTTAAAAAGTCAGAAGAAATAGTTCTTGGTTTTTTGGGTTTTTTTACAGCAAAATACATGCTCACAAGTAAGATATACTAAAGACTAAGAACAGCTTAAACTAGGTTTCAATTCTTTCCCGAACATAGTCTGCCCCCTGGTGGCAATTTAGCACTAGTGAGCCAACATGAAGGGGCGGCCTGCTGTTGTGTAAGACAATCTACTACTATGTGCTGGGCACTCACCCAAATACTTCATATATATTCACTCATTTAAGTAACTGAATAAGCAGTTATTGTACAGGAACACCAATTTGTAAATATATTACTTCGGGGCATTAGGGAAACACAGATTTTTAAATTGGCTAAAAATATTCTTTGATTACTTTTTGATCAGCTGTTTATCACTTGTGTCCTACCTGTAGTTTCCGAAGTTATACTAAATATGAGACGTACCTAAAGATAAGAAATTATCCGCCCTCATTATCATACAAAGTCTTAATTTGATTTAAGAGAACATAATAAGGATCGCCAAGGGAAAAAAAATCTAAGGAACTTTGGGTACCTAAGATAAAACAATGTGGTTACTGCTATAAAAATTAGGACTGGGTTTTGGGAAGTTCAGTAGATAGAGCTTGTGTTAGGGTGTCAAGTGGAAAAACAAAACTCAGATTTAAAATTGTATGGATAGTAGGATCTCAACTCTAAACAAAAAGAATAAAGAATATTAAAGCAAACATAGCAAAATGTTGGCAATGCTCTGGAAGTTGGAGTGGGCGTGATGTTTAATTTCTTGGCCATATGTTTCTGTGTTTCCCCATTATTTTTAACAAGCATCAGAGGCAGAAAAAGAAACTTTTTAAAAAGTGTGACATAATAGCTTTATGAAAAGCCTATGAAATAAGCTGAGTCTCAGTTACTGACACAGATAAAGAAAAAATTGTCTAAGTCTTTAGTAAGGCTTAAGAAACAAAAGAAGATATTCTAGGGATGCTATAAGTTTTTGGCAGGTCAGTGTGTTATATCACAGTACATTCAAAGCAGAATCACAGACTCCACTGCAGTCTGAGTAGTGTGTGTGTGTGTGTGTGTGTGCGTGCGCGCATGTGTGTGTTTAATCAGAGACTTGACTATAGAAAAAAAATGATGTTATGATTCTAGGCATGATTCTGGCATGTGCTATGCAGGGATGCTTAGATGTGAAGAAGTACATACAAATGGTGTCTGTTTTTTTTGTCTGTTGTTAATGATCACAAAGAATCTGGAGCAAATTGATATTTATATCAGAGATTCAAGCCTCTATGTCCAACCCACCTCCCCCCGAACTCTAACACAGAGTATCAATCTTAACATTTATCTCCTTACTTTCCCTAAAAGAATGCTAATAGCTACATTTTCTTCATTTTTATGACTTAATAATCTTTATGGTCTTATGTTCTTATCTCTATTCCAATTGTAGAAAGTTCAACTTAAAGCCCTATTTTTTTCCTTTAGTGTCCTATTCTTTAGTAGGAGGAAGAACGCCTAGAAGACATATTGTAAGTAACGATTTAAAAAATAACACAAAACAATTAGAAAAAAGTTCAGCCCCCATCCGCCCATAAGACTGTAAGTTCTCCAATACCAGCGCCATTGCCTTTTACTTCTTTGGTCTCCCAACATAACAGCAGTGACATCTTACCCATGCACAATGTTTGTTTTAAAAACAAATTTTAAAAACATGTGTTCGTTGTAGATTTTTTTAAAAAATTAAATTACATGCACATTACAGTGCTCTGCAACAAGTTTCTAAACTTAATGGAAGCTTAATAAGCTTATTAAACTAAAAATTTCACTTATCTTCCATAGCATTAAATAATCCTCCATATTGTTATTTAATGGCTTCAAAATGTTACTAAATGTCAATGAAGGCAATTTAAACAGCATCTGTTATTTCTATCACTCAGGTTGTTTCCAATTTTTCCCCCTCTTAAGTAATTTTGAAAGCAATAAATAAGTCCACTATTTTCCTAGAATCAGTTCTGGTCAATGGGATTCCTGGTAGAAAGCTTTTGTCACCAAGCTGCCTCGGAAAGGCTGTTGTAATTTATACTCCCCTTTGTACTATGTCTGAGGCACCTCACTCACTCACTAACAAGAGACAGGAACTGGCAGCACATTACTTTAATTAGAATTTTGCAAACTTTTTTCACACGTTTCATAGCCCTCCATATTCCTTCTTTTGTGTCGGTCCATCTATTTTTCTTCTGCGGAGACACCTTTCCCTTGCTGCCTTGACGAAGCCTCTATGTTACGAGTAAGCCCGTAGCCTCTGTTGTCCCATTTTGTTGTTCGTTTTTTAATAGTTTATCATGTTTTTAATTGAATATAATTGACAAATAGCATTATATGAGTTTCAAGTGCACACCGTAATGATTCGATATTTGTAAGCACTGTGAAATGATCACAATACATGTAGTTATAGCTAACACCCTTCACCGCCTTTATAATGTTTTTGACAGAGGAGAAACCTAAAGCTTTGCTGTCAAAATTATTCATCTTTTCTTTTATACAGTTGTTCCTGGAAAGGTCTTTTCTATCCAAGTCTATATTCCTAGTGTTCTTACCTAGTGTTCTAATGTTTGGGTAAAACTTCAGTCAGTCTAGGATATACAGGGTGGGGGAAAGGTAGGTTTACAGTTGTGAGTATGCAAAACAGTTTATTTTTCTATTGTTATTTACCAATTACTATATTCTTTTCCATCCAAACAACTGTAAACCTCCTTTTGCCCTACCCTGTATTTATGTCGTATGTGAAGTAGACACTCAGCTCCTACAAAAAAAAAAGGCCTTTGTCCCAACAAGGAATTTTATTAAATAATCCCTACTTTTCCCTGATTTGAAACACCAAATTTAGTACACATCATAACCACATCTGTAGTATAGAGGAGGGTTATAATATAAACCGATCCTGAATGACAGCCTCGTCCTTCCTCTCGCCAGGGGAAACCCAGCCCCCACCCCCACCCCCGTGTTACCTCATCCGAGCAGGTTTGCAACTTGCATCCATTCCCCAACCCTTGGGAAAGGGTACAGAGAGCAGCCCCGCACTGTGTGCCATGTTAGTAAACGGATTTGGAAGGAGCGGTGCATTTTCCGCTCCCCGGGGCAGACACCATGGCACCTGGGACTGGTGATCTCGTGTAAAATAATCAGGGGGCTGGATGAACGCAGCCCTGGTGCTTTGGTTTCCCAGACAGTCTTAACGTGTGGAAGAAGCAAGGTAATAATAGTGCGTGGCTTGTGTGACAGCTTCCTTATAAAGAAGAAACTGAGTTTTATTCAGAGCCAGTGTTGGCTAGAACTTATAACATCATCATCTTTAAATAAATTACAACAGCTAGACTCCACAAGATGGTTCTTGACTTCCAGTGGGTTTTCCTGCTTGCTTTCAGGATTTAAAATAACTCAGCTTCCTGGAAAAGAACTCTCAAAGTAAGCCACTAGGATCATAAGATGAATGGAGAGGATTCTCATCATCACCATCCCTAACAGAAGACACATTTGAGAACTTCACATGGGGTCAGAATTACTCCTACACCGGGAATTTGTCCCCAAATGTTTTCACATTCCCAAGTGAGGAAGTTGAGAGTTAGGGAGGCTTAGCAACTAGCTCAAGGTCAGAACAAAAGTAGAATGTGGCAAGATCAAGATCTAAACCAACACTCCATGTTTCTGAGATCTGTCTTTCTTGTCTTATGAGATAACAGGATTGTCTCTGCAATAACTGATTTAAGGTTAAACTAAAACAACACCATACACAATTTTCCATGGTTATATTAGCCAACAATTTTAAAAAATAATACCCAATGTTGACCAGAATATGGTGAAAGCAGCACTATTTTATGTTGTCATTCATGGTATATGTGGGAAAGAAGCTTTTATTTATTTTTAGGGGGTGGGCAAAAAGCTTTTAGAAAGCAGTTTGGTTACCTGAGGGAAGGGCGTACAAGTATGTGTATGCCTTGATTTATTTACATTACGTTAAAGAGTAGTTAAATTATGCTGCCTATGCTAAATGTAACTTATGAAAGTGACAAAACAGCACTAAAGTTATCTGCATTTTATTTAAACTCAAATTTAAAAAAATTAAATAGTGATTTCTGAATCTCTATATGCTAAACTTTAGCAAACTGCCATAATTAAAATTAAATTACTATTTTACCAAAACAGAAGGATATGAAGTTGGTCAACTTAATTTTCATCAGTTTGTTGCTTTAAAAAAATATATACCTTAAAGCCATGGTACAATTATTTAGAATTTAATCCCCAGAGGAACATGTTTGTATGTGGAGGTGATATCTTCTATAGCATCCAAAAGATGGCCATTGGCAAGCAGACTGTGAAGAAAGTCAATGTGATTTGTAGACACAGAATATGACAGGAGGGAAACACCTTAGTGATCAGTCATTTCAATTATGCAGAATACCTGCTATTTAAGAGGTTACATGACCCACTGTTTGGATACCACTTCTTAGCACCAAAGCTATCCTTCCAAAAGCCAACACACTGACTTTTCCTCAGCAGGCTGATCATAATGCAAGCTAGTCTTAAGTCATAATAATTAATAACTAACCAACTAGAAAAACCTGGAAAGGCCATGTTTCTGATTTTTGAGAAAATACATGTTCATACCACAGTCTAGGTTAAATTGCAATGTTGAACCCTTAAAATACATCTTTTTTTTTTTCACTGAAATTATTATAGCATTGATTTCTAATTGGAGATAGGAATTTTGAACCCTATCATACACCCCATTTAACTCCAAGGATTAAAAGTTTTGCCAAATAAAACCACATAATTCATACTGTCCATTTCTTTTCTTACTTAATCAGGAGTCAATTTTCCATTCTGATAACCTGTGAAGGGTCAATTATATCCTCTGGAAATAAGGCAGGCATAATGTCAGTCCAACAATGTGCCAAGGGAAAATGCCTAGTGCTAATACTTTTTTCTCTCCAGGAGAGAGAAGCTATACATTGGGGATTACTATGTACTATGCCCATCAGAAGAAATATCCTTTTTAATAGTTCACAATCCTACTCTTGAGACATTAAGACTGCCTTTCCTAGTTCCATATTTAATTCAGATGAAAACAGGCAGCTAAAATGATAATATCTGAAAACGTGTGACTGCTATAAATGGAAAGCATTGATTCCTACTCACATACAACCTGTGAGATACAAAAGCTCACAAATTCAATAGGGAAACATACTGGAGTGCACTGTCCTGTACAGTCATCAGTGGAATCATGAAGTTCTAATGTTCTGAAAGCTGTCTTAGTATCAAAGTTGGACAACTCTGAATTTTCAGTTACTGGTGTAGATTATGGGGCTTTATGTTAAATAAAAACCACAGATTCCTGTCAGCCCAGCAGGGAGTTAGTTGATGCCCCGGAAATGTAGTAAGGCCCGGGACAGATGAGAACGTGCTGGCATGCTAAAGATCTTCCCTAGTACGTTTGCCTATTTTCTCTTCAATTCAGTTGAAAGGCAAAAGTGTTGATAGGTAATTGACATGAAGTTACCACATGATCCTGTACCCCAAGCATATCAAACTCAAAGGCTAACATGGGCCAAATAAGCAAGGCATGCGGCCCGCAGGCCACGAGTTTGATGTGCTTGCTGTACACACATGTGTGCACGTGTGCACACACACACACAGAGGATGCAGAGCAAACAGACGCTCACACAGCTCTGAGAGACTAACACCTTTCTGGAAAGTTATTTACTAACATATATTAGGAATTTCAAAAAGATTCATCTAGCTCTAGCTGGTTTGGCTCAGTGGATAGAGGGTTGGCCTGTGGACCCAAGGCCCAGATTAGATTCTGGTCAAGGGCACGTACCTCGGTTGCAGGCTGCGCCCTGGCCCCGGGCCCTGGTCAAGGCTCCTGCAGGAGGCAATCAATCTATGTGTTTCTCTCACATTGATATTTCTCTCTGTCCTTCCCTCTCTCTTCCACTCTCTCTAAAATCAATGGAAAAAATCCTCCGATGAGACTTAAAAAAAAAAAAAAGGCTATAAAAGATTCATCTAGTTTATGCATAGTGTTCCGCTCAGTTTTCATCCCCAATAAAAATTGGGAGATGATTCATGTGGCCATCCATGCTGTGCAACACGAACACCCACGGTGCAGCGAGGAGGAGCATCCACGTGGCTGAGGACGAGGGAGCGTGTAGGATGCCATCTGTGTCAATCATGTGAGAACAATACTGTGCACACTCCCTGGCTGCCACAGAATGAGATCTCTTTCTGCTCCTCCTCTGCTCCAGCAAGGAGCTGGGGACCCAAATCTGTCCTGGAACCAAGAAGCCCAAGTCCCAACGCTAAAACATAAAAGGGTCAGGCCTAAATAATAAAAACCATCCTCTATCTTATTGGTAAACCTTTCCTCGCTCACTCACACAGGAATCCTCTCTGAGATGGGGAAAAAAAGAGAGAGAGAGAGAGAGAGAGAGAGAGAGAGAGAGAGAGAGAGAGAGACTTTCCAGGCACTAAAAGAAATGCTAAAGAAAGGACTTTTGTATAATAACCAACTTTGCTTGGTCTGTGGTGGAACTCTGGTGAGTCCACTGGTTAGTTAGGCAAAGGGGGCTCCTACACTATTAATATAAAGGGACCTACATTACTTCCAAGAGAAAACATCAGGGTGAAAGTAAGAGAGAAGAATTAAGTGAGCAACTACTCTACTTTAAGTAGACTATGTCAACGAGTTCAGGAAGGAGCATCTTCTCTATTTTGCTCCAGTCTCTGATTTTGCTT
This sequence comes from Myotis davidii, assembly GCF_000327345.1. Taxonomy (NCBI): domain Eukaryota; kingdom Metazoa; phylum Chordata; class Mammalia; order Chiroptera; family Vespertilionidae; genus Myotis; species Myotis davidii. The sequence goes on from NW_006283588.1 coordinate 3,906,245, forward strand.
CTCTTTCTTCATTAGAATTCTAAAGATAATTTTAGCATAGCACGGGTCCGTGATACCAGGACAAAGAGCAAAGCAACAGTCATAATCTGTAACTTGTTGATTTTCTATCAGAACTAACATTTAAAACCATCATGGCAAAGCTTCAGGTAGATGTCTTACTCTTTTTAAAAATATATATATTTTATTGATTTTTTACAGAGAAGAAGAGAGAGGGGTAGGGAGTTAGAACATCGATGAGAGAAACATTGATCAGCTGCCTCCTGCACACCTCCTACTGGGGATGTGCCCGCAACCAAGGTACATGCTCTTGACCAGAATCAAACCTGGGACCTTTCAGTTCGCAGGTCGACGCTCTATCCCCTGAGCCAAACTGGTTAGGGCTAGATGTCTTACTCATTTCTTCTTGTGCCCAATATTAACTGGAGCCCTGGACATCAAACGATTAAATATCTTTCAGTCACATAGGACAAGTGGGCACAGCATGTTGATACAGGTTCTTCCTAAGTTGTGAATTTCCTCTTCATCTTTATGGTTTCCCATTGGATCACAAAGGGAACCCAAGTCTGCTGTAGCATCCTCAAGAATTGTATTTGCGTTGGGGGCCGGGAAAAGAAAAAAGTCAGCAAGCTGGGACTTGTTTCCTGCATTCTGAATCCCAGATGAGGATGCATTTTCACTTCCTATTTTTGCTGACCGTGTGCTGCGTCCATAATGAGGTCCTACGAAGCTGTGTTCCTCTGCTGTGCTCGGGGGAAGCGGCCTTTGTGGCTACTTTAGGACTATACCCACCATTACCATCACTTACTGCACCGTTGGGGCAGGGAGAATCTACATTTTAAAATCTCATAAATGTCAGAAACATTAGAAGAAAGGTTTGAAAAACAGTACCAGCGTGTAGAGATAAAAGCATATAAAACAATGTCAAATTTTATTGCGTAGTAATTAAAAACAGACAAAGGAGTCCTGGCTCAGTGGCCCAGCTGGCTGGAGCGTCATCCTGTGCACCAAGCGGTTGTGGGTTCGACCCCGGGTCGGGGCACATGTGGGAGGCAACCAATTGATGTTTCTCTCTCAACCTTCCTCTATCTCTAAAAAAACCAATAAAAGCATATCCTTGGGTAAAGATTAAAAACAAAACAAAAGAAAGCAGCAGGTAGAACCTAATTGAATTTTTTAAAATCGGTATTTCCTTTAACATTTTAACAGCATTTATTTTTTCTGATTATATATCTCATACATGTAATAAAAATATTAGAAATGTAAATGCCAACTGATAACTGTAGAAGAAATAATGAAATCAGAAAATCATCATTTGGCAACCGTTACAGAAATACTTGATTCAGACCAGTAATGTCAGTGGATGCTAACATTAGTGGATATTTCTGAGGACAAACATGATACATTACATATCAAATATTTCTAAAGATAGCAAAATATTACTCTATAAGACATTTGCTAATTAAAAAGGAAAAATAGCAACTTTATAGTGGAGAAAACTGGCAAACACCTCCTTAACCAAATAATTAAAATTAAAGTCACCAAGAATGAGGCACATTGAAATCATGTGATTCTTTTTTTTTCCATGTTTTTTTTTTCATTCAATATTATTTTGCATTAGTTGCAGGTATATAGCACAGTAGTTAGATAATTACATAATTTACAAAGTGATCTCCCTAATAATTCAAGTACCCACCTGATACCACACATAATTATTATAATACTAGAGGCCCGGTGCACAAAAATTTGTGCACTAGGGGGAAGCGGGGGTCCCTCAGCCCGGCCTGTGCCCTCTCGCAGTCTGGGATCCCTCAGGAGATAACGACCTGCTGGCTTAGGCCTGCTCCCGGGTGGCAGAGGGCAGGCCCAATCCCTAGGTGCAGCCCCTGGTCGGGCTCA
>NW_006283588.1:3908896-3920945 GCF_000327345.1 Myotis davidii
GCTTACAATGTTCCGGTCCGGCTGGCTGAAGCCCGGCGGACTAAAGCAGGTTTCTGGGGTTTTGTTTAGCTTCTATATTTGTTACATAGTTGCTTAGAGTTGCAGGTCAGAGGCCTGCATCAGCAGGTGAGGACCGTTGGAGTCCTCCATCACTGAAGCAAGCAAGCCTCATGTTAGTTTCAAGCTGCCTGGCTGCTGGCCGCCATCTTGGCTGGCAGTTAATTTTCATATTGCCCTGATTAGCCAATGGGAAGGGTAGCGGTCGTACACCAATTACCATGTTTCTCTTTTATTAGATAGGATTATGGACTATATTGCCTATGTTGAACTTTACATCCTGATGACTTCCAACTTGTACTTTTTAATCCGTTCACATTTTTCACCCAACCCTCTAACCACCACCCTTGTCTGGCAACCGTCAGTCTGTTTTCTGTATCTATGAGCCTGTTTCTGTTTGGTTTGTTCGTTTTTGTTCATTAGATTCCACATATTTGTGAAATCAGATGGTGTTTGTCTTTTTCTGTCTGACTTATTTTACTTAGAAAAATATCCCCTATACCCATCCATGCTGTCGCAAATGGTAATATTTCATTATTTTTTAGAGCCAAGTAATAATCCATTACATACATATGTACCACAGCTTTTGTATCCACTTGTCTATTGATGGGCACTTGGGTTGCTTCTATATCTTGGCTATTGTAAATAATGCTGCGATGAACACAGGGCTGTATATATCTTTAGAGATCACTCTAAATTCACACTTCCACTTTTGAGTCTCCATAACTGAATAACCTTTGCAAAAGGACACTGTCCAGACACTTAGCTCCCAGAGGAATTTTGGCAGTAACGCTTTGCTCTCCCGGAGACATTATCGTTCGAGAAGGTAAACAGCACAGTGTCCTTTCTCTTCCTACCCAAGAAAAAAAAATCCATGCAAAAATACTTGGAAAGTTTTATGGTTCTCTCTTCCCATAAACGTTAACCTTTTAGTCCATCTCCCTTGTTAACCATTCAAACCACTGGCATGTTTACCACCGCATACTCACTGAGCCAGAGGGAAAGTCTGGAGATTCAGTCACTCACCACCTGGTTTCCAAGCTTAATTTCCCTGCCACCAACCCACATGGGATTTTTTTTTTTTTTTACCATTTCCAAATAATCTTTGATACCCAATTCTAAGCATCCAATTCTATGCTGATATTCAACACTTACCATCACAAATGTCTTTACCAATGTTGATCTTTGTACCTCACATTTCTAGAAAAAGGTTGGATGTGTGCCTTGTTTACTGATATCTTATAAATTTGAAACAGCCAGAAGCTGTTCCCTGGGCTAACCCATCCCAACTCTACCACAGTGCTGACAGATGTCACCTTGGAATCCTGTAGAAACATGCTATTTTCTCCCCTGATCTATGTCAAGTCCCTCTACAGTGAGCCATCTGTTCGTTCTTCCTGTGCCCAGAAAACATTGGCAGTGTTGGGTCAAATCCACACAGAGCCTTCCCACCTACTGTCAGGTTTCTGTCCATTTCCTATCCTTCTTTCCAATTCTCTCCATCCCCTAAACCTACAGACGTGGTTTTTCCAAAAGTTGAGAGGGAGCTCATGTAAGTGATAATACTGAAGAGGCTACTACTATAAAATTCAATACAACTTCTTAAAGGATGGATGGGGAATAAGTTCATAAACGTAAAACAACACAACCAAAGTTTCACGGAGCATATTTTATAGATTTCCATACAAAATGGGAACTGGGTTTCAATGAGCATTTTAGCCTTTGCTAAATCAAAATCCAAGAAAGGAAATAAATGATGTTATTAGAGTCTTAAACATGTATTATAATAATCTGGATTTTAGTCTTTCTTTTTTTAATTAAAATTTTTGGGGAGACATTGGTTAATAGGATCACGTATGTTTCAGGTGCAGATTTCTATGATGCAATCTGTACATTGCACTGTGTGCCCACTTAGTCTTACTTCTCTTGAAACATTTCTCTAATATTTTCAGCAGCAAATAAAACACCTATTCGGATTTTGAAACGTTGAACTGAGTTTACATACTGAATATAAATTCATATGGTCCTAAATTCACACTGTGCATTACTAGGCTTTAAGCACAAAGATCTTTAGTTTCCAAAAGAACTCAATAAAAGGATTTCTCACGACAGCACAAGACACATTTCGCCTGAGGAACAATCCCCATGTCGCTTGGCTCTCTGTCACAAACAGGAGGTGTTCCCCGACAACAAGCTCACTGCCACTCTTCGGGTTCAGCATTGTTATACTGATCACTGGATCCAGCCCAGATCTATCAGTGACTTTGTTAACACGTAAGAGTCAAAATCCACATTTCAAGGACATTTCTGATCCAGATACAAACACACACATATGTTTACACTTATATATGTAACATACATATATAGATACACACAAACACACACACTCTAAGATCTTCTATTGTACGTGCTTCCCACCTTCCCTCTTCCCCACTTTACTAATGGGGCACAAACTGTGCTGAGCTGCACATACTTTTATGGCCAATACTGACACATCTGACCCTCAATTCTCTCCACACTCTCCTTTAAGCTGGCCCATTGTTAATAAACTTCAACTTGAAGGAGGCACTTCACTATAAGGCATGGTGCCATGTAAATATTTCTCCTGCCCTCTGGCAGTCATACCCTGCAGCTAGTTGGTATCCGGGTGATATCTAAATTTTCTCTTATCCAGTGTTATTATATCCAAATCAAACATCCTTCAGCACCAAAAGTTTCAATGTAATACGAAAAGCATAATCGTTTCAATGAATGGTGGAATCCTATATAATAATCCTATATAATAAAAGGCTAATATGCAAATCGACCAAACGACAGAATGACTATGATGCGCACTGACCACAAAGGGGCAGACGCTCAATGCAGGAGCTGCCCCCTGGTGGCCAGTGAGCTCCCACAGGGGGAGCACCGCTCAGCCAGAAGCCGGTCTCATGGCTGGAGAGTGCAGTGGCAGTGGTGGAAGCCTCTCCCACCTCCAAGGCAGGGCTAAGGATGTCTGACTGCTGCAGGGAGCGGGCCTAAGCCATCAATCAGACATCCCCCGAGGGCTTCCAGAATGCGAGAGGGCACCCAAAATGAGAGAGGGCACAGGAACTGAGGGAACCCTCCCCCCCGAGTGCACGAATCTCATGCACCAGGCCTCTAGTCTGTAAGAAGCGAGTTCCCGTCCTGACTTGGCCACTACCTGGCTGCCCTGAATCACTCCACCTTTCTCTGTCTAATGAGTGGGACTGAATATCAGATGTGGAAATATCCGTCTGTAAGCTGTCATGGGCCCCCACTAACTGATCATGGTGCTCAGTCCCACTGAGACCAAACCCCTCCTCAGAATTCTCCTAAACATGGTGCTCCAGGGGCCCCGGCCATGACCACATAATGACAGCTGGCCTGTAGAATCCCTATGTGAAAGTCCACTTATGCTCCCCTAGGACTTGGCCAGCTCTAGCATGCAGCTTAAAATTGCCCCTGTCCTGTTTCCATCCTTGGTCTTAGCTGTATCAATTATGCCAGGATAATAGATTCTCTGAAATCCTTAGTATTCGTTTCCTCAAGGTCAAAATGTAGTTCAAGTGAAAAGGGAGAGAGGGATGGAGGAAGGGAAGAAGGAAGGGGAGAGGGGGATAGGGAGGGAGGAGGAAGGGAGGGAAGAAGGGAGAGGGGCAAGGAGAGAGGGAGAGAGATGGCAGAGCTAAGGAGACAATGAAGAGAGATTCTCGGAGAAGCCCAGGCAGAAGCGATGGCTTTCCTGTGTGAGAAGGGGGCTTCTCACAGCTCCAGACTTTTATTTCCAGACTACATTTCATGCTCCATTTAGCATCTAGCCAACATTAGCATGGGTTTTGCTTATTAAAGTATGTGTAAACACACAGAGCCAACATTCTGTTCATTTCTTGAATTTTCGGGGGGAATCCGCTTAACACGTCCCACTGCGCCAGATCATCTGCTCACCTGGCTCGAAATCAAATCACTACTGAAGTCTAAGCTTTCCAATTCCAAAAGCAAAATTACTCCACTCTGTGACAGCAAGAATGTCTCAGATATACCCTGGAAAATCGTTAAAAGAACGAAAAACAAAAAATTAACAGCAGTCTGGATAATAGTATTTCCTTATTTAATAGTCCATTTAGACACACATTAAGTATTAAGCATACCTGTAATATAGGACCAGAACACACACACACACACACACACACACACACGCACACATGCACACACACACACACACACACACACTCAGCCTGTCTGTCAGCCCTTCCTGCCCCTTGGCAGACATCACTAGTCAAACACAGACTTGTGCTCTGAACCTGGAAGCAGCCTGAAAAACTGTCAACACTGTTTCTTCAGCTGATTCTTTCCAACTGACCAGGGCTGGCCGTGAGCCACCTCCCACTTGTCACCCTGCAACGAGGAAGAGACGGAGGGCAAACCAGACCCCTCCTCCTCTCTGCCAGCTTCCTCACTTGGGCAACTGCAAGCACCTCCTTCCAAAAGATTACACATTATCAGCCAGACATCCCCTGAGGGCTCCCGGACTGCAAGAGGGCAGAGACTGAGGGACATATTGTAATGAAGAAAATGCAGGTGCCTGGCCCTCCCCTCCCACCCACCAGGTGAGAACACTGAGGCTCAGAGAGTGGAAGACTGTCCAGCATCACATCAGTTCACAGGAGAACTAAGAGGATCCTGAGTTGAATTAACCTTTTCTACGCATCACACCGCCTGGGCCAGGGCTGGCCATGCAGGTGAAGGAAAAGGTTCCATTTCTTTAGTCAGCCTCCTCCTGTTCTCCTCTTTCCAAGAGAGTGAAAATAGCTTTGGTGTGTGTCTCTTATGTTTCCTCTCGCCGTCTGTCTCTCAAAAATAAACACGTTTTTTGTGGCCAGAATGGAAGGAGAGAAGCCCTGGGACTTCATATTGGCTAATGTGGTGAAATCAGACCCTCCAAAGACTCCCTTCTGCTTTGGCACCGTGGTCCCCAGACCTTTCCCTCTGTCAAGACCTGCAGAGATCGTTTATTTTTATTCAGTGATCTCAAAAACTGGACATTAGCCCGGCCGGCGTGGCTCAGTGGCTGAGCGTCTCCCTATGAACCAGGGCACATGCCTGGGTTGTGGGCTCAATCCTCACTAGGGGGCGTGCAGGAGGCAGCCAATCAGTGATTCTCTGTCATCATTGATGTTTCTATCTCTCTCTCCCTCTCCCTTCCTCTCTGAAATCAACAAATATATATATATATATATTTTAAAAAACTGGACTTTAGCTATCTGGTTCTGGAAGAGCTTAAGGTGTTTAATCTCTATAAATGAGCACATCTGACCTAGAAGCTACCATGCAATGTTTTATGCTAATATCCAAAATAAAAATGTATATCATAACTTTAATTTTTTCTATGCTTAAAAGAACATTTTAAAAAAAAACCAACCCTGCTAAGACCCTCAAGTAACAGAGCTTTACTATCTTAGATATCTTGACACAGTCACTTTAAAACTTGGCAATGCTATTTCCATAGGATCTCAACGTAGCCAGAACCAGGTGCTAATTTTACAACAGCACTGTGGTCTCGGGAGTTCTTCAATGATGCCACTGACATTGTCACATCACAAAGAAATGAGCAGACAAAGAAAGGAAATGTTCTTTAAAGGGGTTCCAATACTCCACCCAATATGCACCGAACACTGGCCAGTAGATGACTTCCCAACATGACCCATCACCATCAGAATAGGAAAATCTCAGCTCAAAATGATTTGTTTTAAGGTAATCTTCAAAAAGTACACAGCTTTAATATTTTTTCATACAATGAGTAACATAACGATGTGTTTTCATTTTAATGGTACAAAAATATTTTTATACTCATATAACTATCAGCTACACACACAAAATCCGCTAGCTATGTAACTGGAAAGGAGACCATCAGATAACCTTTGAAAAAGAAGTAATTCCGTGTGCCAAGAACATCGATGATGCTGCTGATTTATATGGAGTTCGGAAACACACACAATATACAATAAAATTGGTTCCGGACGGAATCAATGACAACTTAAAATATGTCCGAGAAACACTGCTCCTAAGATACATTACAAGTTACAAAAATAGCAGAAGGTGCTAGATCGATGCACTGAATAAAACCGAGAGCATGCTTACAAAGAGAAGAATCAAACCAGAAATCACCGACGTACTTCTGTTCCCAGTGAGTGAGGCTAACAAAGGAGCCACACAAAGGCTGTAGGATCCCAGCACCAGCAGTGCCAGGAGAGTCGCATCGAAGTGCCTCTCTGAGCCGGCCGGCGGGGTGAGTGTCGAGTTGATAAAGATGTTGGAAGAGATACCCGTTTCTGTGCAACTGCGAAATCCTCCTGGTACAGTCATTTAAATGGGTCAGAGCAAGCTCAGGCAGGAATAGCTGCAGCCATGTTCGCTCCCATATCCTTCATGCCTGCTCTTAGTGAATTGGAATTGGGGGGCGGTATCTGTGAGCTCCAGGGCACGGCACAGCACAGATCAGACCAGCCAGCAAATCCCACTGAGAAAGAGACTCAGTGATCTGGACGCTTACTCTGCAGCAGGGACACAGCTCGGCAGGCTCGGTGGGTGGAGGGAAAAGCCCTTTGTTACAGGACAAAAAGGAGCAGACAAAAGCATTGTACAGCCTCCTCAGGAGTGTCAGCCGCCACGGAACCGGTGGCCATGTCAACATGGCTGTCAAAGGGAAAGGATGGGTGGTGACACGACAGAGCGTCTGCCTCCAGTGTCACAGACTCCGGCGTCGTGGGGTCCCCTGGGAGCACGCTGCTGGTGCTGCTGATTGTTAACATTCGGTTGCACACAGAGGAAGTGGCAAGCGCAATGGCCTTGACATAACACACGTGCGAATCACCTTTCCAAATGCCTAATTCTCCGCTCCGTGCGAGCCCCTCTGATTTCATGCTACAACGTCAAGACCAGACAATAAGCAGAGAGGAATCCCGTTCTATTGTAAGTAACATGTTCCGGCGTTCCTAGAGTTCTGGCGTCCAGCTCCTTCCTAACACCAGACGAGCTACTGCTGCTAAGTGAGCTCTCGGAAATGCGCTCATTAATTCAACGCCACATCCTCCACAAGCGCGTCCTCAGTTCTGTTCACATGCTGGCTGAGTGCCCCTGGCCCGGTGACAACCTCTCCGAGCCTGAATTACCTTATATATATAATCAATTACAATAGAAATTATTTGAAAGAAAAACATGAAATAGTGTATGGTAACCCTGTAATATGCTCTGCTACCCACGACTCTGCTCTGTCCCTGACCCCTCACTAGAAAGAAGAAACTGATCCCTCCTTAAAGAACTCCCCACCTCCCCCCACAACCATACATCTTGTTTCATCTGCTGTTCTAGTTATCCATGTACATATCTTCCTTCTTCTCATCTCCTTTTAGAGAAGCGCCATTCTTTTATAACCTGTACCTCTCATTGCATCTGTCATGATGCCTGCACACAGCCAGGCATTCCTAAATTGTTCAAATTAACTAACTCTGTGAGAAAATTTAAATGAGCAAAGAAGTACCAAGACCAAACACACCTTTTGAATGAAACAGAGCACTCAATTAATTCACCCTTTTTATACACAGAAAACAGAATTCACATTAGCAACATTAAACATATTCTCCTGAATTTAAATTACGTAAAAGTAGGCTTGAAATTCTAATATACTAGTCATATTGCACTGAATCTAGCATCCAAAGATTCTAAAACACACATCCACAAAATGTGGTCTTTTACAAAATAAATGGAGCTGAAGTTTTCTTTTTCCAGTTGGGTTCCAATAGCACCCTACATTGCTTTCTTTCCTTAAACCAAAAAACACTATCACTTCAAATGACACACTTTAGAATACCTATTATAAAAAATACCAGGTCTCATCAACACCGATATTTCTATGTTTCATAGCACATTCATCAAAAGAGAATGTTGTTGAAAGAATGTTTTTCCTGCCAAACTTTCAGAGCAAAAAAAGGGGGAAAAATTGGGAGAGGAAGAAGCAGCAAGCATATGTTCTTGTAAATCACAGAGCCAAAAAGTCTAATGATGATTTGCAGGGCACTGGTGTTTCATCTAACGACCGTTTCAACAGCCCCCAAAGAATGACAGACATATGACTGACTCACAATTACTGCTGTAAGCGTTCAGGTCACTGTGGGTGCTGGCGATGGAGGAGGGGCTGCCTGTCCGCCGGAGCGCAGAGCTTTTCAAGGACGCGTTGGACTTAGGAAGCGGTCGAGGCAAATTCACCCAAGACGGCTGTGCAGTTTTCAAAGATGTAGGTTTTCCTTGAGGGGTAAGAAAAAAAGAAAAAAGTTTCTACCGCTATTCATTTTGAAAGTTTTAAGCTTATAAACGCAGCCTACTGCACTAACAACTGACAACGTAAAATGAATATTCCTAATCATATAACTTTAGGTGAAGTCTTCACCGAGACTTATGTATTGCTGATTTATTAGAAGCAGACAAGCAGAGATGATGGTGAGGCAAGCAGGCTGGCTGTAACCAGGGCACCTCACGAAATTAACTCGTGTGTTCTGTGACACAGTGGTAGATCAGAAAGAGCCATGAGAGATAGAAGCTTTGGGCAAAGTTAAAATCAAAGAATAAACAAATTGACATAACTCCCCCCCATGCCGTTGACTGAAAAGTAAACAAATGAGCCCATTCACACACGAGGCTTCCATTAAAAAAAAAATGAAAAATTTAGAACCAAACAGAAAAGGGAAAATAAACGCATCTGATGAAGAAAAAAAAATAAAAATCACTTAAAAAATACCTAATGTCTAACACCAGGTGGTGCTATATTACCAGCAGTATTCTTTTTTCCTCTTAACTTCACCTTTACTTCTGATTTGCCAACTTAAATGATCTCCACTCAAACTTGTTTCTTGCAGCAAATTGTTTCCATTTATCAACAAAATATATATGCCTCACATTCTCTGACATCTTTAAAATCACACTGTCTCACACTGGCTGTCTGAATGCAGGCATTTCCCAAGTTCAAGCCTTTGCTCACGGCTTTCTTCCTACCCATCTCTCTTGCAGTCTATTTTATTCACTTTATTCTAACTCTGCCCTGTACGAATGAATCCCAAATTCGCACTTGCAGCCTAGCTGCCTCCTGAACCCCAATGCCTCTCCCATTTCCAATTCCTTGCCGAATGATTCCATTTGGACAGATAGCCTCCTACCTACTTATGCTCATTTAAGTCTAGTTCTCCGTTTTTCCCCGGCCTCAAAACATTGGAATCATCTCCCCTCCCTCCCCCAGATTACCATATAATCTAGCACCAAGTCTCTCAATGCTAAAAGCATCACATCCTGAAGAATGTCAAGAAAATGAAAAGACCTTAGAGCAGTGGTTCTCAACCTTCTGGCCCTTTAAATACAGTTCCTCATGTTGTGACCCAACCATAACATTATTTCTGTTGCTACTTCATAACTGTAATGTTGCTACTGTTATGAATCATAATGTAAATATCTGATATGCAGGATGGTCTTAGGTGACCCCTGTGAAAGGGTCGTTCGACAGCCAAAGGGGTCGAGACCCACAGGTTGAGAACCGCTGCCTTAGAGGAAAATGATAGTCACATATTACTGATGGTGCCAACAGAGAGAAAAGAACTTTGTCTGAAAAGTAACGCTCACTGCTTTGTCCCTGTGCTTTCACCTGCCAAAATCTCATCTTAATGGAGGAAAAGGGGCTGACTCTCCTTAGGTCTGGCGTTTGAAGTCGCCCAAATTAAAGTTCTCCCTGCCTCCAGCCTCACCCCTGCACTGTTCTCTGTGCGGGCAACCAACCTACTCTTCTCTCCACACCAGGGTTTTACTATTCTAATTCACTAGGAACATCCTTTCTTTTCAAAACAGTCTTCTTCCTCTCCATCCAAGTCTTACAATCCTTACTAACCCAATATTTTGCCTAAACAACTGTATTAGGCACCATGCGTCCTGTCCTCCTATCCTTCCCAACCCCATCACATGGACCTCCTGAACATGAGAACTACGGTCATGACCCAATTTAAAAAGCTCCATTTCCCATTGGCTACGGGATATTATTTTCAATCCTCTCAATGAATATTTCATTTTAGAGGCTGAATCAGGTTGATTCCTACCAACTTCTTAGGCTTTGCCATGCCTCCACCCTCATTTCTACCTCCCTGGGCCACTCTATTCTTCCGCTTAAGACCATCTTTGTGAATGAAATGGCCTCCTTGCCATCTAGTTCTCTATCTTGTCTGGTAAATACAAAGCCAAGAGACGGTGCTTTTAAATCCTTGGCAGCCCCACCCCAGATCTGTGAATCACCATCTCCATTTTAACAAGATCCCCAGGCGATTCAAATACACATGAAGTATGAGAAGCACTGGGAAGAATCAGTGGGCCACACCTCCCTTTATGTTGCTTCTATCACAGCATCTATTTACTATGTCTCTGGACTAGTTTCCTTGAGAATGGGAAGAGCACCTTTCTCCATTCTGTCTCTCAGGGCCCAGCAAAGTGGAGACTTAATATATGTTTGTTGAATTAATTAATTTTTTTTTCAGGCCAAGAGTTAGGTATGGGAAGTAGGGAGAGGTAGGTAAAGGGTACAAACTCTCAGTTATAGATTGAGTAATGTCTGAGGTGTTAATGTAAAACATGGTGACTAAGGCTGGTAACACCTAAGGTTGATAATTGAAATTTGCTATAGGTAAGAGCTGGAAACAGCCCAAGTGCACATCAGTATAGATGAGTATACCAAAAAAGCTATGGTACATTTACACCATGGAATGCTATGCAGCTGTAAAAAAGAAGGCTCTCTTACCCTTTGAGACAGCATGGAGGGACCTGGAGAGTATTATGCTAAGCAAGATAACCCAGTCAGAGAAAGAAAAGTATCAAATGATCTCATTCATATGTGGAATCTAATGAACAAAATAAACGGTTAACAAAATAGATCCAGAGACATAGAAGCAGAGAGCTGTCAAATCTCAGAAGGAAGGTTGGATGGGGGAGAGATTAATCAGGGAACTTATATGCATATATGCACAGTCCATGTACATAGACAATTGTGCAGTGAAGGCCTAGGAGGGGTGAGTGTGGGGTGGAGGGGGCCAATGGGCGGGGGGGAAGGAGGAGACATCTGTAATACTTTCCACAATAAAGATAAATTTTTAAAATTTGCTAAGAGAGCAGAACTTCAATGTTCTCACACACACACAAAAGATAAATATATGAGGTGGATGTGTTAATTAATTTGATGGTGGGAACCCTTCCATAATGTATACAGACATACAATCACCACAATGTACACTTTACATATTTTACAACTTTGTCAATTATACCTTGATCAGGCATTTATAATTATAAATGTAGAATTATAATAGTGATAGTAATAAAACTATTGAAATTTCCTTTAAAGGCAAGAGTAAATAAATTTTAGTAATCTCATCATCTACATTGAAGCATTAAACACTTAACCAAATTTATTTGTCCTTTGTTAAGAGACTACAGCCTATTAGCTAAATAAAAGGAGGCATTTTTCTTTACATTCCTTATGATGATTAGCAAGTAATAGATATTCAAATGCCCATTTGATTTTTAAATTTACAGCTAGCCACAAGTTTTGCTTGATTTTGGATGTATAGAAAAACAGGTTTTTAGAATATAAATTCATCAAACTGCTGCCCTTTAAGCAAAATCATTCTGATGAGTCATATCATCGAAACCAATGAACAAGGTTGGGCAAGCTACATATGAAAACTCCTGGGCCGCAGCCACATGCAATCAAGACTCAACAAGTTTAGAAAAATCAACTTATTTTTCAGAAAGGAATGTTTCACAGCATTGTTCCCAAAGGATTGCGGTTCACATACATTCCTCAGTGTGCCCTGGAGTTTACTACAGACCTGTACCCTGATTCCAACACACAGCCTGGCACCAGAAGCAAGCGTACTCCCCAGTTATTATTCCTCTGACCTGCTCTACCCGC
>NW_006283588.1:3921151-3932883 GCF_000327345.1 Myotis davidii
CTCCCAGGGCCTGCACAGGTTCGCACTGGAATCGCTCAGCTCCGTCTGTCCTCCTCCATTCTTTAAGGAAAGGCCTGGGAAAGAAGGTGGGTCCCACACTCCTCACAAAACACACTAACCTGAGAGGTTTCCAAAGCCACAGAAACACCGACCAGTCAAAGCAAGTTCTCATCTCTGCACTACCAGCGAGTACGTTCTTCACGAGGCCCTTCGGCACTAAAAAGAATGACTGAATGCTTTTTACATTTGATAAAAACCCAGGAGACAAGAAGGAAGTCAGCACGAGTACGTTTTTCACGAGGGCATTCGGCACTAAAGAGAATGACTGAATGCTTTTTACATTTGATAAAATTCATGAGTTGTAATTTAAAAAAAACGTGACTACTATATTACCTATGTTAGAAGACACAGGTCATCTTAATAAAAATCTGGACATGGATTCATATATGGAGTTGTGTTACACAGGTATTGGTTGCTTACATAGTATGGTAACTGTATGTAACGGCAAAGCACAAATGTATAGGGAGGATGCTAGGAACGCCTGACATCTTACTACAGAAATCACTACCAAACGTTTCCCACAAAAATTACATACTAGAGAATACACTGTATCGCATCACATTAAAATATTTTGTTCTGTGACTTGCATTGCTTAGTAGGAGCACAGGTATCTTGGGGAAGAAAAAGAAAATGGGCTGGAGAGGAGGACAGTTTGCAGTAGGCATTCAATCGTTAAAGATGGCATCACTTCCAGGCTAAAAACTTCAGACCTTAATGGCTGGCGGTGGGGACTGGAGGGAAGATGGAGAGGCAGGGGCACTGCAGCTTTTTTAGCATTTGCTTCTGAACTTGGTCACGCGATAGCATTGTGCAGAACTGACTGCAGGGAGGCACGTGAAATCAAGGCGACAACTTAGGAGGCCAATGCACTGCCAGGGCTTGGGCCATGCAAATTTTAACTAGACAGCGAAAAGGAGACTGCTGAGGTCAGTACTATATGAACGACCTATTAAAAACACATATGTGTATATGTATATGTATATATTAAAATATAAATTATTGTATTGTTATGTAAAACATAATGAATAGTAAGAAGGAAAGCAAGTAGCAGGGCCATTAACTACTAGAGTCAGAACCAGAAAATGCTAAATAAACAGACAAAAGTAGTTAAAATACCAACAACAAAAAAAGAGAGAATCTGTTTATAGCTATAATGAAAACTGGCTTCTTTAAACACAACTCTATAGAGAAAGTGACCTTGGTTGTAATTATCAACAGTGACTAAAATTATTATTATGAACTAGAGGCCTGGTGTACAGATTCGTGCACGGGTGGAGTCCCTCATCCTGGTCTGTGGGGATCGGGCCAAAACCAGCAGTCTGACATCCCTCGAGGGGTCCCAGAGTGCAAGAGGGCACTCTGCAAAGTTGCTATTGGGCAGCTCCTGTGCTGAGCATCTGCCCCTGGTGGTCAGTGTGCATCATAGCTACTGGCTTGTAAGCCGGTCAGTCAGTTGGCCGGTCGCTTAGGCTTTTATATATATCAATTAAACCAGGGGTCCTCAAACTTTTTAAACGGGGCCAGTCCACTGTCCCTCAGACCACTGGAGGGCCGGACTATAATTTTAAAAAAAACTATGAACAAATTCCTATGCACACTGCTCGTATCTTATTTTGAAGTAAAAAAACAAAACGGGAACAAATACAATATTTGTATTTGCATGTGGCCCACAGGCCGTAGTTTGAGGACCCCTGGCTTAAAGTAAGCCTACCCAAAGGGATAAAAAAATAACAATAATATATGGGATAAACAATTTATAGCAACTCAAAACTGTGGCTCCAAGTTTACTCTCAAGCCAAAAGGACCAAATTCTCTTATTAACACTAATGCATATGTTAAAAATTTATCTTCAATGGTAGAGCATTGTCAAAAAACTGTTTAAATAAACCTGATATTATACTTACAAAATAAATACTATACAACAGTTCTCCAATATACCAGAAAAAAAATAGAAAAGACCCTATTTCTATAAATAAATCATCAAAAAGTGCTAGTATTATGAGAAATTAAAAAACTGAGGAGCATAAAAGATTTGTGTAAGTGAAAATACATGTTAATTCTTCCCTGAATTAAGATATTAATTGAATGACATTCCAATCTAAATTTACATGTGATTGCTTTTAAAGGAGGAATTGGGCAAAAAATTTTCAAAAAAAGAATCATTTGATAAAAATTGCACATGAAAATCTTCATAAATTACCCAGAGAAAGGTATTTCTTAGAACATTTTAAAAAACAACATTTGGTCCTTTTACAAAAGCTCCCTTTTTCTGTAAAAGCATTTCTTATTCATAGATTAGACGTAATGAGAATTTTTAAAAGCAATTTAAATTAGTCTAGAATAAGTTAAGGATGGCCAAAAATTTCTGGAACATAAAAGTAATGGCAAGGACTACAACTCAACAATAAAAAAATCTGATTTTAAGAATGGGCCAAAGACTTGAATGGACCTTTCTCCAAAGAAGGTATACAATGGACAACAAGCACGTGAAAAGATGTTCAATGTCATTAGTCATTCTTAATGAAATAGGAATCAAAAGCACAAGAAGATGCCACTTCACACCTATTAGGATGGCCAGTATAAAAACAAAACAGGAAATAACAAGTGTTGGTGAGGATTTGGAGAAATTGGAACTCTGTGCTTTGCTGGTAGAAAAGTAAAATGGTACAGTTGCTGTGGAAAATAGTAGGGTGGTTTCTCAAAAAATTAAAATAGAACTACCATATGACCCAGCAATTCCACCTCTGGGTATAGACCCAAAATAACCGGAAGCAAGATCTTCAAGAGATATTTGTTTACCTATGTCTCATAGGATTATTCACAATGGCCAAAATGACCAAGCAACCCAAGTGTCCACTGACAGATGAATGGAGAAGCAAAAGGTGGCACATATATACAATGAAATTTGATCAGCCTTAAAAGGAAAGGAAATTCTGACACATGCTACAATATGGAAGAACCTTGAAGATCCAATGTTAGTGAAATAAGCCAGACACAAATATTGTATGATTCCTCTTACATGATGTACCTAGAGTAGTCAAATTCGTAGAGCCAGAAAACAGAACTGTGGTTGTCAGGGGCTGAAAGAAAGGGAGAATGGGGAGTCGGTGTTTGATGGATAGAGTTTCAGTTGGAGAAGATGAAGTTTTGGAGATGGGATGGTGGTGATGGCTATACAACAGTGTGAATGTACTTCAATACCACTGAACTGTACGCTTAAAAACGGTTAAAATGGTAAATTTTATGTAATATATATCTTACCACAATTTTTAAAAGTTTAAAAATTAGGTGAAAGAACTCGTGCTATTAATTATTATAGAATATAAACTAGTGAAAGTACTGGCATAAAACTATACTGACAGATTAATAAACTGGTGTAAAAGTCTCAGAAATATAAAAATTCAGAAAAGGATGGGGGCGGGGGGGTTTCAAATCAGTGAAGACATTTGTGGTATTAAGATATTTGCATTTTAAAAGGTTAAAATTGGAGAAGCAGTGTGGTATAGGGATTAAAAGTCAAAAATCTAGAGCCACCGTGGTTGAGCATCAACCTATGAACCAGGAGGTCACAGTTCGATTCCCAGTCAGGGCACATGCCTGGGTTTCAGGCTCGATTCCCAGTGAGGGGTGAGGGGGTAACTATACTGGTCCTTCATAGGTTCTTGTGAGAGTTAAATGAGCTCATATTTTTTAAATGCTTACAACAGCCCTGGTCCAAAGTAAGTAGTGTATGACTATTAACTACTAGTGCTCACTATCAAAAAAACATTTGAATTGGGTTTAAAACCTAAGAAGTAAGCATAATAATTAAGTATAGATCAGTCTTCCTTTTCAGTAAAGGTCTTGTTAAGCATAAAAACAAAGGGAACTGTTAAAGGAAAAGATGCATTTGACACTATAAAAATGGGAAATTTACAAAAACACCACCACCATATGCGAAATAAAAGGGCATAGAGTAAAATACAGGACAAAGGACAACAGATGAGATCAAATCAACAAAAAAGTATCATCTGCCCCAAAATATAAGTGAGCAAAAGCTCTAAGCTAAAGGGTAGATTAAAATAGTCAAACATTATACTTTTAAGTTAACCTGATTGTATCTAATATCTTTCCTGACTCCCCAACTGTCATTCCTAATTCCCATTTCCATCGCTAACATTCTATAGAAAGGTCTAAAAAGCCAAATACTTGTGTCCCCCACCTTTCTTCAAGTTAGGGGTGACCATGTGATCCGACCTGTGCCAATAAGACTTCAAGCTACGAGCACTAGGGGATGAGGTGCTGAGTAAGGTCTTTCCTCCCTGATAAATGGAGCCGGGCATGTCAGGAGGGAGCTCTTGTCCTTTGCTCTCAGCCTCTGGACACGGTAGCAGGAGCACTTAACACGTGGAACTCTTAGCGACCATACTTTAACTGAAAAGTCACCATGCTGAGGTAGGAGGAGTGGAAGGACAGAAAGATGACATGAGTGAATCACCAAGTCTGGAACTGCCTGCCTCTCGACACACACAACCTTCTGGTTTGACCCAAATTGTGTTCTTCAGGAAATCTTCCCATTTGCGAGAGCCTGGATGAACCAAGAGGGTGTTATGCTCGGTGAAATAAATCGGACATGGAAAGACAAATACCATATGATTTCGTTTATATGTGGCATCTAAAGAGCAAAATAAATGGAGAAACAAAACAGACTCATGGATACAGAGAACAGACTGATGGTTGCCAGAGGGGAGGGGGGCTGGTTGCTGGGTGAAAAGGGTGAAGAGATTAAGAAGTACAGATTGGTAGTTACAGAATAGTCAAGGGGAATGTAGTCAACAATATTGTAATAACTAAAGATGGTGCCAGGTAGGTACTGAAAATATCAAGATCACTTTGTAAAATAAAACATATAATTATCTAACCACTATGCTGCACACCTGAAACTAATACAAAATACTATTGAATGTAAACTGTAATTGTAAAATAAAGTTTAAACAATAATAAACAATGCTATAATAAACATCATTGAACATAAAAAAAAGACAACCCAGTGGCTTTAAATAACATCTAAATGTTAATGAATCCCAAATTTATATCCCTAAGGCCGGATTTCTTCTGTGTTCTCTAGACTTGTATATCCTACTTTCTACTCTACACTTCACTCCTATAATCTATTACTCATCTCAACTTAGTTTCTCTATAACTGAGTTCCTGATATCTACCTTCCAACATCTGTGTCTCCATCATCCATCCCCTTCTCAGTAAATGGCAACAGCATCCTCCCACTGCTCACACCAAAATGTGTGTAGTCATCTCTGACACTCTCTTTTGCTCTCACCCTCGAATTTCATCTTAGCAAATCTCTGTTGGCCTTACTTTCAACACACACATATCTAGAATCTGACCACCCACCACCACCACAACCCTGGTCAAAGAAGCCACAATTTCCTACCATGATTACAGCAACACCTCCTCTCTAATTGCACTGATCCAGTCCTCACCCCAATTCAATGTCCTCTTGACACAGCTATCAGAGTGATCGGTGAAAATGTAAGTCAATTTGGTTAAAAGCCCAAGTCCTCATGATTGTCAAAACTCTAGCTGTTCTAGCTCCACACTGCTTATCCACCCTCATCCCCTACTTCACTTTTCCTTCCTTCATTCCCTGCTGTTCCCAGTGTACAAGTCAAACTCCACCTCAGGGTCTTTCCACTGAGACTGGTATCTTTTCACCCCGACACTCATATGGGTGGCTCCCTCGAGACTTTACTCAAAAGCCACCTTTCCCTGGCCACACTAACAAAGATTTCTCCCCCTTCCTTCTTCTCTTCTCCTTCACACCCCAACACTGCACATCCCTTTCTTGGTGTTAGTATTTTTCATCTCTCTTTAGAACTTTACACTATCAAACATCCTATATACTTCATTGTGTATACATGGTCTGTCACTCCTACCAGAATGTACCTTCAAGAAGGGCATGTTTTGATCTTATATTCACTTCTGTACCTCAGCACTCTGACCATAGGATCTGCATTTATTCAATAACTATTTGAGTACTTAGCATATTCCAATTAAAATAAGATACCAGTTTACACTTTTCCTAAAGAGGGAATATTTGGCAAGAGTGTTAGAAATGTCAAAATCCGTATGTAGGTGTTAGGAAACCCTCACATGCTCAGAGCAGGAGCACAGACTTGCATGCTGCTTCCAAAGAATGACTTGGCAACTCATATCAAGAGCTTTAAAATGCTACCACCTCTGATTCCACCAAAAGGAAGGTATTTACCGGACCTGCTTAGCTACTTACTACAAAGTTCTTTCTGATAGAGCTGTTGAATACACTGAAAAATACTGCAAACAAGCCAATGTGTAAAGAAGTCTGGAGAAATAAATCATAGCACATTCACAAGATGAAATATTATACAGACATTTAAAATCATGTTACCAAGAATATATAAGAATTTAAGAACTGAGGAAAATAGGTACCATACCTTTTCAATGAAAAAGAAAATTCAATCAACTAATCAGGTGCCTACTGTCTATTAGAAAAGAGCACTCAAAAATACTAGGAACTGTTTATCCCCGTTAAATATATGTAAGCATGTGTGTATGGGAATGTGCATAAAGAAAAGCATTGAATAGTCATAGATTATGATGACACCAAAGGTGATTTTTCTTCTTCCTACTAGTCACTTAAAGTACTATACTTTTTAAATCGCCTACTGGAAAGAGGGCAGTGGAACCCTGTTGAGCTATCCAAATTGACGAGCTAAATCCAAGATACAAGAGGGGTAGAATAAGATTCACCTTGCTTGGGACAATGCCCCATGCTCCCTTCTTGCCATGGACCAGCCTGAGTTCCACCTGGACCTCTTTCTTATTTATGTTGACCGCCAGAACACCAATGCACTGGGTCCTCATTGCCCGCCTGCCCTCCTCCCTATTTCCACGCATCTGTACTGACTTCCTCAAACTTCATTTTCTATATTCTGAACCCTAACTGCCCCTTCATTTCTACTCCCCAGTGCACCAGCCAAGTCCTAAAAAATACCCAGATCCATATGTATCCTTCTTATTTTTATTTCTGGGGTCTCAGTGGCAAAAATTAAACAGCAGAAAGCATCAACACTAAACCAAGGCTGGTGCTTACATCTGTAAGGGTGTGCCTTTATTATGGTATAGAATTGCTTATAACAAAGAAGAATTTAAGCAAACTTTGGTATTGGGAATCTACTCTCTTCTGAAATCCTATAACTTTTTTTTTAGCATTATAGGGAAATATGTAATGAGGGACAAACTTGTCATTTCCCCTATTTACTGATAATATCTTGAGGACAGGATCCATATCTTACCCATCTCACGATTCCTCAGGGTCTGTAGTAAGACTTGCACAGTATACACTATCAAACTGTTGAGTGAATGAATTATCTTCAAGAACATAACATTTCAGTAACACCCCACATTTACATATTGCAAAATGTGACTTCAATATCCCACATTCCAAGGCAATACTATGGAAGTAGGGTCCAAGAAACCGCACTCTGCATTGCCATCACCACTGGCCTAAATTCAAGAGTAAACTCAAAAGACAAAGTCACAATAGTTAGTACAAGTGAGTCACAACAAAAGCATCGCACGTCTAAAGAGGGCCGTGATTTGACAGAGAAACGAGAGCATCCCATAAAGCCAGGTTCGCATGATGCCTTCCATTGCTGGCAGCACAGCACTCACGGCGACACTGTCAGGACCTGCCTCTGCAAGCGTGTTCACAAGAGTCTGCCGCTACGGGTGGAGGTTAAGCAAAAATAACTTCGTTAGTCACAGGCCTGGGAACATGGGTCCTGCAACTACGGGTGCAACACACCGAAGATTTAGAGCGGCTGCGTCCTGTCTGGAGCCACCATACAAAGAAGATGAACACGGGTCTTCAGATGTTTGTTCATCAGCACATGTTTTTGCCCGGTAGGGAATGAGCTCACCTGGCACTCGCCCGGAGAATTCCTAACAAAAACAAGGGAGGCACGTGAGGAGCCTCCTGGCTCCTTAGAAGCCCAGGTTCACGAGCTTTGAACAATGAAGTCATTGAGATTCCAAGTGGATCATCCTCTTAAGTTTATTTCATTTAGAAGCTTACAAAAGTAAGCAAATCCATAAAATTTGCACAAATTCACTTGGAAGAATCACCTAATCTCATAAAAGCGTGTTGCAAAACACGAGAAAGAAGAACCTGCCCAGCCCATTATCCACAGCTGCTACTCTGAATCGTCACTCTTACAACCACTGCTTCATCTCCAAGTGGATCTACTAGTGTGTCTACACACTGCTGCCTTCCCTCCTTCGCTTACCGGTGCACTGGACACATTCTGACCCTTCCATGGCCTGGCTGTCAGTCATCCCAGCTCCTATCTTCATCAGCTCTTTCCCCAGAGGCTGCCCGACCCTCTACACCAGCTGTTCTCAAGCTGTGGGTCACAGGGGTCGCCTAAGACCATCCTGCATATCAGATATTTACATGACGATTCATAACAGTAGCAACATTACAGTTATGAAGTAGCAACGAAAATAATTTTATGGTTGGGTCACAACATGAGGAACTGTATTTAAAGGGCCAGAAGGTTGGGAACCACTGCAGACAGTCTTACTGTCTTAAACCTCCAACATGAACACAGTCTTTGAGGTGCTTCTCAGTCTTCAGTCTCTGCCATCTAACATGACTCAAACTAAACCATCCTTCTCCTGGTCACCTCTTCTTGCTACTCTATTAGGAAAAAGCTATTTCACTTCATGGTCACAGGAACAAGAAAACTAAGGAAATACTTAGGATTATTCACCACTCATGGGCCCTCTTTCTCCAAAACATCTTCTAATATTTTCATCTGCTTTCGATTCCCAAATACTGGTATGATTCTTACAAGCTTGTGTCCAGACTATTAGAACCTCTCTGCCTTCACCTCCCTTGGGGCTCATCTATCATTTATCCCAACACATGGTTTGCTCAAGGCATGATGACTCCCCAGACACACCATATTCTTTCATGACTCTAATCTGCACCCCTGGGAATGCCAGCAACCTTTCATGCCAGGCCAACTCCTGCAGGCACATTCCAAGGCCAGTTCGAACGTCACGGCTCTTCTCCAGTCTTCCCTGAGGCTGAGTTACTGGGGTTCCCTTTACTGTGAACACACAGAACTTCATACAAGTCTCCACTCCAATCAAGCCCGTCAACATTTGTAAACACCTGTTGCGCTGAGCACTGGGAAATATAAAAATAACTAAGACCTGGACTCCATCCTCATGGAGCTCACAGTTTTGTAGAGGGCAGACATGGAAGAAAATAATTACAGTAGAGAATGATAAATGCAAAGTACCACAGAGGCCAAGAGTTCAGCTGGGTTTTGAAGAATGAAGAGTCTGAATTCAAATGATTGGCTTAAATATCTCTTTCACCTCACCCTCCAGCTAGTGAGCTCATTAAAAGGGCATTAACTGTGTTTGTACCCTCAGAATCCAGTTGACTGTCCAGCACATAACAGACACCCAAAATGTTTCTTGCATGGAAAAATAAGACCACAGCGTGAAAGTTAAGAGCATGGGTGCAGAAAAATAAGACGATGTGATGACATAGTAAGCACAGTTTGAGTCACTCCATAAAGCAATCTTCCCCAGAAGTACTTGCCAAGTGAGAAGAATTGGAAGAATGCTTGCCAAACCATCAAGAATTCCAGTGATGACGTCAGTAAGGAAGAGAACACGCCTGTCTGCCATGTGCCTACAGGGTGCTGCTTGGTAGGCCTCCTCCCCACGCCCCAGCCCCCACCTCACATGCTGGTCAGCTCAGCTCAGCATCCGCAAGCACCACCCATACTGCCTCACCTCGACTTTGCACTCGCTGTTCCCTCCGCTGCCGGCAAAGTCCTTCCATCTGACACCCAAGTGTGTCCCTCCTCCTCCTCCTTTGGGGGTGGGCTCCAATGTCACCTGCTCAGTGAGGCCTTCCTTGACGACCCTATTTAAACATCTAACGCCCGTCACTGCTGTCTTTCTCCTCATCACTTACCACCACCTCACACACTAGACACCGTGTTGGTTGGTGCTCTGACTCACCTTACTAGAATTCAAGCTCTGCAAGGGCAAGAATTTGCCTCCTTCCCAGCACCTCCAGGGGCCCCCAGCACAGCAGGCTCGGCTGCTGCTTGTTAAAGGAATGAGGGTGTGGAAGGGCCCTCCCTCTGCACGTGCACAATAGAGGCGAAGAGCGGAGACCTCAGGACAGGCTGCCTGGCCTGTCTCCCCACCAATTACAACTGGGCACCGTGGGGCAAGTTACATAAGCTTCCGAAACCTCAACGCCTTCATTTGTAGAGAGCGGGTAATCATAGTCTCCGCACCTCCTGAGCGGTAAGAATTAAATAAAATGATGCATTTGGAAAGCTTAGCACAGGGCTTGGCATCTCTCAAAACACATTACCACGGTTATTTTTTATGGAAAGAAACCTTGAGATATATTCTTTAAGAAGTGTTTTAATTGCATACAAATATAGAAACATCTAGGGGCAACACATTAAAGTTAGCATTTAGAATAAGTATCAGGTGATCATTCCTGGTTTTCAATAATGAATTTATGTAAGCATGTGAATACATTTCTCGTAATTTTGCTTGTTCTCTGCCTCTCAAACTCTTGCCTAGAAAAGGCTAAAATGATATAAAATGAATGGAAACGATTTCAATTCCCTTTAACACTAAATACACAGAAATCAGTTTACATACAGAAAAGCAACTAAGAAGGAAACCACTTAGCATGAAAGAAGAGAAACCTACAGGACAGGCAAGTCATTACAGGTGGGATGGACTCCTGTTTGAGAGGAATTTACCCTATTAACCCACAAGAGACTGAATTAAAACAAAGGCATACTCTTTTGAAATGTTATTTCTCTTTCTCTAGAACAAAACTAAAGACCAGCTCTTTCCTGAGGTCTTTCTTTAGGCTCTGGCATAATAAGGCGGGTCCCTGAACATTCATTCTTCTTTTCCCCAGAGTCCTAGAGTACACAGGGGCCTCTTCCACACCCCACCCAGCCCTGTGGCGCTCTGTGGCTGCTGCATCCTCTGTGCTTGCTGCATCCGCATGCATCGGCCCTCCCGGGCAGGGTAAAGGACCCACAGGGAAGGGAGTACATTCCGTACAATTTCCCTCGTCCTGCCTGGCTCAGGCTGGTCCCTGGGAGGGGAGCTGCAGGTCTATCAGAAGGAACACACACATTAATCATCTACAACCTGGTGTCACCCCTGCAAGTGCTGGCAGACGTGTCTCTGAAAATGCCTGAATCGATCATGAAGTGCCTACCAAGTGGCATTAATGTGCAATAACCGTGTAAAATCATTTACATCATGATAAACGAATTTAGATTTTAAGCCAAAGGCCTGAAAAGAGAAATGCCACAGGATCTAAAGCATTCAGCTGGGCAGAAGAATTCTAATTGACCGAAACTCGTGGCCATCCTAAGGGTGTTACTTTTTTGTTTTCTTAAAATATATTTTTATTGATTTCAGAGAGGAAGGGAGAGGAAGAGAGAGAGAGAAACATCAATGATGAGAGAGAATCATTGATTGGCTGCCTCCTTCACGCCCCCTACTGGGAATCAAGCCCACAACCTGGGCATGTGCCCTGACTGGGAATTGAACGAGCAACCTCT
>NW_006283588.1:3933436-3941377 GCF_000327345.1 Myotis davidii
CTACACAAACACGTCATTGTACAGCGAATGGCAACATGCTCTCGGTGATCTGAGGGCACATTGTTTCTGCTCCTAGGTTCTGTTCTACTTTTCACTCTGCGGTGATTAAGTTTCCTGTCCCTACAGCAAACACCGCTCCATGTGCTGTGAGCATCCAAACAAGTGAGCTGCTGTTAACTTTTTAAAAACATAACACAGCATAATCAAGCCTTTCACTGCAAACCCATACAGCATCTGGTTACATTAAATTTTTTTTCCCATTTATATATGGGAAACCACCAAGTAAAATATAATTTCGTGTTTAACTCAGGTTGAAAGCTCTGAATGTATAACTTAGTTATCATGCTTGTTTATACAGGTTAATAAAAGCTTAATAAAGTTCCCCGTCTTTTTATTAAAACCAAACAGACCTATTTTTCTCTCTTTACAGCATTGCCATTATACAGTATACAGTAAAGGGACTTAAAAATGATTCACTCTTTGATGGGACTAATCACCTACATAAAAGAATCTCATCTTGTAAAACATGGAGGTGGGCAAAAGTCGGTTAATAATAATAAATAATAATGCGAGAATAAACTCTTTTGCATACTCACAACTGTAAACCTATTTTTGCCCACCCCTGTATATCCCGGACATTGGCCAAATTTCTTAAAAGCATGCGCACTGCAGGTTTTCTGGGATTTATCTGAGCATCGTGTGGTCCAGCAGTAGCCACTACTCAGCACATTGCCCCTAGAAAAATGACTACAAAAGTTGGCAGGGCCTCACGTTCGTAAACCCTCACACGTCACAGATACAAAGGCTGAAGGCCAGGGAGGGTAATGGACTTGCCCAGGCAGTTCTTGGTGCAAGAGTGATCCTGGAACCCAGGACTCCTAACCACAAGCCAGGCTGCCATGTCGTGGCACCTCCAGGCTACCAACCCACAGGCACTCCTGACATCCAAGCAGGAAGAGGTCTCCCCAACCTCCAGCAAACTCCATGAGCTTTGTCTGGCAGCAACAACAGTAAGAACCAAGGCTTTGATCTCACTGATGCCTGAACTCCCCGTCTGTGGCAATATCCAAAATAAGGATCATGCCCAGCCTGTGTGGCACAGTGGTTGCAAAGTGATCTATGAACCAGGAGGTCTCCGTTAGATTCTGGTCAGGGCACATGCCTGGGATGCAGGCTCCATCCCCAGTAGGGGGCGTGCAGGAGGCAGCTGACCAATGATTCCATCTCATCATTGATGTTTCTATCTCTCTCTCTCTCTTCCTCTCCCTCTCCCTCTCCCTTCCTCTCTGAAATCAATAAAAATATATTTTAAAAACAAAAATAAAGAAACAAAATAAAGATCGGTGCTTCTCCAAATTTTGGTCACTTCTCTTCTGCTTTTCTCCCCAAGGATGAAGGCGCTGCTAATTTTTCTTCCTCCACCCACACCTCTTCCTGGGCCTGTGCCTCAGAACCTCAGCGCCCTGGTGCCAGGCCTGCCTCTAAGTAAGTCGTCCTTAAAACCCTCCTGCGCGTTACAGGCTCTCACCCAGGCTGCTTCATAACAGGACTGGAAAATAGATGCCAAGCTGTGAAGATGTCCAGAGATGCTCTGGGTTTTGGCTGGTTTGCTGGTTTCGGTAAAGTGTTCTCACATGCGTGAACACACAATGCTGGAGGCACTTCTTTTTTTTTTAGACCATTCAATTATCGTCGCTCTTTTTATAAGGAAACCTCTAAATCTCTCTGACATGCCTTTCGTTTGCTCAAGGTCCTACCTGTTAAAATAGGGGTGTTCCCTGCAGGGCATTTTCCATGGCTTTCTGTCTCCGTCCCTACGACAGAGGCAACTCCTGGTCTGATTCATAAAAGTAGCCTTCCATTCAGAGAAATCTGTGCATCTGCCAAATTGAGTAAGACACTTCACAGCTAGCTACTCTTGAAGCTCTCAAATTTCATAAACCGAATATGATTTTAAAACTACTACTTCTAAAATACAAACCAACAGAAATAAAAGTTCCTATTAGAAAAGCTTAACTTTTTAGTTGCTCTTATGTCCCTGAAAATTTCTAAAACGTCTTAGAGTAAAAATCTTTTTAAATGCTAATCTTTTCACATGCGGTGAGGGTACATTATAAGTTTAGTGTATAACACTTAAGTGTTATTAAGCACATAACCATTTAAAAAAATTTTTTTAATGATTCATTTATAACAGGTAGCTGGCTATATATCTCTATACACATGCTTCTGAATGGCTTGTGAGTGAGTTTCGTACACATAGATCTTTCCCCACTGAGCCTGTACATGGCTATGTCCCTGACTTCTCCTACCTTCCCTGGTACGATGCTAGTCCACAAAGGTAAAGGCTTCATGACAGAACATATCTGTTCTAAAACCAAAACCTGCCCTTCCGCTTTCCGACACGCCTAACTTTCCATGGGAATAATTCACACGCTGCTAGAAGGCACGCTGCAGTACGGTATGCTCACCAGAACCGGCCGCACGCCTGATCCTCTGGTAAGATAAGGTCCGATCAGCACTGAGCGTTCTGCTGTTGCTGGTGCACCTCAAGCAGGAAGCAGGAGGGCCCACTTTGGCTTTCGGACCAGGTGTTATCCGCACACTGGAGGCGTCGGGCTTGGGTGTATTCCTCCCTGCGGGGGTGGCAGCTTTTGAAGCAGAACCCTGCGAAGAAAATAATTAAAATGGGAGTTCAGATCACACCGTCCCCACGCTACTCCCTGTGGTGTTAGCTACGTGAACGAAACAATTCGTTTCTATGGCACTGTCTTTTTAAATTTTTTTTTTAATTTATTGGGAGGATATTGATTAATAAAATTGAGTTTTTAGACTGCAGATTTCAGACTCAAGACGACATCAACTCTTCTCTCCATTTCCATCCTCCCAACCTTCTCTACATGTTTCAGATTTGTCAGCCCCCACCATCATGTGGCATAAGCCAGTTCCTTAAAATCAACATTATATATCTTTCTATACATACATATACACACACATATACATGCATCTTTATGTATTCATACACACATAAAAAAATCTATACACATATACATATTGCTATAGACTGAATGTTTGCAGCCCCCCGCCCCCCCAAAAAAATCATAAATTGAATTCATAAATCTGCAATGTGAGAGTATTTGAACGTGGGGCCTTTGAAAGTTGATTAAGTCTTGAAGGGGGAACCCTTATGAACGGGATTCATGACCAAAAGAGACCCCTAAGCGCTCTCTTGCCACCTCCTGCCACGTGAGGCTACAGGAGAGGAAGCGGGCTCTTTCTAGACACCGAATCTGCTGGTGCCTTCATCTACGCCATCCCAGCCTCCAGAATGGCGAGAAATAAATGTTGGTCATCCACCTTTTTAAAAAGGACAATTTGGTTAAGCAGAGATGCCAGATGAATATTTAATTTTCATTTTTCCCATGAAGAAATTAAAGCTCTTCATAGTCTACTCTTAAAATCATCATTATCTGCCTTCTGTCCCCTTCAGCGAAACTGTTCCCAAGGTAATCAATGACCTTGTAGGCCTTCTCTGTGGCATCTGATGACGATGAGTCCAACTTTCCTAAATTTCTCGACACGGATCTTCCTGGTTTTCTTTCCACCTGTCTGGTTATTCCTTCTCTGGATTCTGCTCTTCTAAGCCTTTCAAGGCTAGCCAACATGAGGGTCCTAAGTTGGTCCTGTTCTCTTCTCTCACCATGTACTCTCCCTAGATGATTGTGTGCACTGTTTCAACCTCCTATACATTGTCATGTCCAAAGTCCGCATGCCCAAGCGAGCAGTCTCTCTGGAGTTTCCCAGAGAGCTAGCTTCTATCTGCACCTGCCCACTTGGCATCTTCCAGGCACCGCTACCCAACAATGTGGACAATGATCATGTGGCTGTGGTTTACTGATCCACCTGAGTCCTTACAGGATGAAATCTACCATTTTAAGTTCGAAATGCATGCCTCAACCCGTTTAATCCTCATAGCCCTACAAAGGTGGATGCTTTCATCACATTCTATTTTACAAAAGAAGAACAGAAAGCAGTTTCTAAAAGTAAACTCACTTCACCCATCCATCTCAGAACATCCCTCTTCCCATAGGCACCACAACATTCCCAGACACCCAACTTAAACAATAAAAGCTTCTTGTAGGTGCTTCTTTCTGAAACCCCTCTCCATGGCATCCTCTTCCTTCTCCAATGACCCTGTAGGCCTTCTCTATGGCACCCACCTCAGGGCAGGCCTACATCAGTCCTTGGCAGGATTACTGAAAACACATCCTCAGGGTCTTTCTGGTCTCACCTGCCCCCAATTCATCTTGCACTCCACCGCGAAGGCAGTCTCTCTAGAGTCCAAATTAGGTTCAGAGCGGCTTCCCTCTGTCTGCCAGGTACAGTCAGCCTCCGAACAAGGCAGGCCAGGTCCTATCAGACGTGTCGGCCCCTGCCGTCTTCAGCTTACTGCTTATGGCTCTGCACTCCTGGCTCCCGTCACACTCACTGCCTGGAGTCCCCTGCATGGGGATACCCTGTTTCTTCATCTTTGTGCATGCTCTTCCCTACAGCCAGAGCGCCCTCCCAATGCATGCTTGCCCTTTAAGTTCCAGCTGGCGACTAACACAGTATCCCCCCAAGAAGCCTTCCATGACTACTCTCCCCCTCACCACCACCCCATTCTGACCCCTGCGGCACAGCAGCCCATATATACGTAATACTCTCAGTACTTAATACCCTTTTCGTTTATCATCTAAAATTACCCGCTGCAGCCCTAGCTGGTTTGGGTATTACCAGTGGACAGAGCATCAGCCTGTGGACCCAAGGGTCCCGGGTTCGATTCTGGTCAAGGGCATGTATCTCAGTTGCAGGCTCCTCTCCGGCCGGGGCCCTGGTCGGGGTGCGTGCAGGAGGCAACCAATCGATGTTCTTTTCTCACACAGATAATTTCTCTCTCTTCCACTCACTCTAAAAATCAATGGAAAAATATCCCCGGGTGAGGATTAAAAATAAATAATAAATAAGTAAAAATTACCCACTGCACTAAACACTATGCGATTGGCCAGGGACTTTGTCTTTCTTTTCTATATCCCAACACTCACCACCCACTAGCATGCAGCAGGTACCCCACAAATGTTCCCGTTCTACATACAGGAGATGAGCGCCTAGGCCTTCCTCCAAGAGCAAATTCCCACAACATAACCTGTCACCTGATCTTCCCTTTCCATCAGGAAAAACGGAGCCTTGTGGAGACTAAGTAACCGCCTGAGGTCCCTCTGCCAGTGAATGATGGAGCTACAACTTGAAACCATGTCTAACTCTGGAATCCTTGAACTGCATGTAAATTCTTGTTGTTTAAAATGGAACTATAAAGTCCTCTCCCCTCCCCGCAAATATCTGAGAGTTGCTATAGAAAAAACAGTTTTTCACTATAAGAAGAAAATGGGTTTATTTAATGTACCAGAAATCAAGTATGTTCGGGCTGCAAGAGACCTCAGTCATCACCTTGCGGGGGGACGGGGGGGGGGGCCCTCAAAAGATGACTGGCCCCAAATCACATGAGCGATCAGAGGCAGGATCCAGAGTCCTCCTGCTCACCAGAGAGGACCTCACTCCCTGGACCTGCTTCCTCACCAAGAGACCAGGTACTATTTCTATGTTGATACTGTGCCAGCATCCCCAGCCCTTCCTAAACTGTGGTCCAGTACATTTTAAAGTTCATAAAAAAGCCTTTTTTCCCTCTAGATAGAAAACAATCAGATGTGTCACTTCAAATAACGAATTACACTAAAACAGTAAAGTAGCCGGTTCTTCTAGCTTACTATTATACCCAAAGGAACATTAATATACTCAATATTCAAAATACTAAGCTTCAGGAATTTCTTTTCCCCAACGTGCAGGTTTCCAATTCACCCTCGAAAATGTACCGGCAAGAGAAAGGATGACTGGCTAGTGTATGAACAACTGAAAGCAAATGGACACCTAGTTCTGCAATGTGATTGACAATTAGTGGGTAACCAGCTGCTAATACAGCCTGAGTCTCCCCCACCACTCCCTGAAGCAGGCAAAAATCTTACTTACCAAAAACAGAGACCCATACTCAAAGGTCTCATTCAAAATGTCCTTCTTTAGGTCTTGTTTTTCCAGAAGGGCCCCGTTTTCCTGTTCGCCCTTCTCTTCAGGGCTAATCCTCTGGATGTTGGACACGTACGTCATTTCCAAGCACTCCGGGCTTTCCATGGTCACCGAGAACAGGCCCCTGCACTTCTGGAGAAACGAAGCCACGGACCCGGGCTCGCAAGCCGAATTAGAAGAACTGGCTTTGTCAACATCTTCCCGATTCGATTTCAGGGCAGGTGTTGTTCTTGAAACCCTGTGGGAAGCATTTTTAGAATGAGTTGCAACACGCTCAGCCTGGCTCGTGATGAGTTTATTCAACTGCTGCTTCTGCGTCTTGTTAATTGGGGTTTCTGTTTTTGTGTCTGCGTTCAAGTCGGATCTCCGTGTTTTGCTCAGCACTGTCAACTGTCTCGAGGAAGACACCGATGAGGGGGATGAGGAGGCACTGGTCAGCTGAGGCCTGGGTGTGACCTTTGACAAAGCAGGGTCGTGGGACTGCAATGCAGGCCTCGACATCACTTTGGCTTTGACGTTCTTGAAGTTCGGTCTTGGGTAACTTATGATTTTGTTCTTTCTGACTTTGCTGCCTATCGGGGTATTTGCTTTGGTTGTTGGCTTTCCTACGTTCGGTTTAGAAAGCTCTGGGTGACTCTTCTCCAGGTTGCTACATTTCTCGGTCGCCTCGATGGGGGAAACAAAAAAGGTTGCATTCAGGGGGTTGGGGATTGGCGTGGACATGCAAATGGTGTCATTTGCACTAATGACCATATCGTTTTCATCCCAAGTCAGTTCAAGTGAATGTCCAGGGGGGCTACCTGGGGCCAGTTCTATGGTATCTGTATGGATTTCCAGGTCCTCTTCATGGGGGGCAATCTGTGTGTGTTCGGCCCCGGTGACGTTGGGTTCCGGGCACAGCACTGGGGCTGTGCTGTTATCAAAAGCTGGCACCAGGCAAGGGCATTTGTCATCGATAAGACAACCAGACACTGTTTCTCCTAGATTTTGGCCCATTTCCTTTGGCCCATATGAGCTGGCTGAATGTGTCTCACTATGTGGTTCATCGTTAGATAAACAAAAGAACTCCTTCACTGCAGACCCGCTGGGAACATCCATGCCATCAGAAACTGGTGTCAGAGCGTGTGCCTCTTTTTCTCCAGCTCGTCTTTGCTGTGGCCCATCTGTGTACTCACTGGTGACATTTCCTGAAGAATACGGACCGGCATTTCCAGCATCTGGAACAAAAGCCTCAGTTTGCATCAGCACCTCAGAAAACGCTGTGCACATTGTGCCCTGGGCCTCTGAGGCTGTGGCCGCAGGGCTTTTAAAGACGCCTCTATCGTAACTCGTCCCTGTCATGTGTGTCTTATCAGAATGGGAAGATGGGCGAACGGAACAGGATAGAGACGTATTTCCACTTCTCATGCCAGTTGGTTGCAGGCTCCCAGAGGCGTGCAAAGACTGGCTCTTTCCCACAGCGTGGTGTTTTGCAAAGGCGCAGGTAGCGTTACCCACTCTCATGTCAAAGGTCTGGTTTAGCTGCAAGGCATCTGGGCAGTCTGCACAACTCCAATCGCCCTCCTGGGGTTCCCACGCAAAAGGCGGAGATGTCTCCTCAATCTGGCCCTGAGGGGACCGTCGGGAATGACAGCAGCTACGCGGGTGCCTGGGCTCCCCTGTGACTACAGCATGTGCGGGGCCAGGGAAATCACTTGGAGCCTTTTGGTGATCAAGTTCTTCGACACACTGAGGGTTTAAGGCCATGTTTTCACCACCGTCCGCAGCAGTGTTGGCTTCATAATCCACCACCATGTCGTCTGGGTTGGCAGAATGCCAACAGCCTGC
>NW_006283588.1:3941423-3955034 GCF_000327345.1 Myotis davidii
CAGCTCTGCGGGTGGTGGTTTGGGGTGGTATGCATAAGTGTTTCCATTTTTGTCGCTGACAAATAAGGGCTGCAGGTCGTCTTCTGGCTTGTCTCCTGAACGAAATTCATTCATCCTGAAGATGAACTCAAAAGCTCTGCCACTTCAGTTCTTTTTTAAATCCTTTCCAGTGAGAGGGAAGGGAAAATGGTCCATCTTCAATGTTCTTCTCAGCACAGTTGAGAGTTTCTTAGTCTGAGATGTTCTGAAGCTGTTCCCTGGAAGAAATAAAATATTTAACTCACGGAAATGTTAGACAAATGAACAAGTCACCACTTGACTCATTTCAGTCACTTTGTTTTTTTTACGTTTAGGACCTACGATTACGGATGCGGATAATTCAGGTATCATTAGCTAAAGTATCACCCCTTTTCAAAATGCTTGCATATCTTGAGGCGAGTGCCTCACTCTCCTACCCTAGTCCCAGCCCTGCCCACAGAGGGCACAGGCTACCCGCTGCCCCCCAGGAGCAGGCCCTGTCCCCACAGGGGAAGCGGGGAGGGGTGGTGGCCTGATGGTGCCCTGTTCTGCACTACAGTGACAAAGTGGGTCAGTAAGTCTCTGTCCCTCAAACTAGCTCTCATCTAAAATTCACCTATCATTATAGATGAAGTCCTGTCATCACAATTCATCTATAATTTCATCTATGACAACCTGCCCACCTTACTCTTTTTCTTATTTCTCAAATGGTTCATAATCAGAGAGAGAAGAAGGTAGGAATGATATTCAAAAGAGCGAATGAGCAATCCTGACCGTGTCCTGGCCGCAGCCCTGGAGCAGGGGCCGGGAGGCCAGCCCCTGGGGAGCCAGGCATGTCCCCTTCGGTTCCTGGATGCTGGAGAGGCCCAAGGGCTCACCCAGAAAAGGCTGCGGTGGCTGATGAACCCGAAGAAGCACACAGGGCTTCGGGCAATAGCCATTCACCTACCACTGCAGGAGATCATCTCTACTTTAACCATCAGCCACTCGGAATAGCAGTCTTGAAAAGGGGATATTATTGATTGAGCCCTCTCCAAGCTGTAAATATGTTACCTAGGCAACGAGCCATGAGACATAAACAAGGAGTCAAGTTTATGGGAGCAAACCACACGTGGGGTAACTGGGGTAAGGTGGATGGCACTTCGGTTCAGGGTACGAGCCAAATGTATTCCTCACATTGGTGGTTTGCAGCCTCAATCCCGCAATCCCGCTCACTTTTCCAGCTGGGATGTTGGTGTTAAAATAGCACAGACTGGGCAAGAGACATTAGGCCTAAAACCATTCATTCTTTTAACCTGAGTGGAACACCGCTTTGTCCACAGGTTAAGTGTTTCCACAGGAGGACTGCCCAGATAACTTCAAGGAAACCAGGCCTGGGCTGCACGCCTGAAACACAGCCATTTGGGCCGTGGCAGTGGACCGGCTTTGAGCAGGCAGCCTCCAGGTGCAGGCCACACGGCTAGACCTTGAATGGCCCTGGCAGTTGCACCCAGGCACCAACAAGGCCACAGAGAAGGGCAGCAGGCGCCAGTGAGCACAGCTGCAGCCTCAGGGAACAGAGTGGACTCGGGCCCTTTGCTCAGTGGTGAGCAACATAATATTTACTGCTTTAAAGTGGCCACGCAGAAGGCTTCTGTGTGTCCTGTAGAAAACTAGAGTATTTCCAGCTCTAAACTGTTAATAATAGGTCCGGTGGGCTATGCTGCATGGGATACCCCCAATTCCATCACGCATTAGAAGACAAGGAGGAAATGATGGGTGGGGTAGGCTGGAACCCATGTGGTTCTTCCAGTCTCAAGAGTCAACCCCCCTCACACACCACACACATGCACACTCTCTCCCTCTATGGTTTCCAATTGGGGTTTGATTGGATAATTAAATATTAAGGATAAATCTTCCCCAGGAAGCAGGTTTCTTAGACCTAAGTAATTGTAGAGCGAGAGGCAGGAGCAGCAGCTGTAGGTGCACACCCCTGAAAATGCCCGAGAGAGGGAGAGAGAAAGAGAGAGAGAGAGCCAAAGGTGTGTCCTAGGCAGGGGCCCACCTGGTGCAGCAGGACGGTCTTCAGAAACACTAAACACTGCTCCAGGAACTGGGTTCTAAGAATGTAATTTTCCCTGCATTAGGATTTCAGGATTAAGGGACTGGCTTGTTTTCAAACTGTGGTGGTTGCAGGGAGGGGGGAAGAGGCAGTTCTGTGATCATCTGTGGCCTCTGTACATACTGGGCGCTGAAGTAGCACAGCTGAACCAAGAATTGGCAGTAGGTCCAGCCTTCTCCTCCCTCCCCTTTATCCAGGGCGGGCGGGGATGGGGTATGTTCCAAGACCCCCAGGGATGCTGAAACCATGAATAGTACCAAGTCCTGTACATAGTATGCATTTTCCTATACATACATACATAACCATTTAGGCACAGTAAGAGGTTAGCGACAATAACTAATAAAACAGAACGATTATAACAATACACTGTAATAAGAGTTATGTGAATGTGGTCTCTCTCCGATGACTGAAACGTCTGCAGCGTGGAGACACTGGACAAAGGCATGACTCAGTCTCGGGTGGACAGAGCGGGATGGCCGCAATATTTCATCATGCCACTCAGAATGCCATAAAACTGTAAAGTCGTGAATTGTGTTTTTTTCTGGAATTTTCTAATATAATATTTTCAGGCTGTGGTTAAGCACAGGTAACAGACCACAGAAACCAAAACTTCAAATGAAGAGGAACTACCCTACAACTGCATTCGTAGAAAATGAGTGCATTCTTCAAGTCCCTGTATGGATTGGCAGTCTGGAATTCAGGACACGGTTTCCAGTATTAAAAAACAACAACACATAAACAATTGTTAGGTTCCCAGACAGCCAACCTATGGCATATGAACCCGTAATAGAGCCCAACTGTCGCCCAATGATACTGCTATTTCCCCCAGAATTATGCCAAATACAGCCAGCGTCACACACGGGGCCCTAGATGTCAGAAACACATGTCCTCCGCGATAGGCACAGCCTCTACATAAGTAAATCTCTCTCTTCTCTCTAATGGGCAGAGTGCAGACAGTAATTACTCTTCACCCGACCACGCAAAGAGAGTGATGTCTTGCTCTATGTTTCCCAGATGGCGAAAGCGTCTGCATCCTCGCTCCGCCGGCCCACACCTGCAGCCCAGTTGTGCGCGCAGTGGCAACAGAAATCACATTCCCTCCAGATTTCTCGCTCCCTACTTGCAGAGACAGCAGAAGTTAAAATAGTCCTTCATTTCAAGAATGAGCCGCAGTGGAAAAAATTATTTGAGGTGAAGATCTTGGTATAAATACAGAAGTATCTTTACCTGGGGAGAAGCCTATATAGGTAGCAACTAACAGATCAAATGCTCAGCAGTACTGGAAACAATGGAAAAGAGGTTTGCCTCTTATTATTAATCTCATGTGAGTCTGGAATCTTAAACTCTACAGCGGTAAAGACGCTGGGGCGTAGCATGAGCACTTGCTATCTACCCCTCAAGATAGGGTCAGTTTTGCTGCAATAATAAACAGCCCCAAGCCCTGGCTGGGGTGGCTCAATTTGTTAGAGCACCATCTAGGGCACCGAAGGGCCACGGGTTCCATTCCTGGTCAGGCACATATCTAGGTCGGGGCGTGTATGGGAGGCAACCAATCGATGCTTCTCTCTCAGAAGTATACCATCAGTAAGAACTAAAAAATAAAATAAACACCTCCATGGGTGTTGGCAGGGAACTCGGCTCATATTCCTGGTCAACCAGGGACCTAGGTTGACTGAGGCTTCATCGCAACAAAAATGTCCCGTCAGCAGACATTAGGACAGGACCACAGCAAAGCTTCTACTCCAGGGGTTCTCAACCTGTGGGTCGCAAACAATGAAAATACATCTGCATATCAGATATTTACATTACGATTCATAACAGTAGCAACATTACAGTTATGAAGTAGCAGGGAAAATAATTTTATGGTTGGGGGTCACCACAACATGAGGAACTGTGTTAAAGGGTCGCGGCATTAGGAAGGTTGAGAACAGCAAGGCAGTCTACCGTTTACCCAAAAGTGAGAGAACCTGAAATACCTGTGCAAAGCATGAAGGTAGTCAGGGGAGAGTTTATTTCCATTGTGCATTAATTACACCAACATTCGGTATAGAGTGCATTGCATCAAATCACGCACCTTCACTGACATTGGCATGCCTGACACTATAGCTCCTCTGTCCAAATTATACCATTTCAGTCGATATCATTTATCGGCGAGTCCCGGCTTTCAGGAAAGAAAAAAGGAAAAAAAGGTGAGGCATAGTGAAGGCTTCTGCCTGTCACCACTATCTCATTGTTCTTCAAACGTGAGGTGCTTTTAATGACCAGTAACTGTGGCAGAGACTCGCTGGTCACCAAACTCATTTCCTTTTTCTTTCTTTCTTAAATAAAACTGAAAGCACATTCTATTAACAAAAACAAATCAATATCAGTGCAATTTTAAGAACAAGATCAGAAACGTGGCAGCTAATAGATAATTGAATGTCCGCAGAGTACCGCATGCAGTGCGCCCAGTGCACAGGTAGTCGGCACCCTTGATGAGACCCTGAAGAAATGGGAAACTGTTTCCCTCCCCCATCCCAAGAGCCACAGACAAGTCCCCTTCCTCCAGATCTCTTCCTGTTCCCCCTCCGTAAGAAATGAAAATGACCTGCCCGCTGCGTGTCACTGTGATATTTTAGAATAGCCAGACTATAACAACCAACAGCGGCCTAAACATGACTGTTCTGCACAACAGGCTATTCTAGTGACTGCTGTGCCCTACATCTGGATGGCAAGCAGCCCATATGGCAGCAGAAAGGCAGAGGGCCAGTACGGATGTCTCCAGGAAAAACACAAGAACTAACAAACACTGAAAAGCTTTAACCAACTGAGAAATTGAACGGAGGGGAAACTGAGAGTGCTTTTGGAGAATTGGAGCTGTTTCTGCCAGATATTCAAAGAAAACAAAGTGAAAGGGTGGGGGAGAGTAGGGGTGTAGTTGTACAAGAAAGGAAACAGCATCCTCGGGCACAGAGACAGTATCCACATACCCATATTTTGTTTAAAATATGAATGTAAATAAAAGAAATAATGAAGAGAGGAAATGGGGTTGCCTCGGAGAATAGACAGTGGGCTGTTCTGTTATATAATCCTTTTACTGTATTAGCCATTACTTGTCTTCTTAAACTCTGAGCACATGATAAGAATTAAAGAATTATGTAAAAGGATTATCTTGAATCTTTATCATCTACCCAGTTTGCTCCTTCGATATGAATCCCCCTAGTTCCTTTTGAAATTCTCAACAGCTTAGCTCTTCTCTGAGTTTTAGGAAAAGCTCAGAGTGAAACTACAGACTCCACAAACCAACTGGCAGGTGTGAGCTGCCAGTGGCCTTTTTCTGAACCTGAGACTAGTGAATTATTCAGTGGCTGCTCTACACTATGCATCCTGATTGGCTACTGAAACTTACTCATTTTAAGCCAGTATTCATGCCTCCACATTTTTCTGCTATTACCTCTAGCCACTTTCGGGGCTACCTATGGACCATCAAGGTCAGTTTTCAAATTCTGCTCTAATTATATGTCAAAGCTAAGAGGCTGTCTTGTAAAACACATTCTAATATCAGAAACATTATAATATGAAAATATGTATGTTTTAGAAATTATGAAATATAGCAATTTATTAAAACAGAGCTCAACACTTCAAAGTCATGGACTCTCAGAGTTAGAAGTAGCCTTAAAAATAATCAATGGAATCTTAACACTAATCTGACACTTAAATCTTCTTAGACTATAATTAGTCAAATGTCTGCCCAACCCAGAGAATGTAGCATGGTTCTAGGCAATTCCGACTTCTCTTGTCTAGACATTCATTGTCCAAAGTCATAAAGCATACTACAGTATTGGGAATTCCAAGTGTAGCCACAGGAGACAGAAAACCTCAGATGAGTGGCAAAAAAAAACAAAACAAGACAAAGGTTTAGTTCTGCCTCATGGGAAAGGTTGTCCAGGATTAAGGAACCAGGTGTCAGGGACCCAGGCTCCACCTTTCTCATTCCTCTGCTTTGCATGATCTCAACCTATGGCCCAAAACAGATCTATCTGTGTTTCATTTAAGGGGAAGAAGGGTGAGGAGGCAACAAGTGTGAAAGCTATCTCCACATAACACCACACACCATTGGCTACAGCTCAATCACATGGCCATACCTCCCTACACAGCATGCTGGGAAATGAAAACCAATACAGGCTCCTGTACCCAGCTAAAATCTCTATAACCATACAGAAGCGGACAATAGAGCCTGAGGGACAAGTAGCCATCTCTGCCACACTTACCGCAGACTCAATGCCCTACGCTACAGGGCATTGCTCTTCACTAATAAGAGTCTAGGTTTGTGCTTAGACCTCCATGGCTATCTATTACATTTCAATGGAGAATTTTCTAGAAATCTGCTTTAAACTCAAATTCACTCTGAAGGTGCCTTGCTAGACTCAGGGGAAAAGATCTTTAAGAGAGAA
This sequence comes from Myotis davidii, assembly GCF_000327345.1. Classification (NCBI taxonomy): domain Eukaryota; kingdom Metazoa; phylum Chordata; class Mammalia; order Chiroptera; family Vespertilionidae; genus Myotis; species Myotis davidii. The sequence continues at coordinate 3,947,976 of NW_006283588.1, forward strand.
GATCACAGTTTGCACATAGATGCCACAGTTATGACAACTCTAGCAGTGGGTCTGTAGGCCCTCAAGAGGGATCTGGATCCCTTTGAACCATTTTGATGTAACAAAAAATTTTAGTTTCTTTTCATAAAGATGGTCCATCAAGCTGATTTCCAGTCTGATTTTGCTTTTCAGTGAGTACAAGTCCTTGAATGGTTCCCTCACGTGTGATTAATAACAGCTGTGCTTGTGGATCTTGGAATAAAATTTGCAATCCAATCCAAAACTGCAGACTGATAAAATCTCAAATTAATGACAATCTGAGATGCTCTTTGAAATGAGTACGTGGTGTCCATCATGTGCTGGGCACAGGTAGGTCTGGGGCTGCTGCAGACTGGATGAGAATCAGTTGTGCAGAACGTATGACTAGCAATGAGATAAGGGCTGGACTAACAGAGCTGAAGGAATGAGCAGACCATACCTGAGAGAAGACTTACGGTTGCCCAGGGGAGTCAGGGGGTAAATCAAGTAGAAATGGAAGGACAGGCATCTGACCAGCATGGTTCAGTGGCAGAGCATCAACCTATGAACGAAGAGGTCACGGTTCGATTCCCAGTCAGGACATATGGCCAGGTTGTGGGCTCGATCCCCAGAGGTGTGGGGGTGGGAGGCAGAAGGAAGCCAATCAATGATTCTCTCTCATCATTGATGTGTCTATCTCTCTCTCCCTCTCCCTTCCTTTCTGAAATCAATAAAAATCTTTTATTTTTTAAAGAGCCAAAAAAAGGACAGGCAGTGTAGCCAGAAGCAACCACTGTGGCTCCTAAGTGTGAAGGGACTGGGATGGATGGAGACAGTTAAGAAGCACAAAGTGGCCGCGGGTGGTATGAAGGGCAGCAGTCGGTAGGCTCAAGGGTTGGTCTTCTATTCTGGGGCCGATGCGAGCCTGCCAAAGCTGAGAGGATGGATATAACACTTTGGTTTGGCTGAATGTAGCAGGTGTCCCGGTGAGGAAAGACCGACGGCAGGAAACGGTGCGGATGGATCTGAACTGACCCAGTGGTGATGAGAGGGAAGGAAGACGAAGCCAGGCAAAACTCAAAGGCTCAGCCCTGCCTAGCCAGTTTGCTCAGTGGTTGGAGCATTGGTTGCAGGCTCAACCCTCTAGCCCTGGTCGGAGCAAGTGCAGGAAACAACCAATCGATGTCTCTCTCTCTCTCACATCGATCAATGTCTGTCTGTCTCTCTCTGTCTCTGTCTCTTCCCTTCCCTTCCACTCTGTCTAAAAATCAATGGAAAAAATATCCTCTCGTAACAACAACAAAATCACACACACACACACGCACACGGCGTACGTACACACACACACACACACACATACACACCTCAGCTCTGTGTCATCTGCACAGCACAGTAGAGAGCTTGCCCCATGGTGAATGCCGGAGACATGACTATTGAATTAAACTTCATTTTAAGAGACTATTTTGCTTATATTGACATTCTCAGGAGGAAGTGCAGCAGGTAGTACATAGGAAAGATGCATCAATAATCACATACTAGGAAAATACAAAAAGGAATTAAGCTTTTAGCATAAATTTTAAGAGTTCTACTATATTTTCTCTGTTTTAAATAAACTAACAGGAGTAGGATACTAATTCTGGGTGCACTAGGTGCTAAAACAACAAAATATAAAGGAGATGTTCAGAGGATGAATAAGAGATCTGGGTTAAAATAAATAATGTATTAAGCAAAGAAACAATACTATTTAGTTTGATCATCTAAGGAAAAATAACTCATTTGTTTCTAAAACATACAAACTTAAGAGTTTTTAAGTGAAGATACTACTCAAAAATGAACCGTATTAGAGAAACTTTGCTTATGCCATGGTAAAACAACTAAAACAAATACCTCAACAAAAATGTATCACCACCATTCCCCATCCACCCGTAAAACCACATGAGGTTTGTATATTTAAAGTATCTTTAAGACCCAGCTCCTCACTAATTAGAATATTTTTCTAGGAATAACCAAATATTCCCAAGTTTCCTAAAAGTAGTAGAAGCCCCTCCCCTCCAAAACAAAAACAAACCAATCCTAGTTACTACAAGACTATCAGCAGATAACAGAAAGTGTATCCCAAACTGATCTAAAACACCAGAAAAACTTTTTAAATCATCCAAGGGAAAATATCTATTTTTATACTAATGAAGATTAAATAATTAACCTATATATTTTTTAAACTTCATGGATAAATAACATTTTTTAAGCTATGGTTGCATTTGAATGACAATGGGCATCTGAAAACTAACTTAATCTGTTGCTAATACAGCACAGTGGGTCTTTCCTGGATAACTCACATACAAGGCCATTTAAAGCCTCCTGGGGATAGGAAGGTGGGCCCTGGGCTGACCTGTAAGGACACCAGCGCCTCGCTAAACTCTGCTAGAAGATCCAACACAAAGCCAATTAACTGGCCTACTGAAATTCAAGAATTCTTATTCCTGGACTTCATCCCAAAAATATACTTTTATTCCAAGATTTTCTGGCTAAAGAATTTCCTAAAACCTCAAAACCATATGGAAAAACCCACACATCACAAATTCTTAAAACTGCATTCCTAAAAACTTAGTAATTTTACTACATAGTTGCACATTTTTTCCTTTACAAATGAGTACGTTTCAGGATAGCCTATATTCTTTAAACATATCATAAAACAGCAGCAATAACAAGGTTGTGTTCCCTTAATCCTCCTATCTTGTTGCTAAGATAGTGTGAAAGCCAAACTGGCAGGTTGAACATGCTCAGAGCATTTTAAATCATAAATATTCAAGCAGTTCTAGTTTGAAACTGGCCTCATGCATTTATTCTTTGTTCAAGTATATAAGCACACACACACACACACACACACACACACCATGTGTGCACTCAGAGCTATAACCAAAAAGAAAACCAAGGATCCAGACATTTCAGATGACATAGCAAACTAAAATTTATATGGAGTAATTTCCTGCACACTCCAAGCTATTGCAGATGTGACCATTAAGCGACCATGGTCAGTAGTAACAATATATTAAATTTTTACATGCTGCCTAATGAAAGTTTTTGTACTTGGCAACTTAAGCTCCAAACAAAGCACCACGTTTTATTCCTTTCCTCTCCAAAAAGTAGGTGAAAGTGTATTCACATTTGTTCACCGTAATCCTTGCATTTTCACACACTCCAGAATTTATCCTGAAGGAGTACTTCAATAGGATAAATATCACAAAATGTAAAGAGATGAAAAGCATTTGAGATTTTAAAAGCAGCTGATTTTCAAAAGTATCACTCCTAAAGCCTAATCACCTCTAGTGCGTTTGCGTAAGTTAAACAGCCCAAATCAAGTACATCACGGTAACTTACTTACGTTCCTCAGAATATCAAAATCGACAGCTATGAAAGCAAGCAAAAGAAAGTAAGTTATTTATTTTAAAAAAATCGCTTTTGGTTGCACCTAAGAGACTGTCTTCTCAGACAGCAATGCAGAAACCACGGCCAGACTAAAAGGAATCGGAACACCAGACATAAAATGAATCCTCTCCTGAGGCCACGGTTGTTCAGACAGCTCGGCCTTGCAGCAGTAACACGGCCCAGTGTAATGACTTTTTTCCCTGAGCCGAAGAATTTCCCTTGGACTCTCTGCCAACAAAACATCACAGGCCTTTCTGAGGCTCAGAGGCGGAAAACTCGTTCGCAGATGTTTCTTGGTCATACTTTACACCACTTACAGTAAAACCCCAAATAAAACAAAAACGGAGAGTTCTGTAAAGTAAGCAACTTACTGGTCTGCCCAGACCATCCCTGAAAACCAGAGGGACTTCTGCTTGTCAGATTAGATCAGCATTCACTGTGACTGGTGGCTGCTTCTGGATTAAAGGGCCCAGAACAGCCTGTGGTTTGGACAAATAAAAAAAGGGGGGCGGGGAGTTTTAAAGGAAGGATGTTAAGAATGCAACTATATCACAATAGGAACTCGATTTAAGGTATAATATTTTTAAGATATATTCTTTTATTAATCTATCTACATTTTTACTTCTATTTCCTATACTAATAAATTCTTAGGAGTTTCATATCCTTTAAACTTAGGAAGTTCTACCTACTCAAGAAATTCTCAAATTAATAAGTAATATATTTTATGTATAAGAGAAAGTTCTAGAAAAGTAAGTACCATACCATGATAATGGTTCACCACCACTCCCTCAGGTGGAAGGGGGCATCCACATTATAAATCTGCTTCATACATTTCTACTATTATTTAAATATTTATAATTACTTTTGGAATCTTATGCAAGTATCAAAATATTAAAAATATATTTATGCGCCCATGGAAAAAAAGGCACATGTTTCTGGGCTGTCCTTTTTTGATCAAAATTTCTCTCACAGAAACTGAAATGAAAAGATCTGGAAATCATTTATTCAGGATCTTGGGCCAGCTATCTGCTCTTTACAACATGAATAACCAGTGTCATCATCAACACTGTTACTTTATAAAATAGCCAATGTACATAGCTCCTGAATAAATGGGACTTTCAAATTTGAACAGCAGATGGTCCAATTCAGACAGATACATGCCAAGAAGTCTTGCATGCAGGCAGTCTACACACAAAGTCAAACACACAACAGATAAACTGCTCCTGAAATAAAACATGACTCTTCTTCACAAAGGTAATTTTCCTCTTGTCCTGTAAAGAGGGCCCATTAATGGACGAGGGGTTGATCAACACTAATGACTGCTTCATCTTCCAGTGCGGACAGTATTGGAGTTCATTCAATCCAACCTACCGGCTCTGTGTGTGAGAAAACTGTGGCCTAAAGAGAAACAGCTCATTTCTGGTTCTGCCTCCACTGGATAACTCCAGGAGTCACCATTCACACACATCTCATGGAAAAGAAACCCCAGTGGTACCATTTACATTAAAGGTGATGGTAATGGTGCTCCTAGAATCATGCAATGTAGGAGCCCTATGAGTTCCAAGTTCATACAACTCTTTAGAGACAGAACCAGGATTAGGAACTCTTACCTCCAGCCCCTTTGGCTCACCACCATCTTGCCACATACAAATATTGGGGATGAGGGGGCAAAAGGTAATGGTGCACTTAAGATAACACCCCAATTTTTAACCCTCTTGAACTCTATGCATGTAACTTAAATGGCAGGAATACCACAGACTAATTTGCATTAAGAACATTAAATGTACTAAAATGAAAGCCTATAGAAAGTAGAGATGAGCCTACAGAACAGAAAAACTTTTAAAAAAATATAAAGATGCCCTACCCCAATGTAACATATTAAATAGTCTGTGTCCCAAAGCTACAGGCGAGAACAGGAGTAAATACTACCCTTGTATTATCCTGCATCCCTATTGGTCTCAATCTCTCACCACAGAGGAGATAAATCAAGGGATTCATAATTACAACTGTCATGTGCATCTGCTAAAACAAAATGATCTGGTCCAGCTCCATCCCTATTGATGTCATACCAAGGAAGCACTTCTGGCTACAATCCCTGATGCCAATTAAGATAAGAAACCAGTACATTCAGTTCCCTACTGGGTCTCACAAGAGATTAAATTTTTCTACAAGAAGAAACTAGGCCAAAAACTAAATACCGCCATATGTTCAACCCTTTTCGTAACCCAGTATCGCTCAGTGATACAGAGGCACTAAGTGAGTAAAGGGGTCTGAGAACATTACTCAGTAAACTGGCAGAGTGTCGTTCTTTAGTTTTCTGAAACTGCACAACCACCTGTGATCTGTCACAAAGAAACAGGGGGTAGGAGGTAGGGAGAAACTAAACGGGCACAGGTCTTTGAAGAAGCAGTGTCTTAGGAACCGAGGGAAGATTACAGAGCAAGACTATTGTCATCCAGGTAAGAGAACTGAAAAGAGATGAGTCCTCCAAAGACAAGAGCTACTACGAACTAAATCAGCCCTCAGCTTCCTAAGCACGTGCGACCAACACCCACACACAACTCTCCCTCTTTTCTCTGCTTGATTTGAAAAGTTAACTTAGGCTGAGAAATTATTAGTCTTTATTCCCTGAGACACCAGAGAGGATCCAAGAGAAATAAAAGTAACAGTAAAATAAATAGAAAGACGAGAAATCAGACCCCAAGGAGAGAAATAATGAATTATACATCACTGGAAATTAATGCCTCTGAACCAAACTTTTAAAACATTTTGTGATGCCTCAGGTCACCAAACCCAAGTGCAGCAGCGAGGGAAGAGTATAGGATTAGCTGCAGAAACTCAAGGCTGCCTGGAGGGGCTGGAAGCAATTCACATAGCCCAGTGTTGGCACTGGTGGCCTGCGTGCACAATGGCCACTTGGCTGTAGCACCAAAACCCAGCAGGGGCTTCCCAGGAAGAGGTCTCGCACGTCTCCCTCATCACTTCTGTTTCTGTCCACCAGCCTACAGACATCACAGCTCCACACACAGTATCAACAGCTAGTGCGTCCGAGTGGAAACTCGAGTTCAAAGCACCCAATTGGTACGTGGACCTCAGACGCACAGCTGCTCATTCAAAGCACACATTTACTTCCTCCTTCACCTCCATGTAGCTATACTGCTGGGACAGGCAGTCCCCACCTGACAAGCAGGTTCTCTTCCAAAGTTCACGGGAAAATGTATTATAAGCCAAAACTAATTTTCCTAGAGCCACACTATTAATGACGACTAGGTTCCCAGGCTGGCTCCCAAACAGAAACCCATTGAATCCAGGATGTAAGTATTACCAGCTTCATAAGACCTACAAACATCCTTGTAAGCCCTTAATCTAATCTAATAAAATAGAAACATGCAAATTGACTGTACCTCCACTACACCCACAAGCCACACCCACCAGCCAATCAGGAGTGAATATGCAAATTAACCCAACTAAGATGGTGGCAGACACAGAGCTGGAGTGAGCAGGAGGCTTGGGTTGCCTCCAGCAATGGAGGAAGCCAAGCTTCCCTCCTGCCATACAGCCCTTAGAACCGCTCAAGGCTACAAAGTTTCAATTATAGAAGATAAATAAATCCCAGATACCTGCTTCCAGCCCGCA
>NW_006283588.1:3955381-3962562 GCF_000327345.1 Myotis davidii
CGTGAGCCTCTCCTGCCTCCTCAGCAGTGCCAAGTATGTCTGACTGCAGCTTAGGCCTGCTCCCCGCTGGCAAGTGGACATGCCCCGAGGGCTGCCGGGCTGCCAGAGGGATGTCTGACTGCCAGCTTAGGCCTGATCCCCCAGGAAGCAGGCCTAAGTTAGCAGGTGGTCATCCCCCGAGGGGTCCCAGACTGTGAGGGCACAGGCCGGGCTGAGGGACCCCCCCAGAGTGCACAAATTTTTGTGTACTGGGCCTCTGGTATATGTATAAGGACCAAGGAGCTGAATGCAAGTTAGAGTATTACTTCAATGGAAAAAGCATTCCAAGTCAGAAAAGAGAAGCGAAGAAGTTACTATTTGCCGGGAACCGGTCCATCCTTGCTGTTTCAAGGGACCTGGCATATATGGCATACTGTTCTTAATATGTTTGGTCACCTTCTTGGCACTATGTGTTTTAACCAAGGTCACCTCTCTGAGAAAGGTTGTTTCCCCAGGTAGGGATTTTCCCCTGAAGTTAGGGAGGGAATAAAACCCCTTCACTAAGTGCCAGGCGGGTAATTAATCACTTTAACTATGAACAATCATGCTTAAGTACATAATCTTTACTCCCTGGAATGGAGATAAGAAACGCCCTAACCTTTGGAATAGAGATTGATAGGATTAGAATCAACTGGTATAAATACAGATGCAACAAGACAACAAGAGACAGAACTTAGCGGCAGACCTCAGAAGGCAGACCTCAGAAGACAGAACTTAGCGACAGAACTTACAGACAGAACTTAGAGACAGAACTTAGGAGACAGAACTTAGAACACAGAACTTAGAACACAGAACTTAGGAGACAGAACCCACACAGAACCTAGAGACAGAAGAACTTCGCTGGAGAGAACATGGCAAAAGATCCTGGACAGAACCTGGCTACAGAATTTGGTTGGAGAACCTAGACAGAACCTGGCTGAAGAACCCGGCTACAGAACCTGGCGACCGAACCTGGCTGGAGAACCTAGCGAGAGAACATGGCTACAGAACTTGGCTGGAGGACCTGGAGAACGTGGCTGGAGAACCTAGCAAGAGAACATGGACACAGAACCTGGCTGGAGATTGTGGCTAGAGATCCTGGCAAGGCTGCTGATCAACTGAACGCTGTCTCCGTGTCATTCCTTCTTCGCCAACTCCGTCCATACCTTTGGGGACCCCTGGACCTGCTGGGGTTGGAGGCCGGCAACTTTTTCTACTTGACTCTGGCTACCACCAGATGCCATGGAGTATGATTCAGTGACAACAAGGACATTCTGATACATGCTGCAAACAGATGAACCTTGAAAACACGCTAAATGAAATAAACCAGATACAAAAGGACAGAAATGGTATGATTCTTCTTACATGAAGTACCTAGAACAGGTAAATTCATGGAAAGTAGAATAGGTTACCAAGGCTAGTGGGAAAGATGAATGGAAAATTCTCCTTTAATGAGTTCAAAGTTTCTGTTTGAGATGATGGAAAACTCTGGAACTAGATAGTGGTGATGCCTATACAGCACTGTGAATGTACTATATACCACTGAATTGTATATTCAAAAATGGTTAAAATGATAATTTTATGTTATGTATATTTTACCACAATTTTTAAAAAAAAGAAAAAGGAAGGCAACACTACAAACTAGAAGTGCCAGAGCTAATGGTCTAACTTCATTGCTACCTCAACTTCCCCAATCTATAGAATAGGAGAAAAACATTACAGCCCATATCTTAGAACTTGGGGCTGCCTCCTGAGCATTTGAGATCGCATACGCTAAAGCCATGAATGGAAAGGTCTGCACCATAGCACTTGTCACCACACTAACCACTGTGGCTCCGCACAGCTGCCAGCTGGAACCACAGTCACAGAGAAAGAACCCACTTGTACACGGGAACACATACCTTAAGTTTGCTTGTTGTGTTGTTAAAAACCTTCATTTAAATTCTCACTCTACCAATATGAGTCATCAAACAGATAAATGATTTCAGAAGAGAGTAAAACTGCGATAGTAACCAGGGCAAATCCAACCAGTCCCACAACTTAAGAACAGGTTTCTAGGCAGGCGTTTCAGAGTTAAATCGAGGTGCTTAGACCCCCCAAAACCACTCTTTAATAGTGTTGCTATCATTCCCAGAGAAAGGTTGATGCAACTACCTCTACATGAAACACTCCCACTCCAGGCCCACACAATAGGAAGCTCCTTCTTCGGGTTAAATGCATCTCAAATTGCTTGCATGGTTCCGAGAATAAGAGCTGTCTGACAAACATCTGTGTATTGGCAGAAGTCTCAGGCATGAAGTCTTACTTTACGTTAGCACTCAATGAGTGTTGACTATAATCAGATTTTCTTAGCAATCCATTAAACATCACTCACAGATGATGGATCGAAACTAAAAAGTGGTAAACAGCCTTAGCTGGTTTGGCTCAGTGGATAGAGCAGGGGTCCTCAAACCACGGCCCGCGGGCCACATGCAGCCTGCCGAAAACATTTATCCGGTCCACCGGCTGTTTTTGCCGCCGCCATGTGCATAGGAATTTGTTCATCGTTTTTGTTAAACTATAGTCCGGCCCTCCAACGGTCTGAGGGACAGTGAACTGGCCCCCTGTTTAAAAAGTTTGAGGACCTGTGGGATAGAGCATTGGACTGTGGACTGGAAGGTCCCAGGTTCAATTCTGGTCAAGGACACATGCCTGGGTTGCTGGCTTGATGACCAGTAGTGGGTGGGCAGGTGGCAGCCAATCAATGATTCTCTCTCATCATTGATGTTTCTATCTCTCTCTCCCTCTCCCTTCCTCTCTAAAATCAATAAAATAAAATAAGTGGTAAACAACTATTTTTTTCAAACTTACATATTTTTATATATTTTTTTCCTTTTTATTAAATCTATTGTGGTGCCACTGATTTCAAGTACAGGTTTCAAGTACACAATCCCATAACACATCATCTGTATACTATATTGTGTTCACCACCCCAAATAAAGTCGACATCCATCACCATTCTCCCCCCATACGCATCTCCAGCTCCCCCACCTCCACTGCAATCACCACACTGTTGTCCGTGTCCATGGGTTCTTTCTCTTTTTTTTTCTTTTTTGCTCAATCCCTTCACTCCCCCACCGCTCCCCCCACACAGCTGTCAGTCTGCTCTCTATGAGTCTGTCTCTATTTTGTTTATTAGTTAATTTTATTCATTAGATTCCACATATGATTAAAGACAACTACTTTTAATATTTAAACACAAACATAAAAAAGTAGCCCAGCTGGTGTGGCTCAGTGGTTGAGCATCAACCTATGAACCAGGAGGTCATGGTTCTATTCAAGGCCGGGTCAGATGCCCAATTGTAGGCTCAATCCCCAGTAGGGGGTGTGCAGGAGGCAGCCAATCAATGATTCTCTCTCATCATTGATGTTTCTCTCTCCCTCTCCCTTCCTCTCTGAAATCAATAAAAATATATATTTTTTAAAAGTCGATATGTGTAATACTCTTCCTCTTTAAAGACCTAATGGTCATTGTCCTTTTGGAAAGCAATGTCAACAGTCATAAAAATGGGTTTGATGTCATCTTACTTTAAGTGAAAACCTCTGAGCCTGAGTTCAGGTCACAGCAGCCCGCCTCTCTGAGACCAGCCCCTTTCACTCACTGGCGTGGGCTCCACTGGACGAGCTAGCCCTGGGATAGGCACCTGCCTCAAATGGGGCCGGAGTCTCCCTCCCCAACATCTGGAATATGAAGCAGCTAGTTAGGCACAGTGTGTCCATGAACTCCCTGGGACTGAAACACACATAAATGCAAGCTCTGGGAATTAGCCTCCTTCCTCCATGCACCCAGCAGCACAGGAAGAGAAAAGATTGCTACCAACGTCCCAAGAGACGCAGAAACAAAAAACAATGCGGAGATTGATCGCCCTGACTTGATTCTCTACAACTTCCTTCACGCTGAATTCTGAGAAATATTCCGTGCACTAATAACATTGATCCACTTTTCCCTGAGGTAGGTTGGATTTCATTACCTTCAATTAAGAGTCTTAAGTAAACCATTGCCAAGAATTTACCATAGGAAAGACTTTAAAGAGAATTTCCAGCTTATTTTCTACAACTATGATGGCTTAGAAACAATCCAAATGTCAGCAAGGGACTGATCTGAAATTTACAGTACCGTAAGCCAATGAAACACTACCATTTAAAATACACAGGAAAAGGACATGAGAAAATGAAAACAGTAGGCGTGAATGGGGTAGGGGGCTGTGGGTTACTGATGCTATTTTCAACCTGTCTTTGTTATTCATTGAAACCGGGAAGAAAAATCTAATCATTGCCGAAGTGAGAAATAACAAAAATGTCCATCACTGGTGGATGAATTTAAAAATCGTAGCACATCCATATAATGAAATACCACTCAGCATTAAACAGGCAGACCACTGAGACGATGAGAGGAAGGTACCGCAAACACACACGTGAAGTGAAAGAAGCCAGACACAATCGGCAATCACGCTATCTAGGGAGATATTTACATGCCACCTGGAAAGGCAAGACCATGAGGACAGGACTCACACCAGTGTCTGTCCAGATGAGGAGGAGAGGAGGGGGAGGGCTGAAGGGGGCATGAGGACACTTTGAGATGATGATGAAAACTTCTATTTATGTTTATTGTGGTTGGTGCTTACTCAACTCCACTTTGTCAAAGTTCAATGTATCCAGAGTGTGATTAGTATGTGTGTCACATAATTCTCCCATATATTCCCATTCTAAATGTATGGGTCTTTGTTTAAAGGACCTGCTGTCTGGAAGTTTCTGAACAATGCTTCACTCTGTGTTCCCAGGCAGTACTGGTATAGGAGACAAGGCACATTACTGTTTCCACTCTTCCAACGTGCTGTGACCAACATTAAATACAAAATATTTTCTTGCAAGTTAGAAACATCGAGAAATATAGCCCACTACACCCAGACTCCTAAAAAGAATCACCTGCCCTAGCAGGTTTGGCTCAGTGGATAGAGCATCGTCCTGCGGACTGAAACGTGCTGGGTTCAATGCTGGTCAAGGGCATGTACCTCGGTTGCAGGCTACCAGCCCTGGTCGGAGGCATGTGGGAGGCAACCAATCTATGTATCTCGCTCACGTCAGTGTTTCTTTCTATCTCTTCCTCTCCTTCCCACTCTCTCTAAAAATCAATGGAAAAAATATCCTCGAGTGAGGATTAAAATAACAATAATAATAAATAAAAAATAAAAAGAATCACTGTCAATATTTACTTGAGTCAATGTTTCTAAGTCAGCCCTGGCTGGTTTGGCTCAGTGGGTTGTGTGTCGGCCTGCGGACTGAAGGGTCCCGGGTTCGATTCCCGATCAAGGGCACATGCCCAGTTTGCAGGCTCGATCCCCAGCTGGGGGTGTGCAAGAGGCAGCCGATCAATGATTCTTCAGTCAATCATGGGAATGTTCACGTCCCCCTCCACACGCCAGAAAGGACAGTCACTGTGCCCCACTTCCCCACCCGCCTGCAGACAGCGCCCCCCTGCTCCCCCGCCTCCTCTGCTGGCAGCCTGAAGCAGCAGAGGCTCTGGGCCACGCGGCCCTTCTCCTAGACGGGGACTATTTTTAGGCCTGTGGCCTCTCTCTGATTTCTAACTTGGCCCTGGACATCCATGAGGCAATCTTTGGAAAGAAACCCTCAGAAGCCAGGCAAGTCCCAGTAGGATTAGCAACTCTCCTCTGCTGACACAGCAGGAAGCCCCTGAGCGCCACAGGAGAATGCCCTCCAGGGACAGCGGGTCATGACCTTCACAGCCCTCCTCTGGCCAGACCAACACCAGGCTCCCGCTGCCAATGTGCCAGCTGGTCCTGCCTGTGATTCCATCAGGTCAGAAAAAAAAGAATCAAAGATGAAAGAGCTCCTTCCTAATCTTAGGAGAATTTTAATCCATGTAGCAGAAAATGTGAAACAACTCAGTGGTAAGATTTCTTTTTCCTAAAATATCATGTCCAACAGCAACATTGAGATTTATAGAATAGCCCCGGCCAGGTAGCTCAGTTGGGTAGAGTGTCGTCCCAATATACTAAGGCAGTGAGTTCAATTCCTGGTCAGGGGACATACAAGAAGCAACCGACAAATGCATAAGTAAGTGGAACAACAAATCAATCTTTCTTTCTCTCTAAAAATCAATAAATTAAAAAAAATTAAGGTTTATGTAACAGCCTTGGAAAGAGGTCGCTATTGATAAAAATATTCAAAGAAAATTTTAGTCATCTTTCAAAAAAGGAAGAGTGCAGCAAGAGAGTATAGTATGTTAATTATCCCCTTGTGCTATTTAGAAATATAACCATATACTATAACGTTTGTAAATTGGAACAGGCCTACCAGAAGCACTATGTCTGATGTTAAACCTTACATCACCTACTCCTACATCTCTATAAAAGACAGCTATAGTAACATGCACTGCAATTTCAATGTTTGGTTGGATTTCCCATTTCCTCACTAAAAATGAAACCTGAGAACCTCAAACAAGGTTTGAATGTTTTAACAACTGAAACTTCATAAGAAATAAGAGGGGAAAATACATTCATGTATTTCTCTGGTGCCTTTCCTCCGAGGATATCACAGCAGACCAAAATTGATCTCTTTCATTCATCCTCAACTTTACTTTCCTAAAGAATATTCGCCCTAGCCGGCCTGGCTCAGTGGAGAGAGCCTCGGACTGGGGACTGAAGGGTCCAAAATTCGATCCAGTCAAGGGCACATGCCCGTGTAGTGGGCTCGATCCCCAGTGTGGGACCTGCAGGAGGCAACCGATCAATGATTCTCTCTTATCATTGAGGTTTCCCTCTCTCTCTCCCTCTCTGAAATCAACAAAAATATGTACTTTAAAAACTGTATATCTTTTCTGAACCCACAAGCTTCATGTCAAAAATATTTGCTCTCAAATCCTTACGGGGAACGCTAAATGAAGACTCATGAAAGCATTGGGATAGCACGCTGGCTCCAGGACTTGAGAAGACAAGCTGGCTGACTCAGAACTGCGGATCCGAGGAATGCTGAAGACTCACTCAGTGGTCCTGGCATGGCAGTGCGCGTGTTTATCGGGAGTCTCTGGCCCAGGAGGTGAGTGAGCACAGCTCTACCTGTCAGGTACCCGCCCCTCCTTCCCCTGTGGAGCTCCAGGATGG
>NW_006283588.1:3962620-3968501 GCF_000327345.1 Myotis davidii
GGATGTCTGGCTGCTGACTGAAGGGTCCTGGGTTCGATTCTGGTCAAGGGCATGTACCTCGGTTGCAGGCTTGATCCCCGCACTGGTCAGGGCGAATATGGGAGGCAACCAATTGAGGTGTCTCTCTCACATCGATGTTTTTCCTCTCTCTTCTTCCCCCCTCCCTGCCACTCTCTCTAAAAATAGATGGAAAAAATATCCTTAGGTGAGGATTAAGAACAAAAACAGACCAACACCTCTGAACAATTACCCTCAGCAACAAACTCTCAACAGCAACAATTCAGGGACATGCTGGCTCCGTCATAGGAACCTGCAGCTCAGTTGTGGCCAACAAACCCCAGGCTGAGGCCAGAATCATTGCTCCCATTCTCACAGGTCTGTGGGTCCCCACAGCATGCCAGGCTGGCTCGGGGTTGAAGGCCGAGATGGATGCAATGGAGACATGCACTTAAAAATGGGAAGGATGTCAAGGGTGAGTGGGGTGGTGGAAAGGAGACATATGTAATACCCTTTGTAATACTTTAAGCAATAAAACAATTTTTAAAAATCAACTGGTATGAATACAGATGTAACAAGACAATAAAAGACAGAACCTGGCTGGAGATCCTGGCTAGAGAAAAAAAAAAAAATGGGAAGGAGACGTTCCACTCGTGCTTACTCAGTAAACATCTGTGGAGTTCAGTAGCCCAGCTCGTCAAAGTGAACAATTCCAGTATCCACTCAGGCCTTTCTCCAAATGGCCTCAACCCCCTGTATAAAGTATTTTAACCAGAAGTTAAATGAAATAACATTTCTCTTCTTGGATACTAAGTTCCCAGTTTAGCAGTAAAGGCAAGATGGCTTGTGTGGTTTAATTTAATCCACATTCACAACTGAGAAAACTTCTATTTCCCCACCATTCAATAAACGCTGGACATTTTAGTTAAGAACATCAACCTCACCAATTTCCTTACAACTGTTCTCTTTACACCAGAAACTTTCAAAAAAAGAAATAATCCTTATGTGATTTTTATTATATTCACAGCCTCCAATTAACTACAAAAGGAGGAACCCGTACAATACCACTAGTCCCGCGAAACTTAGTAGCTACAGAATGGGGATCGGTTATCTTGTGCACCACCCTGCCAATTCCCTTATCCCTGCTTTAAAGTGACCTTTCACTACCAAAGCTTACATTCATTCTACAAACATTCCTCAGTTGCCTACCACGTGCCAGCTAAGCTGCTAGGAGCACAAGACAGCCCCTGTCTTCAGGGAGCCTTCAAAGAGCCTTCAGTGCAACTGAGAAGACAAGACAGTCCAGGGTCATAATTACAAATACTGCACAAGAAAAGCAGCCAGAGCCTACGGGAGCTCCGCTGCTGTGACCATGGAGGGGTGCTTTTGTGTAGCTCCCGGGAGAAGATGGAGCATCAGGAACAGGCAGGTGAGTGCGCCTCAGCCTTTCAGATGTTACGTAAAATTCCCCCTCCCAAAATCTGGAGACACAACATGGGGAAGCCAGCTTTTAATTTTGCCACTAAGGACACGGCAGACAAAATACCTGTTTACGACTACCCACAATTATAAAAGGACATTTCTACTACTACCAACACTTTATAAAAGAACATCTTTACTGCTACCAGCACATTACAAAAGTCATTTTTTAACACAAAAATGAAGGGAGTAGATAATGCAGACTAAAGAACCTTCTTTTAGCTTACATTATATAAATTTCACCTGATGAAAACGTTAGCACTTTTTTCCCCACTTCACTGTATCATGGCAGACACTTTGTTTCCAAACCCCTTCACCAGTCCCCTTCACAGATCCTCACGTGGAACCGCTGGGCTGGGTGCAAAGGACAGCAGGGAGAGGAGGGTGGGAGGCTGGAGAGGGAGGCTGCCAGAGGCTGCCAGATGGGATACGAATGGCAGTCTCCCAACTCTCAAGGAAGATCAAAGAGGAGGACCAGAGAGAAAGACACACATAGAAGTGCTGAGAGGGCCAGGGCCCAGGAAAGGCCAGGACAGATCAAGGAAGAGTCACTGTGTCCTGATCCCTCCACTGGAAGCCACAACAGAGACCACAGAAACCAGAACACACCTGGACAGAGCCATCTACAGACCAACCAGAACACATACACACACACACACACACACACACACACAGCCATCTACAAACCAACCATGAGGAATGATTCCACCGAGGCCACAACACCAGCAGGCAGCATCTGGACCAGACAACCTCACCCATTTCCTGAGATCCTGGTGCTATAAAGATCCTCCAGGTCCCAGGTGCCATCCCAGATGTGGGTGTCCTGGGGAGGGAGGAAAACAACCCTTGAGAGGAGAGAACAGCCCTGGAAAGGAAGTTTGAATTGGCCAAATTTAAATCCTGAAGTTAGGTAGTATGTCTAGTAACTGGCACCCAAACATACTGGGGAATTCTGACTTACGGTGAAAATCACATTACGTGGTGCCAGAGGAACGGATCTCCGACATAACCCAATGACCTACTGTATTTAAAAAGATACTGGGTGAGACCATCTACAAACCAACCAGGACACACACACACACACACACACACACACACAGCCATCTATAGACCAACCAGAATACACACGCACGCACACACACACACACAGCCATCTACAGACCAACCAGGGAACACACATACACACAGCCATCTACAGACCAACCAGGACACACACACACAGCCATCTACAAACCAACCAGGACACACACACACACACACACACACACACACACACACACAAAGCCATCCACAGACCAACCAGCACACACACACAACCAGATTACACCTGGACAGAGCCATCTACAGACCAACCAGATTACACCTGGACAGAGCCATCTACAGACCAACCAGATTACACCTGGACAGAGCCATCTACAGACCAACCAGGACACACCTGGACAGAGCCATCTACAGACCAACCAGATTACACCTGGACAGAGCCATCTACAGACCAACCAGGACACATACACATACACACACACACACACACACACAGCCATCTACAAACCAACCATGAGGAATGATTCCACCGAGGCCACAACACCAGCAGGCAGCATCTGGACCAGACAACCTCACCCATTTCCTGAGATCCTGGTGCTATAAAGATCCTCCAGGTCCCAGGTGCCATCCCAGATGTGGGTGTCCTGGGGAGGGAGGAAAACAACCCTTGAGAGGAGAGAACAGCCCTGGAAAGGAAGTTTGAATTGGCCAAATTTAAATCCTGAAGTTAGGTAGTATGTCTAGTAACTGGCACCCAAACATCCTGGGGAATTAGTTCACTTTCAGGAATAGAGGAAGCAGGCACAAAATAATTCCGGTCAGGCCAAAACATCACTGCGGTTCTTTGGATCACTTAGGACAGTGGTTCTCAATCTTCCTAATGCCACGACCCTTTAATACAGTTCCTCATGTTGTGGTGACCCCCAATTTCATTTTTACAAATTGAACATAATTAAAGCATAGTGATTAATCACAAAACAATATGTAATTATATATGTGTTTTCCGATGGTCTTAGGCGACCCCTGTGAAACAGTCATTCAACCCCCAAAGGGGTCGCGAGCCACAGGTTGAGAATCACTGACTTAGGAACTCACCCACATCACACCAACTCATACTGTTTCAGACGTATTTCAGAAAGAAAAATCAAAATAGAATTTAAATCATATATACTCTTTCCTAATAAAGTTGACAAGTATTGTAGAGTGAGGCTGATCTAACAGCTGAAACGCTATCTGAGGCTTTTGAATGTTGGAAGGACTTGTGAGCAAAAAAGCTGTGTCCACAGTGTTCAGGGCATCAGGGGCTGACAAGTGGGGACTGTCTCTCACTGACACGTTGTCAGTTCCTACTTGTCCAGCCACAGTCAGCAAAGTGTGTGAAGCCAGGATGGGGCAGCGGGCAGCTACTTCTCCCGTGGATAAAGATAACAAAGGCAACACACAGCTCTTCAAAGTCCACAAAGTGTTCTCACAGTCCTCCTCCCAGTGACAGCCCATGGGACAGATGGGTCCCATGACAGTCACCTTCCTCCTAAGCCTCCTCTCCTTTTATAGAAGTCAAACTTGATATTTCCACAACTTCAGTACCTTGTCCAAGAAACAGAGTTAATAAATAGCAATGGCTATTAAACCCAGTTCAAATGTGTAATCTTGATCTCCCTTCCACCCTCCTTCCCACAGGAATAAAAGCTACTAACCTTTGGCAGCTCTAGGAAGCTATATGGATCCACAGCTGCCCAGACATGGAGAGCATGTGCTATTCATGGGGAGCTCCCACATTTACCCAGCAACTGGCTTCCCAACCTTCGGCAAGTCAAATATAATCTTGGCCACATTTTCCTCATCGGTAAAAATGCGTATCACAATAACAATACAGCCCCTAAAGGTTGTTTTAAGAGTTAACAGGAATTGAGCAACCAACAATTCTGAAAATTTCTAACTCAGAATTGTTAGTTGCTACTGTTATCATGGCAGCAACCTTGTGAAAGAAGCTTTATTATTTATCCTCATTTAACTTATGACCAAAGCTTAGCGACATGTTCATACGGTCAAGGGAACTTTCTGGGGTAATGAATATGGATGGATAGATAGATAGATAGATAGATATGATTAGATAGATCTATCTCAACTGTATTGGTTATATAGATCTGCATTTGTCAAAATTCATCTTTGTACATTTAAGCCAGGTGCATTTCATGGTACTTAATTTTATCTCTAATTTGTCTCATAGATCATGTGGCCAGCAGACAGCAGTGCATATTCCAGAAGACATCTGTTAATTTGCACTGGATCCTACAGATGTTTTCCTTGGCTCTTGTTCTGTAATCCACCTTCCAACTAATTCCTTCCTACCCAATTTAAAACCTGGAATGTTGACTACACCTACTAACTACCATTTTTGTCTGACATCAAATATTCCCTACTTATGTAGAATTTTAAGCTTTACTGTTACCTCCTGAATATATTCACGAAGACCCGCCCCCCCTCCCCCTTGAGGAGTTGGTTTCTGGCTATGACCCTCTATAGCCACTGATCTAACAATCACCTTATACTAGTAAAGTTGGTCAGGACCACATACCAGATGTCTATAATGGAAGCAAGAAACCCAGGCAAGTCCCCCCTCCCCCCCTTGCCCTCATGCCCAGAACAGAGTCTCACTGCTCTCCAACTGGCCACTTTGTGTATTTCTCAGATGGGAGTGAAAGAAGAAGGAGCCTATGGGATCTCAGCATCTTAATAGACTCAGAGGCATGGATGATGTAATTTTTTTAATAAAAAAGGACGCTGAATATGCACATTGTGCTGTAGAAGAAGTGGAAATTCACAAACTCGGCTTTGTTTATTTAGCTTTCTATTCCTAAGGCTAACATGTTTAATACAAAGGCTTTAGGTCCATGGAAATGACCCAAGTCTGGCTCCCAATTGTACGATGGCCTGTGACAGCATTTAAAATCACTGGTGGGTGAAAGTCAGTCAACACAGACACCTCTAGGCCTGGTCAGTGCTACTAAGTGGTTAGAGTGTCTGCCTGCAGGAGTTCGATTTCTGGTCAAGGCCATGTACCTGGCTTGAAGATTTGATCCCCGCCCTGATTGGGCATGTGTGTGTGGGGAGGAAACATGTTTAACAAAGGCTTTAGGTCCATGGAAATGACCCAAGTCTGGCTCCCAATTGTACGATGGCCTGTGACAGCATTTAAAATCACTGGTGGGTGAAAGTCAGTCAACACAGACACCTCTAGGCCTGGTCAGTGCTATAAAGTGGTTAGAGTGTCTGCCTGCAGGAGTTCGATTTCTGGTCAAGGCCATGTACCTGGCTTGAAGATTTGATCCCCGCCCTGATTGGGCATGTGTGTGTGGGGAGG
>NW_006283588.1:3972680-3974816 GCF_000327345.1 Myotis davidii
ACCATGGGGCCAGCAGACAGCAGTGCATATTCCAGAAGACATCTGTTAATTTGCACTGGATCCTACAGATGTTTTCCTTGGCTCTTGTTCTGTAATCCACCTTCCAACTAATTCCTTCCTACCCAATTTAAAACCTGGAATGTTGACTACACCTACTAACTACCATTTTTGTCTGACATCAAATATTCCCTACTTATGTAGAATTTTAAGCTTTACTGTTACCTCCTGAATATATTCACGAAGACCCGCCCCCCCTCCCCCTTGAGGAGTTGGTTTCTGGCTATGACCCTCTATAGCCACTGATCTAACAATCACCTTATACTAGTAAAGTTGGTCAGGACCACATACCAGATGTCTATAATCCCAAACCAGTAGAACTGAGAATCTAAAATACTCTCTAAGTCAGCATTCCTTCAACACATTTCTGAGCAACTAAATATAAAACATGATTCTATGTACTCCTGATAAAGAGGTGAACAAAATTAATTTCTTGCTTGTGTGGATATTACATCATATTGTAGATAACGTTCAGAATTTTATCAAAAAGTAGGCTTTTTCATGAAGAGCAGTAAGAATTGTGAGAGTCAAAACAATAAGACAAAGTTCCAGCATATCACTGAGCCAACACAGACTGGACTGTCCCCATAAAAGTAAACAAGTAAAACCAAACCTCCACTTACACACAGTACCAATCAAGGGCCACCGTCAAGGACTGCAGAGTTGAGCCAATTTTTTTGAAAAAAAAAATTGATATAAAGACTCTGCATTGTTTCTAAATTACATACAGCTAGTTAGAAAAAAAAATTGCCCAAGGCCTAGCTGGTTTGGCTCAGTGAGTAGAGCATCAGCCTGTGGACTGAAGGGTCCCAAGTTTGATGCTGGTCAAGGGCACATACCTCGGTTGCAGGTTTGATCCCTGACCCTGGTTGGGGCACGTGCAGGAAGCAACTAACCAATGTGTCTCTCTCATCATTGATGTTTCTATCTCTCTCTCCCTCTCCCGTCCTCTCTGAAATCAATAAAAATATATCTTTTAAACTCTATTAATTAAAAAAAATTTTTTTCCCAAAAGGTAGCACAGGTTATTTAGGGGAAGTAGAGTAGACTGGGTGTGCAGGGCAGTGTTTAAAGCTAAAATGAAATCTTTCCCCTGAAAGTGTTAAATAACCATGAACAGCTCCTTGTTTAGAACCCTTCAGACAGATGCCATATCTCTTCAAAGTCCACTTGGCTAAAAGGAAATAATTTTCCATTTGAGTCAGGCCAAGGCCAAATGAAAAATGTCTTGTGTGTGTACTTGGCAGGCACCTCACACTGTATCTCCCAACCTTCACTAAACACCAACTTCCTGTACCCTTTCCTTGAAAATGATTACCTATGTTAGGCTTTCCACTGGCAAATAAAAGTTCCTTAGTAGAGGTTAAGGTGTGTTCACATCTAGCTTGCAGGAGCCGCCCAAAGGAAGAGCCAATCTATGTAAAAGGACTTTTCAAGGCCTAACATTGTACTTTCCTTAGAAGTCACTTTGGTAATAGAAAACTGGTGACCTTCAGGCTAGAAACCATGACTGATACCCAGGGTGTAACTGTGGTTTTATGGGACATTCTCTTCCCAGTTCTGACTGACAGCAGGCCTCATCTCCTAGTTAAATTTCTACCTGGGATTAGCTCCATTAACCTAAGAATTACCTGCCTCCCTGCAGCTTAAAATAAGGAAATAAGATTCAAAATTTCTATAGAAAAAGTGTTTCAGAAAAGCAAATATCAGTCCCTATTCAAGATATATGACCTTGGCCCCACCGGTATGGCTCAGTGGTTGAACATCGACCTATGAACCAGGAGGTCATGGTTCAATTCCTGGTCAGGGTACATGCCCAGGTTGTGGGCTCCATCCCCAGTGTGGGGCATGCAGGAGGCAGCTGACCAGTGATTCTCTCTCATTGATGTTTCTCTCTCTCCCTCTCCCTCTCTCTCTCCCTCTCTGAAATCAATTAAATCAAATCAATGAAAATATATATTTTTTTTAAAAAAACAAACAAACAACTTGCACTGTGTCCCTCAGGAGTTCCCCTCTGCTGATGAGTCACCTTCCTACTGTTGATCCTATTCTCACAAGTAGGGCTGGCCTCCTCCCCCC
>NW_006283588.1:3974941-3975506 GCF_000327345.1 Myotis davidii
AAGAAAATGTCCTTAATGCCGTATTTACAAGGTACTTTCCAAAAACACATGGAGTTATTATTTCACTTTGTTTGAAAAATGAAAATTCAGAATTGCCTTAGTATTTAAATATATGAATGATCACATTTTACAACCAGAACTCTTAAATATAAATGTTGGTGGACTAAACTACAAATTAAAAATTAGAGCAGAGGATGGCAGTGCTTCAAAAGCCACAAGTGCTTATTGGTTCAAAGTGATGACTCAACTCTAGTGCTTTTAGAATTTGCTGATAGCAAACCAGCAACGTAATTTACAGACTTCAGCAAAGATGAAAATATTTTCTTTGATTTAAAAAAAAAAAAAATGCAGCTCATGTATAGCAAAATAGAGCAACTCGCTAAACTCAAACCCTCAAGAAAATCAAGAGGTTACAAAGCTGGAGTCCAAGAATAAATAACCTCAACTGTTATTGGTACACACTGATTCTTTTTAAGGAAGAGGGAAAGTTACTAAATTCCAGGCTCCTATGCAGAGTCAAGAAACACCTCCACCAGAAGGGAGTGGAGGAATTTAAATTCCATGA
>NW_006283588.1:3975542-3984791 GCF_000327345.1 Myotis davidii
GGAATAGTTTTAAAACAAGAAACAAAGGAAGGCTGTGATTAGCATTAAATCATTGTTTTCTCTATGCCTGGCACTGAGGTAGAACAGCCCCACCAGACAGGTATTCTCCCACTGTCCCGATGAGGCCACAGGTGCAGAATATCACATGGCCTAGCATAGACCTCACACAAGAACCCAACTTGGTCTAACTTAGAAGTCTGTGCACACTCCAGTACATTCCTGTCCCCAATGTTCTAGATACCAGTAACATTTTTTCCAGTTCTATAACCAAGTATGTCTCCAAGGTTTCATAATGGTCATCAGGGTAAGAAAGAACCGCCTCTATTTGTTTTACTATTCCAATTTTAATAGAAACAGGAGGAAGGAGCCCTAGCCGGTTTGGCTCAGTGGATAGAGCGTTGGCCTGCGGTCTGAAGGGTCCGGGGTTCGATTCTGGTCAAGGGCACATGCCGGTGTGGGCTCGATCCCCAGTAGGTGGCGTGCAGGAAGCAGCCGATCAATGATTTGCTCTCATCATTGAAGTTTCTATCTCTCCCTTCCTCTCTGAAATCAATAAAAATATATTATTTAAAAAAAAAACAGGAGGAAGGAGAGGGGGAAAAATAATACTCTGCCCAGTAGGCTTCTATTTATACAATATAAGTAGAAAATAATTTTCATTTGACTATGTACCTACAAAGTTATAAATTTTAAATATTTAGTGTAGCAAGACATAACCAACATTTTCTACCATAATAGTCATATGTGCAATATAAAATCATTTAAAGTTTTGTTTAGAAAAGAGAATACAGGCTTTTTCCTATCTCCATTCCCTAGACTCGCTCTTATCTGGGAATAAAAATTAATTAGTAAATCCCTCTGCCTAGTTGTCATAAATATCTCCATAGAGCAACATCAGAAGTTTTTAAGCATTAAACGAAAACATTCCATACTTGGGAGTCCTGAATCAAGTTCAATAACCAGCAATTCTGGTGAACCATCAAAAAGTTTTCCAGAAATGCAAAACTACTCTGAAACACACATCTTATTAATGTAATAAGAGAAAGAGCAATCCCAGACTGAAAACCCATCTGAATTCCTCTTTAAATTGTAAATACATATTTCTCCAAACAAGGAACAGCCCAAGTCTCCATTCACGAGCAGCTGTCAACCTGCGACTGACAGTACAAGTGGAAATGTCACAAATTCTCACAAGCAGACTTAATTCTGTACAAGTATATGCGTACAGGCATGCCAGGTACTTTATTAAAAACAGAATTATCACTCAGAAGGAATGGGAACCTCCCACCTTCCGGCTCGACGTTAGCCTAACCGCTAATGGCACCGATTTCACAGGCTGAGCTGCCTCGCTCTTGGCTTGCTGCGTGTATCAGTGGATGAGGGGGCCGGCATGAGGAGAGGACAAGAAGGACAAAGAAGACAAGGTCACGGGAAGCAAGAAGGACACTGATATCTCTGGCTTAAAAGACCTTCTAGGAGCTGTGACTAACTGGAGCAAGAATTTCAAACCCCATGCCTTCGGAGCTTTCGATGATTTCTTCCAGGCTACATCTGGTACAAATAACTCTAAAAGTGCAAATGTATGCAGTATCATAAGGCTTAGACCCTCCTCTCAAGACACATACAAGATGTAACAAAAAGATATTGGGGGAAAAGTCACTAAAAAGCTTCTCCAGAGAAGGAGGTGCAACCACAGACTGCAGCGCCTCTCAGCTCTTTCCGTTGGAAGGAAACGTGATCCAAGATGACCAGTCTTTACAGAAGCAGAATTGTCAGAACAGCCGTAGGTTTGCGAGAATTCAGTCCAGGGAGCAGAACCCCCAGTGCCTGGCACAGTGTTACCGGCTGGGGAGAATACTCCTAGCAACTTTGAACACTTACGAAAATGTCCAAAACTGCACTTTTCACAGTGGTTGAGGCTTCTCTGACAGACTCCCCTGAGAACCAGGGCCAATTTTTTCCAGATTCAGCACTTCTGCCTTGCAGTGTTTGGCCCATAGAAAGCGCTCAATACAAAAATTAAACTTAAGATTCTAAGAGCAAGGTCCTAACCGGTTTGGCTCAGTGGATAGAGCGTCGGCCTGTGGACTCAAGGGTCCCAGGTTCGATTCCGGTCAAGGGCATGTACCTTGGTTGCGGGCACATCCCCAGTAGGAGGTGTGCAGGAGGCATGTGATCAATGTTTCTCTCTCATCGATGTTTCTAACTCTCTATCCCTCTCCCTTCCTCTCTGTAAAAAAATCAATAAAATATATTTTTTTAAGAAAAGGATTCTAAGAGCAAGGAATTTTACTCAAGCCTTTTATTTGCTATTTAAGATAAAAACATGCCCTAGCCAGTTTGGCTCAGAAGGGTCCCAGGTTCGATTCCGGCCAAGGTCGCATGCCTGGGTTGTGGGCTCAATCCCCAGTACAGGGTGTGCAGAAGGCGGCTGATCAATGATTCTATCATTGATGTTTCTATCTCTCCCTCTACTAGCCTTCCTCTCTGAAATCAATAAAAATATATTTTTTTTAAAAAAGAGTTTTCTTTTTTTAAAAAAAAACACATAATCTTAACTATCCCCTATACATACGTGGTTCTACATAAATGGTCTAGGTTGAGTATCTGATAAAACAAGTGCCTTTTTCGTAGTAGAAAATGTACCTTCTGTAACCCATTCCTACTTCTCCAATCTTTCTTACTCTCTCTCCAATGAGTAGGACTTCCACAATCCTCTGTGGTATTTTAGACTATTGGGTTAGCTGAGCAGAAGTGTGCAAATATGGTTCGGTTCATTAGTTTGCCTAAGAATGAGATAACTATGGCGCAGGGGGGTGACTGTATAATAAAATATAGACTTTATAGTGCAAGGTGACTTCACCAGTAGTTCTTCTAGTAAAAACAACTCAAAACAACTTGACACAGGTTGTGGGGGTGGGCAGGGGAATCCATGTTGGAATGTCATCTCTTAGGCTACTTATATCTATACTGGCTTCTATTTTTATTCCAGAAGCTAACCAAGTGACCTAGGTTTTAAAAGGCCATGCAGTTGCAACTTGATATCATTGTTAACAATCATCAAAACAATCTATGAGATAAACAGGAGAGACAACTTCTCCTCTGTCACTGAAGGTTGTAAACACACCATAGGTTAGGAACTGCTTATCTGAAATAAGGTGAAGAAATATTGACTTTTCCTTCAGAACCGGCCTGTAAGTAAACAATGCCGGAGTTAAATATTACCAAGTTTCCACTCCAGAAAAAGTATAGAAGCCAGCTAACCCAACAGTCCAGACCCAGTGAACACTGGCATACCCATTCTTTAGGCTGCATGTTTATTGACAAAGGAATGTATTTTTCTACCTCTCTTCCTGCTCCTCCGATAAGTGTGTCTCTCCCAGGGGAAATTCCTTTTCTCAATGACAATTCAGGACATAAAATATCTTACAATGTTTTAGTTAATTTTAGGGGATCAGAGTAACTATGACTGATTGGCCCTCAAACTTTAACACTAATTTTCTTTTCTTTGCATTGAGCTTAAATGTAAGCTGACAAGGTACAACAAATACTTTAAAGTCTTCAAAGGAAATGATAAGGAATTTGATGGCTTTAAACCCCTCCTTCCAGGGCACCTTCCCTGGAAGACTGATGCGCTCCCAGTCTGTTTTCTTTTTTATTTTTCTATTTTCAATATATTCTTATTGAATTCAGAGAGGAAGGGAGAAGGTGAAGGAGGGAGAGAAGAAGGGAGAGACAGAGAGAGAGAAAGAGAGAAATCTATGATGAGAGAAAATCATTGATCAGCTGCCTCATGCACTCTCTCTACTAGGGATTGAGCCTGCAACCCTGGCATGTGCCCCGACTGGGAATTGAACCATGACCTCCTGGTTCATAGGTTGATGCTCAACCACTGAGCCACGCTGGCTGGGCCAGTCTGTTTTCTCCCCCACCTCCTCCCCATCTTGCTGTGGGTACACAGTGGGGGACTGGCTAGGCCCACACTTCTGCTCAGCCCAACTCCTACTAAAACATGAAATTAGCACAATATTCAGACAAAATCACGTTACCTGGAAGTCATTTCCTTGTGACCCTTCACCCTTTCCAGCTAGTTTGAGAATCTTATAACCTGCACTTGCCCATCTTCTCTCACTGCTCAAAAGGAATCTATTCAACCTGCTAAAAAGTGCACATTTCCTCAAGAGAAACTTGAAGCGACTTCATTTTTTAAAAAACTATGTTTTTATTGATTTCAGACAGGGAGGGAAAGGGAGAAAGATATAGAAACATCAATGATGAGGGAGAATCATTGATTGGCTGCCTCCTGCATGCCCCCTATTGAGGTTCGAGCCTGCAACCCAGGCGTATGCCCTGACCGGGAATTGAACCGTGACCTCTTGGTTCATAGGTCAATGCTCAACCACTGTGCCACACCAGCCGGGCCTGAAGCAACTTTAAAACTCTTAGTTTTACAGCTTCAAAATAAAATGGAGAGGTGCGAGTAATGGGAGAATGTGTGAGTTTTCTTTCTTACTCTTGTAAGTAATGGGCACACAAGAACATTCATTGATTTTGATCTGGGTCTATTAACAAGACTTAAAAATAGTTTATCTGTAAGTAAATACATTTTTATTTCTCTTCAGGATGGAGCTTACACTGAAGGCCAAGGAAAAGTTACTAGCTATAATGTACTAAAAGTAAGGTGTTTGGAATCAACGATTTATATGCAAATATGTACTTGTGAACTGCTTCAAGCTATTTGCTTACGTAAAGTTCCTCTAGATTGAATTTGGTTTACACTGTAAATTTGCTCAACATTTCTTCCTTGATTGCATAAAAGTCAGCCATCAGGGCAATCACAAATAGCCACTTAGGTTACAGTGCGTGAAAGCGAGGTCTTATTGTTATCTATCTGCAGAGTAAGGAGTAGCCCCCAAGTCTGTCACCCCCAAGGCGAAAAATCCATTTCATCGTGAGCCAAGTGAACAAGGAAAAGCCATGCATGGATAACTGCCTACATAAAAGTAAGAACTGCTGATTTCAGAGAAGATGGAGGTCATTTAAAAAAATAACTATCATCAGGGCAGTGTTTTATAAAAGTTGGTTTAGAAATACATTTTTAGAAGCAGTAGCTGACAGTCACACTCAGTTCCTGGTTATACTGAACGGCCCTAGGCCAAGGGTAAAGAAGCCTGCCTGGTCAAAGCAGGCTTTTCTCAACCACGTGTCAGGCTGGCTAAGGTCAGACTATATCATCTAATCCCTCTTTTTTCTTTCTAAAAAACAAACAAACAGAATGGGGTCACCCGTCCTCAGTCAGTCACTCCTTGTAGGCCACAAGCCACCACTGCCCACGGACCGGCCAGCTAAGTGTGGTCGTCACCACGTGGCCTCAACAGAGAGTCTGGGCCCATTTCTAAGTGTCCCTGAACACCCTAACCACACACTGAACTCATCCTCCGAGCTCTTATTGGTCCCCTGGCTTATTCTTAGGGTCTAAAAGATGGAGAGTGAAAGGGCCTGGGCTCTGATGGAGACCACTCAAAGTCCTCAGGGTGTACTGAAGCTTCCACAGCATGGAAAGGTAACTCACATTTGGGAAATCTAAAAGACATTTTCTCCTCTTCAAGTAAGTAGATTAATCTAGAAGTAGTATTCAAAATCAATCTGGGAAAACTTATGAACTACACATACACCCGACTAGACAGCAGGAGAGACTCGTGTCAATAATACAAAACTACAATAATGGATATAAAAAGGATTCTGGCAAAACAGTAATACTAGAGATGAACTACTGAAAATAAATGGAGAGTGAGCCTGGTTTACATAACCACTGAACAACAGGTCTGAAAGACTTTCATTCCCTGGAATTTAAAACTTTTCTGTTCTTATCTGCAAGAATGCTATCCCTAACGGTATATACCAGGCACACTACTTCTCATCAACAAACACAATCTGTTTTGCAGCAGTCTCTACTCCAGGACATGCAGGTTCTGACAATGGATTTGATAAGAATCTAAACCAGAATTGGGGGGAGAGGGTTCTTTTGAAAGTCATCTTCTGTCACTGCCTTACATAGCTCTTAAACTATGATTCAAGAGTGTTAAAAATTTTGTTTTGAGAAAGTCAACAAATTTGGCTACATTAAAGTATAGAACTTCTATAAGTCAAAACCACTACAAATATGTGCTAAGTGTCTTTATAAAGCAAAGACAAAACTGGGAAAAATAGCTGCAATATGAAGGCAAAAAATTATTATCAAGACATAAAAGGCTCTTATAAATTGATTAAAAAAATGCTAATGTCCCAGGAGAAAAAAAAATGGCACTACATTCAACTAAAAGGGAAGAAAAATGAAAAATTACTAGATGTTTTACTTTCCAACATTATTTGCAATCAAAGACATGGAAATTTAAATACTGAGATAGCACTGTTCACCTATAAAGCTATCAAGAATTATTTTTCCTTTTAAGGATGCTTCCCCGTATTAATAAGAATATAGTAACACAGGTATTCTCATAGAGTGCCAGTGGGAACACACTTTGGTATAACATTTTTTTGGAAAACAAATAATCAATCTGTATAAAGAGATTTGTGAGAGACAAATGGCAGGGGAGGGGGAGGGTTAGAGAGCAACCAAAGGACTTGTATGCATGTATATTAGCATAGCCAATGGACACAGACACTGGGGTGGTGGGGGCTTGCCCGGGGTGGGAATGGCTAGGGGGGTGGTCAATTGGGGGGAAAGGAGACATATGTAAAACTTTAGACAATAAAAAAATAATAATAAATAAATAATAAAGAGATTTGTGAATCATTAACTGTGTTTGGAGGACTCCATCTAAGGAAATATGCTCTGTAGATCAAGTTTCATAAAGAATATTGGTTGGCCGAAACCGGTTTGGCTCAGTGGATAGAGCGTCGGCCTGCGGACTGAAAGGTCCCAGGTTCGATTCCGGTCAAGGGCATGTACCTGGGTTGCGGGCACATCCCCAGTGGGAGATGTGCAGGAGGCAGCTGATCGATGTTTCTCTCTCATCGATGTTTCTAACTCTCTATCTCTCTCCCTTCCTCTCTGTAAAAAATCAATAAAATATATAAAAAAAAAAAGAATATTGGTTGCATCAGTATATATTTAATCATAGGAAATAAATTAAAAGTTCAGCTATAAGGAAATGGTTAAGTAAACTGTTATTTCTACATAATATTATGTGGTCACTAAGATAATATTCTTGAAGAACTATGAAAACATCAGAATCTTTTCATGTGTTACGCAGTAAAAAAAATCAGCATGCAACAGTATATTTATGCCATCACTGTAAAAAAAACCTTTATTATATTGTGATTATCTTTGGATAATATGATTATTTAACTCCTTTTTTATGTTTATTTTTTAGAAAGAGAGAGAAAGAAAGATTGATGTGAGAGCAAAACATCCTGCATGCCCCCTACTGGGGATCGAACCAGAAACCCCAGCATGTGCTCTGATCCAGAATGGAACCTGTAACCTTACAGTGCCCAACCAACTGAGCCACACAGGCCAGGGCGGATTATTTAACTCTTATACTTTTTCTGAATCTACCAATTTTTATACAGCAAGCATGCATTACTTTTGAAATCATAACAAACAAGACCAACAAAATAGGGCCCGTGAGGGTCATGCTTTTGAAATGCTTACATCAAGTAACTGCAGTATTGTTTCCAAGAAATACCCAAAGAAATCTAGCTATAATTTTAGAATCCTATGAAATACTCAAAATTGTAACCTTCAATTACTGATGTATAATTAAAAGGTGCAGGTCATGTGCTAGCACTATTTGCTCCACACCAAGCAGATTTTTAAAAGAATAGGTGAAAAAGTTGGTGTGAGTTTAATGTATAACAATACATTATTTTAAACTAAATTCCTCTCCTCATGTTCTTGTTTTTCTTAAGGATAAGTAGTTTTTAATCATTTCTTTGTATAACTTTCCTATGGAGGATTGTACCTAAGAAAAAAATTATGAAAGCACATTGTAATGCACGATACAAATGGGGCATCATTGTTCCTGTTTAAATTGCCCATCATTTCCTGCCCTAATTATCCCTGAAAAAGAAGTCTGTCTACAGAACTGCAATTCCAACTATGCGATTCCTTGTAGTGTTAACCAAACACTGTTATCTGTGTGTATCTACCCTCCTTAAGGAAGTCCCAGGCTCGCAGGAGGCAGAACCTCTGGTTTCTCCCCCACCCCACCCCACCCACCTAGGAGTGGAGAGAGGGAGGGAGACTACCGCCTCCAGCCCACCCGCCGGCCCAGGCCTGAGGACTTAGCGTGATGGTGACTGAATCCCCATTACCTGGCAAAACATGAAGGCTTTCACCCAGCTTTCATCTGCCGGCACCCCTCCCCGTTTTGCCTGAGACTTTGATTTTATTCAAACAAAACACAACACACCGGGATTTCCTTTATTAGCCCACTGACTACTGAAGCAGTATTAACAAAGTATGTGAAGCTCTATGCAGGCTAAATGAAGGATTCATCTCCCCATGTTTGCTCCAAAATAAATTAATCCGAGTCAAACAACAACAACTAACTTAATAGAAAAAGAGTACGTCTTGAAAAGACAAAAAGAGTTTGAAGGCAAGCAAACACACACACATCCACTAATCATTCTAGAGGAGTCCAACCTGGTGGCCTGAGAGCCAGAGAAGCCCAGGGACCCGCAGAAAGTAGTACCGCGGGGCGAGCGCCGTGGGGAGCTGCCCAACCCCGTTAATGCCATTTTCAACCCGGATCACTTATACCCAGAATGGGCCCAAGCCAACCGCCCAGCGAGAGGGCTGGGCTGCAGGGCCCTGGCGGGTCTAGTGTCTGGTGGGCGGCTTCCGGCCGAGGGTATAGCTTGTCGGTCTACAGGGAACTGAGTCTACAGGGAGCCCTTCGGTCACTTTCAAGGTGACAGCGGCGAGGTCCGCATCCGTCCCTTCCGCACCAGCTGCGCGGTGCCCACGTGAGACCTGCTCTCTGCAGCCTCCGCTCGGCCGGCGCTGCCTCCCCACTTCTCCCCCAACTTTGGCGTCCGAGTCCGGCCGAGGGTATAGCTTGTCGGTCTACAGGGAACTGAGTCTACAGGGAGCCCTTCGGTCACTTTCAAGGTGACAGCGGCGAGGTCCGCATCCGTCCCTTCCGCACCAGCTGCGCGGTGCCCACGTGAGACCTGCTCTCTGCAGCCTCCGCTCGGCCGGCGCTGCCTCCCCACTTCTCCCCCAACTTTGGCGTCCGAGAG
>NW_006283588.1:3985221-3988390 GCF_000327345.1 Myotis davidii
GCGCCTGGGTGCCCGAGCGAGCTCTCCGACGGCCGCCAGCGGGGGCGCCTGGCAGCGGGGAGCGACCGGGGGTGGCAGGGCGTGGGACGCTGGCAGCGTTATCAGGACAGAGGTTTGCGAGGAACCAGCGGGGACTGTTTCCTCCGTGTCCGACTCCCTGTGGGTAGTATTATCTGCATTCTCTTCACTTCTAAGAGGTTTACTAGCAAATACCTGCTAAAGGTTAGAGACCTGAGCCCCAGAGCTGTGAGATCTTCGAATGAAATGCTAAGAACACTGGGACACCTGGGAAGCAGGCGCGACCCACTTTTCGAGGCACACACACTAAGGCAGTGGTTCTCATCCTCCGGAATGAGGCCCAGAAATCAGGATTTTAAAAAGACTCCCAGGTGATTCTAATGTGCAGCCAAGGTCGAGAACCGCTGCACTAAGGCCTTGCTCTTTGCTGATGGGACAAATCCCAACCCTCGCTGTCTGTTAGGCCCATGAAACACTAGTCATTTTTCCTCTGAGCCTATGTGTAATGCAACGCTTTCCCACAGAGGTTCTTCCGCTTACCACTTACGAGGGATGTTGCTGATCATTAAATGTCAGACAACCTGAATCCAAATCTTTCTCTAATGACCTGTTTCGGACGTGCTAGAAGCTTTCAAAGAGGAGCACTGTCTTTTCCGGAGACTTAATCTGAGGATACTGTGTTTGACGAAGTTTCTGCACTGTCAATATTAGATCGGCTAACAGATGTGTTGCGATTTAGGGTTGTAAAGCCTTGTCACGCCTACCATGTTCCATTATCCCCTCAACAAGAACCAGGGGCCTATGGTCAGACTGTTATCTCCACTTTTCAACTGGAGAAATGGGAGCTCAGAAAGGTCAGTGGCTTGCCCTGACCGGGTGGCTCAGTGGATTGGGGTGTCCTCCTTACACCAAAAGGTTGCTGCTCCGGGCACATACCTACCCATATACCAAGGTTGCTGGTTTGACCCCCTCATGCGGTGGGTACGGGAGGCGACCCATGGGTGTTTCTCCTATTGCTGTTTCTCTCTCTCCCTTCCCTTCTAAAAACATGTCCTCAGGTGAGGATTTAAAAAAAATTTTTTTTAATAGAAATGAAAGGTCAAGTGACTTGCTCCAGGTCACACAGCTAGTGAAGAGCAAGTGCAAACCCTACAGGCCTAACTCCCAATCTTCCCTTTTTATTTCATTACATGATGACAACTCTCAGGTGCTTTTGAAGTCCCTGTTGTAAAGACAGGCGTGTAACTAACATATACATGACTCTAGGGAAAGGCATGTGATTGCTTTTAGGGAGACGGCATTAAACACCATTGCATGATTGTCCCTGTGCAAAAGCACCAAACACAAAATAAAAACAAACCACTGACATTGTCTCTGTCAGTCATCAGGTAATTATACTAATTAGCACATGCCTCCTCTCTAAGCAGAATACTCCTTGTGTTAGACATACCATTTAATCTTTATAACCCTCAGGTGACCCAGATGACTTAGTCCACCCCTGTCCCCCAACAGTTCTATTGTGTACCTTAGTTATATCTGTAAATATAGAATCTGTTTTACTTCATTTTTCCATGGGATCGATTAAAGAAAGAAAGAAAAAAAACCACCACCATCTGTAAGTAATTAGAAGCAACTTTTGTGGCCATCGGGGAATCTGAAACTTCGCTTCTAATTGCATCCACATAAAAAGAAAGGTTACCTTCTAGGGACATCATCGGGGACTCTGTGGAGGCAAATATGCTTTAACGGGGGCCTGCTGACTTTTCTTTCCATCTTTGTTCTGGGCATGTGGCCATGTTCTTGATCTCTGACCTTCAATGCTGACCTGCTACAGACTTCATACACAACATTAAGGCTCAGATAATAACTCCCCATAACTTTGTAGCTCTTTGTCCTAAAATAAAAGTTTGCCAATTTATTTTCTCCATTAGAAAATTGCAAATTAAAACTACATTGAAAATTTATTTTTTCACTTACTCAGATTGGCAAAAATTAAAAAGTTTGATAACCACAGTATGTTGGCAAAAGTGTGAGAAACAGGCAGTTACAAAGCAGATGTGCTTGTAAATTAAAATGACCTCCATCAAGAGAAATTCACAATATCTAACAAAATTATAAATGCTCATATCTTTTGAGCCAGTAAGTCTACATATAAGAATTTCTCTGACAACACACATGAGAAATGGCATGTATATAAAAGCTTGTCCATTTCAGCATCCTATCTAATAAAAATGGAATATGCAAATTGACCATCACACCATCACAAATATGGTGGTGCCCACAAGATGGTGGCACCCAGTCCCCTCAGCCCTGGTGGAGTCCCACAGTCTTTTCAGCCCAGTCAGGTGGGGAGGAGGGGGACGCAGGCACATGGTGCGGCCGGACCCACCCTCAGCCCTCCAGCCACCCTCAGCCCTCCAGGCCCAGCCCGAGGTGCAGGCAAGTCTTGAATGGTGGCTGTCCAGCCGCCCAGGGCTGCCCAAGGCTCAGGTAACCAGGGCCAGCCGAGGCTTGTGCTGCCAGCAGTGGCAGCAGAGGTGTGATGGGGCATTGCCTTCCCCTGAAACCCAGGTCGCTTCCCACCCCTGAGGGCTTCTGGACTGCATATGGCGGTGCCCATAACCACAAGATGGTGGCGCCCAGTCCCCTCAGCCCTGCAGGAGTCCCACAGTCCTTTCAGCCCAGCCAGGTGGGGAGGAGGGGGTCGGCAGGGACATGGTGTGGTCGGACCCACCCTCAGCACTCCAGGGCTGGCCCGAGGTGCAGGCAAGTCTTGGATGGTGGCTGTCCAGCCGCCCAGGGCTGCCCAAGGCTCAGGTAACCAGGGTCGGCCGAGGATAAAAGAGCTGCATTTGAAGAGAAACATTTCAGTAAATATAATTTTGTATTTTTTAAAATTTTTAACCATGTAAATAATAGTACCATTCCAACATTTAAAGTATTGTTTTGCCATCAGAAATGACTAAGATTCGCCAAAGCCGGTTTGGCTCAGCGGATAGAGCGTCAGCCTGCGGACTGAAAGGTCCCAGGTTCGATTCCAGTCAAGGGCATGTACCTGGGTTGCAGGCACTTCCCCAGTGGGGGATGTGCAGGAGGCAACTGATCGATGTTTCTCTCTCATCGATGTTTCTAACTCTCTATCCCTCTCCCT
>NW_006283588.1:3988462-3991210 GCF_000327345.1 Myotis davidii
GGGAGAGAAAAAAGCAAAATGCCCCAACATGCTTTCAAACTTTTTCTTCTCTAGTTTATTGACAAGGAAGACTTTAGTACATAAAACTCTAACATGCTGTGATTTTGGTGAAAAATGATGAGTTAGCTAACTCCTTAGAATTTTATAAGCATTGATATTTCCCTGGGGTAGAGCTTCCAGCTAATTTTCCCAGTCACACTCTATCAGAAATGGAAAAAATATGTATTTTTGGTACATTGATTTGAGTAGTGAGGAAGTAACCCCATGGGAATTCCATGGGATCATTTTATTTTATTCCCAAACTTGATCCCCCTTTTTAATTTGTTATTTGTTTCTATTTATTTAAACCACCACATCACTGAATGAGGGATTTAAATGAAGTCTAAAGGACAGGCAGAATAAATATTTGGAAATATTAAAACAGAATCCAAGGAAAAACATACAGATAAGAGTAAACACACCATTGAGTAACATATTAAACCACTGATCTTTTTGGTTGCCAAATGCCACAACCAGTTACATAACTGCCATTTTCAAAAGGGGCGAAGGAGTTCTTTAAGGGAAGCAACGCTTTACCTAGCACTGAATTCAAAGAGAAGTTTTTTTCACTCATATTTCAGATCAAGACTATGGAATGGGAAAAAAAAACAATATATCATTCATAATATGTAAGAAACTTCAAATGATTGTTTTTCATAATGGCTTAGAACATAAACCAAAAATATTATAATAAAACTCAACTTGATGACGGTATTCACCCAGCCAAGCCTTATAACAGCATATTGGGATCCAGGGTTGACCATAAAGAGAGGTGTGTAAAGCTGTTAGAAGTCAAGTTTGCTCATCGTAAATTTCTAACTTGTTCACAAATCCCTTGACTGAGATATAAGACACACTTGCTTTATACAACATTCCAGAAATTTTCCAGTCATCTACCCATTTGAGACGAGCTGAAGAATTAATTGCAAGAAATGACAAAGACTCAGAATGCCAGAATTCTGTGGTACTGCTGATGACTGTTTTCCTATTTCTATTGAGAGAAAACGTATATTACAAATATCCACATGATTTTTAATCCTTGTATCTCAAGATGGTGAGTCGTGCATGGTCAAATGCACAAACTGACTGGCTGTAGCAATGAGTGCACAGCAAGAAACAGCATGACGGAAGTAAATGCCCAGCAGGTGTGGCTCAATGGTTGAGCATCAACCTGCGAGCCAGAAGGTTAAGGGTTCAATTCCTGCTAGGGGCACAAGCCTGGATTGCAGGCTCAAGGCAGCCGATCAATGATTCTGTCTCATCATTGATGCTTCTATCTCTCTCTCCCTCTCCCTTCCTCTCTGAAGTTAATAAAAATAATAATAATAATAATAAAAGAAGAAGTCAATGGCCCTAATTTATTTACAAATAACTCTTGAGTTAAGTTTATGGGTTCAATTCCTGGTAGGGGCACAAGCCTGGATTGCAGGCTCAAGGCAGCCGATCAATGATTCTCTCTCATCATTGATGTTTCTATCTCTCTCTCCCTCTCCCTTCCTCTCTGAAGTTAATAAAAATAATAATAATAATAATAAAAGAAGAAGTCAATGGCCCTAATTTATTTACAAATAACTCTTGAGTTCCTACATTTTTCTTTCTAGTGGACTTGGAGACTCAAGCAGCCTCTCCTCTCAATGTTCCAGAAGGGTAACTATGGCAGCAGAGGTCTTCTGGTGTAGAAGTCTGCAGATTTCTAAATAAAGTATCTCAAGAAAGAAAAGAGTTTCTTGTTGCAAATTCAGAGCAGTAGCAGTAATAAGAAAGTATAGCTTCCTCTTATCAAAATGACCCGAGAGCATCTGAGAAACTCATTCTCCCAAACCCTGAAAGGCATCTTCAACAGTCTTATTCCATTTATAGACTCTGTAGAAGGAACCATTCATGATGCCAAAATTATTTTAGCTCATACACAAACAAGTAGTTCTGTAATTCTGCTTTTAACCTCTTCATATTAGGAAGAAATTAAGAGTAATATCGCACTACCAGTTTGTTATGCAATCACTTTGAAAATGTTTACTTTGAGTGCTCAAAATGTCATGACTAAAAAAACCACTGGCCTGCGTCATCTACTCTTGACAATGAGTCATAACTGTGGAATTGGTTAATCTTTGCTCTAATCAGATGGAGTCTTCCCTTAAAAAGTGGATGTATTTTCAACTTCAAAGTATTTGTTGCTTCGTGACAAACACAATAACAGGTCTATGGCTTTGCAGTCTCATACCTCTGAGACTGTCATAATCTACTTAAACTTTTTGAATTTGCTTTCAATTCATGGCCCTGGCCTTGCTCCCTTGGCCAAATGTAAGCCCTTAGAGAGCTGGGGACAGCCTCCTGACATGCTCCCATCCCCTTGGGCCCTGCTAAATGGTCAGTGATCACCTGCTGAGAATGCAGAGCACAAACCCATGCAGTCTAATGGGGTCAGTGTTGCTGCATCGTAACTGGTACCCAGTGTCTAGGCCTGGTCTACTGATGGGCATTTGGTTCTTTCCTTTTGCAGCTTTTGGTCTTGATTCATAGATTCTGATCCATATTTGATTCTGAGATCCAAATCCCTTGCAAAAGGTTTGCAACCAAGTGGACCTGGTGCTCTGAGCTTTGCAAATGCTTGCAAACCATAATAATGTAGGAAGAGTCATTAACTAAATGAATAGTAGCAATTAGCCGTCATGCTGTTGCATAAGCATTCTTCCAAATATAATCACTTTT
>NW_006283588.1:3991286-3996979 GCF_000327345.1 Myotis davidii
TGCATATCTTTACATATCATATCTTAATTAGGAGAATACAAATACCAAAAATACCAAAACTTAAGATACAAATTGAAGTTAAAAGATTTCATTTTGACACCTAGATATGTTTTTGTTGAATCAGCCTATCTGCATCTCTGTTTCCCTTTTATAAAATTCATTTTTTAGATCTCGTGGAATTATTATGAGATGAAATATGAGATATTATTATTTATGCATGTATGATTTGTGCATGAGAACATGTTTGGAATTACTGCTATCACTCATACCCCTTCCCACTGACCTATGACCTTGAGGCGACTGAAAAACTTGTCTTCCCCAAAACATCATTCCCTTCAGTATAGCAACACCTGCCAACCTCCTCACTTCAGCCTTTCAGCTCACACCTGAACTATTCAGGTGAGTAGACCTCTTCCTTTATACTTCCCTATCTATAAAACAAATTGAATATGTATGCCCAACATTTATTTCTAAAGTAGGGGCCCAGTGCACGAATTCGTGCACCTTGAAAGAAATGGTGGGCACAGGTGTGGGTCTCAGCCCATCCTACAGGCCCCCGCCTGTATCCCTCTCCCTTCCTCTCTGTAAAAATCAATAAAATATATTTTTTAAAAAAAAGATTTCATTTTGACACCTAGATATGTTTTTGTTGAATCAGCCTATCTGCATCTATGTTTCCCTTTTATAAAATTCAGTTTTTAGATCTCGTGGAATTATTGTGAGATGAAATATGAGATATTATTATTTATGCATTTATGATTTGTGCATGAGAACATGTTTGGAATTATTGCTATCACTCTTATCCCTTCCCACAGACCTATGAACTTGAGGCTACAGAAAACTTGTCTTCCCCAAAACATCATTCCCGTCAGTATACCAACACCTGCCACCCTCCTCACTTCAGCCTTTCAGCTCACACCTGAACTATTCAAGTGAGTAGACCTCTTCACTTATACTTCCCTATCTATAAAACAAATTGAATAAGTATGCCCAACATTTATTTCTAAAGTAGGGGCCCAGTGCACGAATTCGTGCCCCTTGAAAGAAAAGCCCTCAGGGGTGATTGGGACCTGCAGCCGCTGCTCGCACCCGCTGATGGTGCTGAGCAATCAGGACTGGCGCCAGGTGCCAGCAGTGGGTGTGAGTGGTGGCTCCAGCGCTGGCAAGCAGGTGTGAGCTCTGGGTGGGACCATGGCGCTAGAGGGAGCAAAGAATTTTCAGTAACCACCAGAGGCTCACCCCGATGACAGCAACTGGCGCCCCCACTCACCTGCTCCACCGCCCACCATGTCCCACACTCTGCCACCTGCTGCCATGCCCCCTGGTGGTCAGCGCATGTCATAGTGACCGGTTGTTCTGTTGTTCCGCCGTTCGGTCTATTTGCATATTGGGCTTTTATAGAGAGAGAGAGATTATATATATAGCACTAGAATACTAATATATTATGTACACAGTAAACTATACATAAAAATAGAATAGGGTAAGATAAAAAAAATAGATAGCTATCTCTAGCTGGTTTAGATATCCCTAGCTAGTTTGGATAGAGTGTCAGCCTGTGGACTGAAGAGTCCTGGATTTGATTCTGGTCAAGGGCATGTACCTTGGTTGCAGGCTTGATCCTGGCTTTGGTTCAGGGTGCATATAGGAGACAACCAGTCAATATGTCTCTCTCACATCAATGTTTCTCTCTCCCCCTCCCTTCCACTCTCTCTAAAATCAATGGAAAAATATCCTTGGGTGAGGATTAACAACAACAAATAAATAAATAAATAATAAAAAGTTTTTTTCAAATTTAGAAAGCTAGCTCGAGAGAAGTTCTCATATTATCTTCCCATATCCCACCAGATACCTTCTGGTGCCAAGAAACAATCCTATTTCTCTTAATTGTCTGTATTGTAGCAGAATTTTCATTGCTGAAAAGATAAAAGGCAAAAATAAACATCACTTTTCATGTAAATACCTAGTGTTACCTATTTCAACAGCTTGGAGTCCTTTAACAGGTTTCCATTAAGATGTGTGCCCCTGCAAGCAACCCTTTAAATAGTAATTTAACTAGTCCAAACCTTGCATCCAGAAAGATGGGGTGTGTCCAAAAGAGGCAACAGGTCCCAAATGGAGTCACTTGTGCTAAGCCACACCAAATTTAATGTCTAACCTAATTGTAGTTCCGGCCTCTCCCAGGAGTGGAATTTTAAACCAATCTGCCAGAAGCCAATTCCAGCATTTCAGCAAGGGCTGAATCATCTGGGAATGGCTAAAAGGCATTTCCCCAAACCTGAAAAGGATGATTGCTTGCTGCCAGACAGCTCAGGGCATTTCAATCTACATGTTATTGCTTCCTACTGGCCAAACACCTGAACAGCCATAGGCAAATTCCCCAATCTGACAATGGACTGTGTATAGAAACCCCTACCCTTTGATGTGTATATCTACCTCGCCTTAGGACAAATTGTATTAATAAAAGGCAAGGGGTCCTGAGATGAGGAGAACTTAGCTGCCTAAGCTAAGTCTTCTCTGACTCCCTATAATGCCTTTCAAAATTATGTTTCATCTCTGGACTCATTTAATTTACCCATAGCGCCTTCTCCAGATTGCTGAACCCTTCTTGATACTGGATCAAGGCCACCGGCACCAATCAGTCTGGAATTTCCTGGTCAGCCCTAGTGAGGTAATCTCCCTGAGAAGACCCTCCGCCTTCCCCTAGGGCAGCGGTTCTCAACCTGTGGATCTCGAACCCTTTGGGGGTCAAACGACCCTTTCACAGGGGTCGCCTAAAACCATCAGAAAACACATATATAATTACATATTGTTTTTGTGATTAATCACTATGCTTTAATTATGTTCAATCTGTAACAATGAAAATACATCCTGATATCAGGTATTTACATTACGATCCATAACAGTAGCAACATTATAGTTATGAAGTAGCAACGAAAATAATTTTATGGTTGGGAGTCACCATAACATGAGGAACTGTATTAAAGGGTCGTGGCATTAGGAAGGTTGAGAACCACTGCCCTAGGTGAAGGTGACCTTGCTGAAATAATTCACTCTTTTCATTTTCTTGTCTCGGCCCCATTTCTGCCTATAAAAGCCTTCCCTTTTGTATGGCTCCTCAAAGCACTTTTATATTTACTAGATGGGATGCTGCCCAATTCATGAATCATTCAATAAAACTAATTAGATCTTTAAATTTACTCCATTGAATATTTGTTCAACAGATAAAGTTTTTTTAACCTTCTCCAATGTGTGTGTGTTGTTGTTGTTTTTTTAATCCTCACCCAAGGATATTTTTCCATTGATTTTTAGAGAGTGTAAGAGGCAACGACAGAAATATTGATGTGAGAGAAACACATGGGTTGGTTGCCTCCTGCCCGCGCCTTGACTAGGAAGGAGTCTGCAACTGAAGTACATGCCCTTGACCAGATCAAGCCCAAAACCCTTCATCTGCAGGCCTAAGCTCTATCCACTGAGCCAAACTGGCTAGGGCTCCAATGTGTTTTTTCCAACACAAGAAATTTAGTTCTCAGCAAACACTGACTGGGTGTCTTATCAATTTAACTCAATTTTTTTTTTAATCCTCACTGGAGGCTATTTTTTCATTGACTTTCTCTTTTGGAGAGCGTGGAAGGGAGGGAGAGAGACACAGAGAGAGAAACATCAATGAGAGATTGTTTGCCTCCTGCATGCACCCCAACCTGGGCTGAGGATCAAGCCTGCAACCTACGTGAATGCCCTTGATTGGAATCGAACCCGGAACCCTTCAATCTGTGGCCAACGGCCTATTCACTGAGCCAAACCTGCCAGGGCAATCCTTAGTATCAGATCCAACAGGTAAGGGCTCAGTCTTTCAAGACTGCCCCAACTCCAGATGCCAAATGCAAGTCCAGATTGTTACCTGTGCTTCTGACGACTAGCTATAAATTGGAGTTTCCCAGGACTTCCTCCTCAAGTTCCACCAATGTGCTAGAGAGGCTGGAGGTTTAAACTTCTGACCACTTGGTCCTTCTGGTGGCCAGCCCCAACCTGAGTCAATCGAGGGGCCCCATTTTGTCCCCTATTCACATAAACTCTGGTGTACTCAAGAGGGGCTTCTTATGAATGACAAAGGATACTCCTATCGCTCTGGAAATTCCAAGAGCTTTGTGCCAGGAACCAGGATTAAAGAGCAAATATATTTCTCTTATTTATTTTATTCTTTTATTTTATTTTATTTTTCCCATTACCATTTATCCCCTATATGCCCTCTTCCAATCCAACTCCTCCTACCTCCCCCAATCACCACACTGTTGTCCATAAGTTCTCTCTCTTTTTGTTTCTGTTTTGCTGAATTCCCCCACCCCACCCCATTACCCCCACCACCACCACTACCACACCAGAGCTGTCTGCCTGCTCTCTATCTATGGGTCTGTCTATATTTTGCTTGGTAGTTCAGTTTAAATTCCACATATGAGTGAAATTATGATACTTGTCTTTCTCTCACTGGCTTATTTCACTTTAGCATAATGTTCTCCAGGTCCATCCATGCTGTCACAAAGGGATAAAATTTTCTTCCTCTTTAGGACAGAGTAGTATTCTATGGTATAAATGTGCCACAGCTTTTTTATCCACTCATCTACTGATGAACACTTGGGGTGGTTCCAAATCTTGGCTATCCTATATAATAAAAGCCTAATATGCAAATTGACTGAATGGCAGAACAACCAGCAGAATGACTGGTCGCTATGACATGCACTGACCACCAGGGGTCAGATGCTCAATGCTAGAGCTACCCCTAGCCTGCAGGCCCCAGGCCAGCCACTGTGGGTGTCAGCAGGGGCCCCCAATCACCCCGCCAGTCACCCCACAGATTGGCCCTGATCACCGGCCAGGTCTAGGGACCCTACCCATGCACACATTTCATGCACCAGGCCTCTAGTTATAAATAGTGCTACAATGCCCATAGGAGTACATATATTTTTTCAAATTTGTATTTCCAGTTTCTTTGGCTAAATTCCCAGAAGTGGAATTGCTAGGTCACAAGTCAGTTCCTCTTTATTTATTTTCTTTTTTTAAAGCTAACTCCGTACTGTTTTCCACTATGGTTATACCAATCTGTATTCCCACCAACCGTGCACAAGGGTTCCCTTTTCTCCACACCCTCACCAGCATATGTTGTTTGTTGATTTATTCATGATACTCATTCTGACAGCAAGCATGAAACTAAAGAGTTTTTGCATAGCAAAGGAAACCATCAACAACATGAAAAGACAATCCACTAAATGGGAGAACATATTCGACAATGATACATCTGATAAGGGATTAAATATCCAAAATTTTTAAGAACTTATAAAACTAAAAACCAACAAACAAATAGACAATCCAATTAAGAAATGAGCAAAAGACCTGAATCAAATGTTCTCATCTTTGGCCTTTGGGGGCCTTTTTAACTTGGCTCCTGAGGCCTTGTCACAAAATATTAGTGACCTTTGAGAAACTCCTTGCTATCTGATGTGACAATATTTTCCAGGACTAGCTTGTACATTTCCAGACCAGACTTGGAGTTAGCATCTCTCTAAGAAGCTGGTTTCTTTTAGTGATGAGGGGCATTCCTAGACCACAATAGGAGTATTGCTACTTCTGGGTGCTAAGGAAGTTTATTCAGACTGAGTTAGTTACTGTTTCTAGGGAGAGGTAGGCCATATTTTATTTCT
>NW_006283588.1:3997710-3998771 GCF_000327345.1 Myotis davidii
GTTTTGATTTTTGCTATTTGTAGTTATTCTGTCCCTTGCTTTGGTTTTACTCTTGAGGGACTTCTGTTAAACGTTTGCAGCAGGTATGAGCCATGGTCAGGGCCTGTGTGGAAGGCAACCATGGGTGCTCCTCTTACATTGACGTTTCTCTCTCTCCAAAAGTCAAATTTTAAAAAATGGAAAAAGACAAATACAACCAACTTAAAATCTCCTCTAGAGACATATTAAATTGGGGGGAAAAATTTTCATTGTAAAACTCAATCTTAAGTCCTTAGAGGGAGGGAAAAGGTATACTT
Organism: Myotis davidii; assembly: GCF_000327345.1. NCBI lineage: Eukaryota > Metazoa > Chordata > Mammalia > Chiroptera > Vespertilionidae > Myotis > Myotis davidii. Next base: position 3,998,007 of record NW_006283588.1, read on the forward strand.
TCTACATTAATGGTAGGAATATAAAATGGTTACATCTTTCTGGAGGGTCATTTATGACATGTTCTTTAGCCCATTACCCATCCCCTCTCTCTGATGGGAAAACACTAGCATATAGCAATTCTCGGTGCAGCATTACCTATAATAGGGAAAATTACCATCAGTTAAAATGCCCAAAAATATTTAAATGTTAAGTAAACCATGGTATACTACTATATACAAACTAAAGTGACAAGTAAATGGAGGATGTAATACGGGAATGTTTCTATGAGATAAAGAAAACTAAAACATTTTTGAGCCCATGACCATATTATAAAATTATATAGTAACTAGAGGCCCAGTGCATGAAATTCGTGCACTGGAGGGGGGGTGTCCCTCAGCCCAGCCTATACCCTCTCCAATCTGGGACCCCTCGGGGGGTGTCCCACTGCTGGTTTAGGCCTGATCCCACAGGAATCGGGCCTAAACCGGCAGTCAGACATCCCTCTCACAATCCAGGACTGGTGGCTCCCAACCACTCGCCTGCCTACCTGCCTGATTGCCCCTCACCACTCCCCTATCAGCCTGATTGACGCCTAACTGCTCCCCTGCTGGCCCAATCGCCCCCAACTGCCCTCCCCTGCAGGCCTGGTCACCCCCAACTGTCCTACATGCTGTATATTATTATTTTCTTAAATATATTTTTATTGATTTCAGAGAGGAAGGGAGAGGGAGAGAGAGAAATAGAAACATCAATGATGAGAGAGAATCATTGATCGGATGGCTCCT
>NW_006283588.1:3998988-4002078 GCF_000327345.1 Myotis davidii
CTTGAATACTATTCTTTGGTTGTTTTTTTTTTGGATACTATTCTTAAGCTCCATTTAATAGATGAGAGCATTGCGAGTAGTCAAGTAAATTACTCTCTGTTACACTGGTTAGCTTAACTGTTCCAAAGTGACAGTGTCTCAGGAAACGTTTCAATGATTTCTACTAGCTGGTTGCTTTCCCTTGGCCCCCAGTTCTGGGCCTTGCTTCTCTTGCGAATATCCCCATTTACTCCTCTAGGGTAAAAAAAGAAAAGTAAGAATTGAAAACCTCAAGAGCATTTCCAAGAAGCCAAAACAATGAATTATTGAATACAGAATTTGAAAAGAGAAAATAGAACCATAGCCCCCAAAATAGTTTAATTAGGGAGATAAAAATAATAATGAAGTTGTAAACATATTTTGGGATTGAAGAGAGCCTTTTCCACAGCCACCTTCCCCACTACACACACACACACACACACAGAACCATCTCCCTCTTTATCTCCTGACTCAACATCTTGCCCAGATACACCCACTGGGCCCTAGTGATCCCAAGGCTTTGAGAAAATCCAGCACCTCTAGCTCAGAAAATAGAATCCACAGAAAAAATCCTCATGGACTGTGAAATCAAAGGACTGGCCATTCCACCACTCATGAAATGGACTAATGAAATCCATTGTTTTTAAAGGGGAAAATTTCCCCAGTTGGATGGATTCCAAACCTTCTGTAGGTTGACTATTCCCAGGTAGGCCTGACCTGTCAGGCTTCTTTGTTGCTGCTTGATTGAATTGTTCCTTATCGTTCATTCAGAGACCAATGTGAACTGGAAACTGGAAGGTCTTTGAAATGGCTTTCTAAAAACAGCATGTACTGTTGATATGCCTTCCGTTTGTACCCCAGATAAAAATGATAAGCCAAGGAAAAGAAATAAAGTTAAATCCAATCTTAGGTTCGTGGGTCTGTTGTGGATAAATATGAGTACATATTATCTGCATGCATGTGGTGGAGCTCTGTGGACCATGAAAATAGGATTATAATAAACCCATGGCTAGTAGTTCAGGACCACAGCCATAAAGGAAAGACTTAAAAGGTTTCATCATTAGACTAATTGTAATTCACTTGATCCTCCATTGTAACAAAATGCCTCTGTCTACTTTTCCAAGCTATTATTTCTTACATTCAGCATATTGGCTTGTCTATCATTAAATATTCATTCTCTACAGTGCATTTTGGAAGACAAACAAAGCAAGTCACTTTACTGCTTTATATTGATTGCTGGGTTGTCCTTGGGAAAAGCTTTCAGCAGGTTCAATTCTTCTGAATGATATTTAGGTGTGTACTCCATGACTGGCAATATATTTTTCTTCTCATTTCAAAAACAGAATGTTAGAGCTTAGCTCTTTATTTTTTCATCTAGTCTATATTCTCATTATTCATGAAGACCTCAAGTGATACTGAACTGTAACTGGCCTCTTTTTTAAAAAAAATATATTTTATTGATTTTTTACAGAGAGGAAGGGAGAGAGATAGAGAGTTAGAAACATCGATGAGAGAGAAACATCGATCAGCTGCCTCCAGCACACATCCCACTGGGGATGTGCCCACAACCCAGGTACATGCCCTTGACCAGAATCGAACCCTGGACCCTTCAGTCCGCAGGCTGATGCTCTATCCACCAAGCCAAACCGGTTTCGGCTGTAACTGGCCTCTTATCTATTTACAAGAATATTAAAATAGAAAACAGACATGATTTTAATGGTTTTAAAAGGAAATTATGCAAACAGTGAATGGTGCCTTCAGAGAGGTCTGAAGCTAAGGGCTACAGGTATACTTTTGCCGCCCTTGAAGAAGAATTACTTTTATTTAGCTGAGAAGGTCTTTTCTGAAGATTTACTTACATCTAGTTTAAACCTAAACTTGTGACTTATAGAATCCTTGCAAATATATTGTTCAATATGTTTTTACTGATTTTTTTTTTTTAGAGAGAGAGGAAGGGGAAGGGAGAAAGGAGACAGAAAAAGCAGCATCAATGGGAGGAATATCATCCATCTGCTGCCTCCTGCAGAGACAGAGAAAGAAGCATCAATGGGAGAAATATCATCCATCTGCTGCCTCCTGCACGCCCCCATTGGAGATTGAGCCTGCAACCCAGGCATTTATCCTGACTGGGAATCTAACCATGACCTTGTGGTTCATGGGTCAACTCTCAACCCCTGAGTCACACGAGCTAGGCATAGCCTCAGTACCTTTTTTCAGGACAGTTTCTTTTTTGAAAAAATATATATATTTTTATGGATTTCAGAGAGGAAAGAAGAGAGAGAAAGAGATAGAAACATCAATGATGAGAAAGGACCATTGATCGGCTGCCTCCTGCGCACCCTCCACTGGGGATAGAGCCTGCAACCTGGGCATGTGCCCTTGACTGGAATCAAACCTGGGGGACCCTTCAGTCCACAGTCAGATGCTCTATCCACTGAGCCAAACAGGTTAGGGCAACACTGTGTCTCAGAAGTATCCAGGTTCTTATGAGAGCCCCTTTGGGTTGAGTGTATGATGTGTCTTATCTTCCACAAAGTGGATTTAAATAGTGCCCATTATAATTTTAAATATGTTAATTACATGCTTGATATGGTAAATATTTAAGAGAGACCAATTATTATTATAGAAAAGATACATGGGAATATGCAATAGTCATTTCCTTTTTTTTTCTAGCCTTATTGAGATATAATCATAATAATAAAAGACCAAGAGGTGTCACGACCAAGACAACCAAATGACTGGTCACCATGGGGTGCATGGAGCACCTCTAGGGTCGGCGCCCCACAAGGTGCCTCCTTGGGAAGGAGGAGGCGGGAAGCAGGAGGTGGGGCACCTCCTCACATGATTTCAATCGTGTGCTGGGCTTCTAGTGAACATATAGCATTGCATTAGTTTGTGTGTCATTTTTTTATTCTAGCTAATCTAAAAATGTTTACTGAGTGGATACTATGTTCTCTGTGTGCTTTACCATATATAGATATTATCTAAAAAATCCACTGCACAAAGGATATAGCAAAGTATGAAATATTAGAGAAAAACACAGACGCAGACAACAGTACGGTGATTGCCAGA
>NW_006283588.1:4002264-4023074 GCF_000327345.1 Myotis davidii
TAGAAGATGTATTTTACAGGGTACACTTGAAACCTGTATGGTTTTATAAACCAATTAGAGGCCTGGTGCACAGAATTTGTGCACAGGTGGGGCCCCTAGGTCTGGCCGGCAATCAGGGCCAATTGGGGCCTTCCGGCTGCCATCAGAGGCCTTCCTTCGCCCGGCTGCCAGCTGCTGGCAGGGCCTTCATTCATTCTGCACCACCCCCTGTTGGTCAGTGCACATCATAGTGAGTGATCGAACTCCTGGTCTCCCCAGTCGAACTCCCGAGGGGACACTTTGCAATATTAGCTTTTTATATATGGAGATGTCTCCCTAATAAATTCAATAAAAAAGAGCTAGTAGATAATGATTGTTTGAAATTCATATAATGTAGTGGTTCTCAACCTTCTGGCCCTTTAAGTACAGTTCCTCATGTTGTGACCCAACCATAAAATTATTTTCGTTGCTACTTCATAACGGTAATGTTGCTACTGCTATGAATTGTAATGTAAATATCTGATATGCAGGATGGTCTTAGGCGACCCCTGTGAAAGGGTCATTCGACTGCCAAAGGGTTCGCAACCCACAGGTTGAGAACCCTTGATATAAAGCATTTTGTTCCATTTCATGATCCTTTTAATATATTATTTTCTTATTTAGACTTAATTACTCTGGTTATGATCTGAAATTATTGCAAGTAACCTGTGAAGTATCCTTCATTTTTCTCTATCACCACAATTCTCTTAAGGATTTCAATAAGTTATTTTAATGATGAGCATTATCCTTAATGTTCATTTTACTGAACCATTCAGGAACTGTCACCATGATAGTATTCAACAAAGCACTTGGATTCTAAGCCATTTCAAGTGCATTCATCCCAGAGAGGTCTCTCAGCCTCTTTCCACCAAGGGAAGATGTAACTAGAAGTTAGTCATCTACAAACTGAAAGAGGACTCTCACCAGAACCTGACCTTGCTGGATATCTGCCCTTGGACTTCCATCCTCCAGAACTCAGAGAAATATGTTTCTGTTTTTTATAAGCCACCCAATCTATGGTACCTTGTTACAGCAGCCCGAAGTGACTAAGACAGTGTACATTAGATTTGTGCACTTTATGGTATATAAATTTTACTCCAACGATGAAGAATCTGTAACAAATATTAACTGTAGTAGGTTTGCTTTTTCTCAGTGGGTTAGCAATTCTAAAACTGCTCTCTGTATATTCTACATTGAGTGAATGTCCAAAGGGATAGTAAAAGCCAGGTTTTTCATTGTTGGTGAATGGAGTCATATTGAGAGTGTAAGATATCTATACTAATAAAAGGCTAATATGCAAATTGTCCCCTTGGGAGTTCGACTGACCAGGAGTTCAACTGCTTGCTATGACGTGTGCTGACCACCAGGGGGTGGGGCGGAATGAAGGAAGGCTCTGCCAGCAGCTGGCAGCTGGGGCAAGGAAGGCCCCGATTGGCTCTGATAACCACCTCCCCTCATTCCACCTGCGTTCAAACTTTATAAGGTCAATGTCCTGTCTGTTTTGCTGGTCATTTTAGCTCAGGTGTCACAATTACTAGTAGATTCTGAATCAATACTGGTTGAAATAATGAGTGATTTGGGACAGTTTGCTTAACCTCTCCAGGCCTCAATTATACATGGTTCAAATATCAATTAGTGTTACACTTTATGCTTCTCAACTTTTTCAACAGAAATAGCACCAACTACAGAGGAGAAGAAAACATTTAACCCTCAAAGTCTGGGGTAGCCTGAAGCAGCCCATTACAGTTCTGATAGTTCTCCAGAGTTTCTTCAAAGTCTCATGTTTCATCTTAAAACTTGCTTGGGGAGGGGGGACGTAAGGGCATGTGTGTGGAGGGGAGGGGCAGCCGGGGAGAGGTCAATGGGGGAAAAAGGAGACTTATGTAATACATTAAGCAATAAAGAATTTAAATTTTAAAAAAACTTGCTTAAATTTTACATTCCACGCCATTATATACCAGCACTTATTTAAAATGAAGGTAATTTTATTTCAGATCTTCTAATAAAAATGAATAGCATGGTACAGATTACCCCCAAGGTGACACAAAACTCAAACCTTTCGAGAAACACAAGTATTCATTAAGTGATCTATAAGGATCCCTTTTTTACTCAAAATTTTATGATTCTTTGATTCTAACAAGTCAAGCAACTATTATTTACTAAGTTTCTTTTCCTGGGAGAATACAAGGAACCATTGGATAAACTCTGGCTTCAAGGAGATTGAGCTGTGATGACAAGCCATACACACATTGAAAAGATAAAATTATGAGGTGCAATCATGTAGTGAAGCCGCTGTCAGTGCAGAGAAGTTCAGAAGAAGGCATAAGAACATCCCTCTAAGTGGTTCTCAACCTTGGCTGCACATAACAAAGAAACAGAATTTCCGGAGAATGAGGCCCAGAAATCAGGATTTTTAAAAGATTCCCAGGTGATTCTAATGTGCAGCCAAGGTTGAGAACCACTGCTCTAAGCCCCAGCTTCCTCATTTGCAATGTGGGGTAGCAATGCTCACGCCTTTTACCCCAGATGGTGGTTATAAAGCTCAATGAGCCCTGGCCAGTGTTGCCAAGTGGTTAGAGCATCGGCCCATGCCCTGAAGGGTTTGGGGTTTAATTCCCAGTCAAGGGCACATACCTGGGTTGCAGGTTCAATCCCTGGCCTTGGTCAGGACACATGTGGGAGGCAACCGATTGATCTCTCTCTCTGTCTCTCTCTCTCTCTCTCCATCCTTCCTCTTTCCCACCTTCCATTCCACTCTCTAAAAATTAATGGGAAAAAAATATCTTCAGGTGAGGATTAACAAAAAATAAAGTTCAATAAGGTAATATATGCCCACTTGCAAATAAGAAATAATATTATTAAGTGATCGGAGCATGTCACTTACACAGTGCAATCTTGACATATGGGTAGCAAATCAGTTGACAGGCTAACATGGGGGATGGCCTTCATGAAGACATGAAAGGAGAAATATATCGCAAAGATACAGGAAACCAAAAGAACAGAATCTTTATTGAGCTCAAAGCTCAATTATGGGAGAGATCTCCGGAAAAAAAAAAAATTGCAGGCCTTGAATTCTAAGTTAGGGAATTTAGAATCACTCCTGTGGACTTTATTTTTAAAAGGTAAACTCCTTAGTATAATTTGGTTCATGTTTTGAGACAGCTGGGAACGTTTTGGCACAGACCAAAGGGCTATTTTAAATGTTTCAATTCCTTTAAAGAATATTAAAAGGAGGATTGAAGAAACCAGATAATTGCTTGCAGAGATCAAATGTCAGAATCGTAACATTGCTAAGAGAATAAAGAAGGAGAATATGGTTGCATTTTTTATTTAAAAAAATGAATTGGCATTGTGCCAGGTGTGTGAGAACAGGATAGAAGTAAATTCAAAATGGAGTTTCAATTTAACTCTTGGTGGGAAGCTAAAAATAAGTATTCTCCAGCACAATTTTGGAATAAATTCCGGCATTATTGAATGAATAACACATGGTTCAAGTATTAATCTGAAAACTAAATTAGTAAATGTGATGAGATCTTTAAATTTGTAGAAGGCTGAGGGTTGGGGGCATGATGTAAGGGAAATAGTATTTGGTGACAATGATAAGTCTATATATTTGACTACTTAAATGGGATATTTGAAAATCAAGTTAGAGGGAAAGATATTGTTAATATAAAGCATTAGAAGTGGTTCAATGGAAACATGTAAACACAAAATAGGTCCCTATTTTAAGAAGTTTCTATAAAGCATACCTTCTTTTCCAAAATGTGAGAAAGACCACAAAACCTTCTGTTGAAACCGTATATGTTTTTTGTTGTTGTTGTTGTTTTGGGTTAATCCTCGCCCGAGGCTATTTTCCATTGATTTTTAGAGAGAATGGAAGAAAGAAGGAAAGACAGAGAAACACATCGATGGGTTGCCTCCTGCATGAGCCCTGACCAGGGCTCAAACTGAGGAGGAGCCTGCAACCAAGGTCTGTGCCCTTGGCTGGAATCAACCCCGGGACCCTCTGATCTGCAGGCTGACGCTCTATCCACTGAGCCAAACCAACTAGAGCTCATCATTGATGTTTCTATCTCTTTCTCTCTACTGAGTGTTTATTGATTATTATACTCTTCTCTAGTTTCTGGTCAGTTGTTATATTTTCTCATACAAGTAATATATAAGGAGGAAAATTTTTCCATCCAAATAGGAATGTTTGCCAAGTATAGACATGGAAGTAATCATCAAGGATGCCAGACAAAAACCAAAGGGAGTACTTCATTAGCTCAATTATTTCTTTATGAAAATAGTTATTTTGGGATACAACCATTAAACAACCTATAGTTATTAAGCACTATAACTCCAGAATAATGAAATGAGTTTTTATATATCTTGTACTTAGTCAGAAATTCATACTCCAGGTCATTTCTTACACTGGTCATCAAAAAACACTAACTACCACCCAGCTGGTGTAGCTCAGCAGTTGAGCATCGACCTATGAACCAGGAGGTCATGGTTTGATCACCGGTCAGGGCATATGCCTGGGGTTGCCGGCTCAATCTCCAGTGTGGGGCTTGCAGGAGGTAGCCGATCAGTGGTTCTCTCTCATCATTGATGTTTCTATCTCTCACTCCCTCTCCCTTCCTCTCTGACATCAATTTAAAAATAAATAAATAAAACTTAAAAGAAATTATGCTTTTTACTGCATGTATGCTACACCTCAATAAAAAGAGAGCAAAGCCAATATCTCTGATTAATATTATGAAATGTATACTAGTATTTCCATGCTAAATAACTTCCAGCTCTGGGAAAATTAAAGACTGGAAAATATTGACTATTAATCTAGTCAGCAGGATCCACAGCTGAGTTTGCTGCATATGGACTTGACATGGTGATATTACACTTTGCCCAGGGCATTATGTGCGATGCACCAGTGGGACATTCGGGGGAGAGTAGTGAATAGCGAATACGCAGTGAATCTGCTTTCTGGTGAGTCATGTGTGAGTCAGAATGCAGAGCAGGGAGTGGAACCTTTCCCCCACACAGTGCCCCTACTGACCACGGATTCTTGGTTTTGGCTCTGATTAGGGTTTTTTTTGTCAGATTTTATGGTTTTCCACATTCTACAGCACAAGCATAAATAAATGACACATGCTTAGGGCCTGCAGATGCCGTTAGCTGTTCCCTGGGGACCAGTTCTCTACCTTCTCCCGCCCTCAGCCCCCTTCATAATGCAACACACATTGGGCATTTGGACTTGAATTAGGCGGCAACAGTTGGATTTTTACTTTGGACTTTCATTTGCCTGCTGTTGAAGTGGCTCTAGGTGAGGTACGATTAGGATCTAGCCCACAGGATTCCAATGAATAAGCTTTTAGAAATTGTTTGAAAGGTCACCTCTACCAGAGCAAAAGCTTTGGGATGTCTCTATGCATGTTAACCACATGCTGGTGTACTGTACGTTTCATTCTATAAAACTAACCTGGCACCGCCCTTGCCGGTTTGGCTCAGTGGAGAGAGCGTCAGCCTGAGGACTGAAGGACTGAAGGGTCCCAGGTTTGATTCTGGTCAAGAGCACATGCCTGGGTTGTGGGCTCGATCCCCATTAGGGGGCAGGCAGGGAGGCAGCGGGCCAATAATTCTCTCTCATCATTGATGTTTCTATTTTTCTCTCCCTCTCCCTTCCTCTCTGAAATCAATAAAAATATATGTATATTAAAAAAGAAAGAAAGAAAGAACTAATCTGGCACCTAAATGCAACTGGTAAAGGTCGCAGTAGCTTAGCTCCTACCGTCAGGTGTAGGGTACATCCTGTTGGGCAGGCAGCAGGGAGAAGCTGGAATGTCTGTACAGCAGCATGGCATAGGGTTTCCGCAAGGCCAGCCCATTAGAAATAGCAAAGACTACTGTGAGCTCTTCCCCCACTCAACTGTACCAAATCAGGAAGAGAGAAATGTCTAGGATCCAGAGAAAGGACCGAGCATTGTGTCATCCTGGCCTAGAGCACGGGGGCAGAGGAATGCTTGCAGGATAGAGTCCTGAGGTTGTCCACACTCTTCCACTGCTCACCACCAGCCGCCTCGGGAGACATAACCTTTTCTATTTGCTCTGAGTCAGAGGGTGGCTGATCCTCACTCACATGACTGAGTCTGGGCTTCAGTGCAGAGACAATGATTGAAGGAGGTGCTTTCTTACCTTTGTCCTTGTAAACGGCTGCAAAGGAATGCGTTCAGCCTTTCTCATTGCTGTGCGAGGTCAGATCCAGGAGGCGCCAATGCCAGGTGGCTAAAGGACATTCGAAAGTGAATTTGGCGAGGTGATTCTGAAAGAGAAGAATTGGAATTGTATTATGGAGATCTGGCTATTTACGCAGATTTCAAACGAGGCATTCATGTCTAATGGCTCTTTACCACCTTCTTAAAGGGAAATTGCTAGCTCTTTTTTCCTCAGTGGTTTTCTTCACCCTTGCCCTCTACGTTTTAGAGACACTGTACATAAGTGAGTGAATTCTAGAGCCAAGATACTTGGGTTCAAATGCCAGCTCTTTGCCTACTGGCTGTGTGACTTAGGCATTCTCATTTAACCTCTCTGTGCCCATGTTTCTTCATTCATCAAAAGGGGATGATTATGATAAAGCCTACCTCGTGGGGTTGTTGAGAGGATGGATGAGTAAGCAGAGACAAACACCAAGAACAGCATCTGGCACTGGATAAACACTACAGTTGTCAGCTGTATTCCCATGCTTGCTGAGGGACTGCTTCTCTTGCACCTTTCGTTCCACAATTTGCCTCTTCAGTTGCTGTTTCTCTCTGTCATAACTCTAGCCTTTCCTCTGCATCAGCATCCTGAGCTCAATGCTTATTTCTTGGTGAACATTTTCTCTCAACAGTTTTAAATCGTGAGATTCTCGGGGAAGTAGATAATGACCAGTATGGTATGCTTGTCACGTGCTAAGTGATTCATTAATTACCCCCTGCTGTCATGCACTGGTCATAAGACAATCGAAAGGCACATATTATAAGAACACTCATCTACTTTGTTATGTTTTGGAAATAGTGTGTAATTTTTTTTTTAAACCTGAAGATATTGTTTACATTGATTTCTAGAGAGAGTGGAAGGGAGAGAGGAGAGAGGAATGGAGGAGAGGGAGAGGGAGAGAGAGAGAGAAACATTGATGTGAGAGAGACATGTTGAGATGTTGTCTCCCACACGTGCCCCTACCAGAGCCTGTAATTGAGGTACCTGCCCTTGACCAGGAATCGAACCCAAAGTCCTTCAGTGCACAGGCCAGCGCTCTAACCACTGAGCAAAATCGGCCAGGGCAATAATGTGTAATATTAAAAACACATCTCCAAATCATAACATCTGAGCTTTGCGAGAGACCAAAATGATCACTTAGTTTAACTACCGAGCTGACGCTTGTGTGCATTTGCAGTTAGGTCAGTCCAGGATGATACCCTTATCAACTCAAGAGGCAGCTTATTTTACCTTTTAAGTAGCTGTGATTCTTGTGAGGTTCTTTCTAACTTTACTCAAAATGAGCATACTTTCAGTTTTCAGCTATCACGTATTTTTTTAAATAAATTTTATTGATCTTTTACAGAGAGGAAGGGAGATTAAGAGGGATAGAGTTAGAAACATGGATGAGAGAGAAACATCGATCAGCTGCCTGTTACACGCCCCCCACTGGGGATGTGCCCGAAACCCAGGTACATGCCCTTGACCGGAATCGAACCTGGGACCCTTCAGTCTGCAGGCGATGCTCTATCCGCTGAGCCAAACCGGTTAGGGCAGCTATCACGTATTTTAATTGATTTATTATTTTTTTCTTGAGGTTTTTGTGGAATGAAGATAATGCATCTTTCCATAAAAACCCTTCGGCTTTTGCGGACTACTACCATGTTTCCTCTGGAATTCTCTTGCTGTCTCAGTTGAGTTCAGTATTACTCATCATTTCCATTGTGGATGGTCCCTTCCGAATGAGCTTTGGTTTATTGATATCCTTTTAATGTTGGTGCAAAATTGAATCTAATATTTCATATAAATTTGGATAAGTCCAGCGTAGTTACTACCTATATCTATTATTCTAAATTTTAGATGCTGTATTAATGAACTCCAAGATCATACTAGCTTATTTTTGGTAGCTACATTATCTGTGTAAATAATTTTGTATTAATTCTGATTAAAGGACTGTCTCAATACAGATTGAATTAGTGGCTCATTCTTTGAAGGGTCCATAGCATTTTTTACAGACTGCTATTGCACAACAAAGTGCAAAGATGTTCTACCTATTTTATCGTGTTCTTACATTTGACTATGCGCTCTGCATAGGTGAATTTTTCATTTTTTTATTATAGTGACTAATAATTTATGTTACCCAAAACATGTTTGTCAAATAAATGTTGAATTAATTCCTTTAAAGGGAACTAGTTAAAAAAGATCACTGTACCATGTCACATGAAATTAAAAAAAAATTTTCAATTATGGTTTACATTCAATATTATTCCGTGTTACTTTCAGATGCACAGCAAAGTGGTTAGAAAATTATATATTTTACAGAGTGGTTCCCTCAATGCTTCAAGTACCCACCTGGCCCTATACATAGTTAGCACGATATTATTGACTATATTCCCCATGCTGCAATCTACGTCTCTGTAACTATTTTGTAAGTACCAATTTGTACTTCTTTTTTTAAATGGTTGATTTCAGAGAGAGGAAAGGAGGGAGACAGAGACAGAAGCATCAATGTGAGAGAGAAACATTGATCTGCCATCTCCTGCACGCCCCCCTCCCCCGGGGATCAAACCTGCAACCCGGGCATGTGCCCTGACCAGGAATTGAACAGGTAACCTCCTGGTGCATGGATGATGCTCAACCAACTGAGAGCCACACAGGCCAAGCCCAATTTGTACTTTTTTTTTTAATGAAATAAATGTCTTTATGAATGTTATTAGAGTAGAAGTTCAGATTGCAATGAGGTAGGAACCAGACATTTCTCTTTTGTATTTAAAAGGTTAAGTTCAATAGCCAAAAAGAAGTCATTATTAAAGAATGTATATAAAGAAATATATAACTTAAGATATCAATGAGACCATTACATTGTTGAAAGTAATTCTTTAAAAAAAATTTTAAATCTTTATTGTTGAAAGTATTACATATGTCCCCTTCCCCCCACCCCCCACCAATTTGTGCTTCTTAATCACATAGTTTTTTATAGAAGAGGCCCACAGAGATGAATAAGCTCATCTCCTTTCCTAAAGGCCTGCTTATACCAAACCATCCAGTTGACGAGTTGTAGAACTTGAGTCTTATGAACATCAGGAAAAGGGATTATGAAACCCAATAACTTAGTCAAGCATGTGCCCTATGTATGCCTCCAACCATACAACCACTGGACATGTAACAGTATGGATGGGTTACTGCGCAGATTCAACACCTACCAAGGCAGAGTAACAGCTTTGGAAGACAGAAGCCACACACAAAGCTGTTCCACAGAACCCTGATGTGGAAACTTTCAGTGAGTTCTGCTGCCTTGGCAGGTACATGTCACCCAACATTCCAGACCAAGGAAAGTTATTTAGAGAACAAGCATGCCTTTCAGGAGATTGCAATGAATCAGACCTTAAACTATACACTAGGGCCATGGTCGGCAAACCGCGGCTCGCGAGCCACATGTGGTTCTTTGGCCCCTTGAGTGTGGCTCTTCCACAAAATACCACTTGCGGGCGTGCACGTACAGTGTGATTGAAACTTCATGCGCAGAAGTCGGTTTTTGGCCTGGGCGAGTCTATTTTGAAGAAGTACTGTTGATATTTGGCTCTGTTGACTAATGAGTTTGCCGACCACTGCACTAGGGGCTTAGAAGATTATGGTTCTATCTATGTTGTTTGTGTTTTTATATATAAAACATATACATATAACATGTACATATATTTGTATCTTATATATAAAAACACAAACAACATAAGAAAGATACCCTTTCCGAATTGGTTTAGTTTAATAAATATTACTTGGTAATAGCTGCTATATTGAACAGAGAGGAACAGCTACCTCAAGGCCTTAAATTCTACTGGATTTTTCAAGCTTGATATTCGACTTCTGGCTTAGCTTTTATAGCAATACTTTCAAATCATGATAAATAAAAAAACACTGAAGCAAGTTCCCCTGACAATGAGATCTTGTGTGCACTGAGGGGATTTGAACACTGGAACTGTAGTTGTCCATGTCTTTGACGTGGCTTACAGCCGGCATCTGTACCGGACACTCAATGGGTCCGTGCTGCCTGTCACTACTTAAGCCAGTTAAGCAGAGAGAGGGTTGCATCATTTGAGCGTTTATTCCAATACTGCCGGCGGTATGGGATAGCAGTAGGTCATTCACAAAATCTGCTCTCCACCCCACCATAAGCCAACTGCTTACATTGTGTAGAAGGGCAAAGATTACATGGGAAGTAGGCAAAAGGGTGTGCCTAAGGGGCAGTTTACAGGTAATGCGGGCTGGAGATTTGCAAAGGCCTGCGGTTATGCAAAGGCTGGGGTCTTCAAGGGGCTGGCGGCTCTGGTTTCTGCAACAAGGTTGTTCATCTTTCCATAACAGGCAGCTCCCTGATGGGGAGGAGGGGCCGCATTTCCAGCTGAGCTCCCAGGTCCCACTGCATCTCCCACCAGGTGACAATGTGCCTTCTTTAATCAGAATAAAACAATCACGATGAACAGAGCATGATTAATTTTTACAATTATAGTTGGTCCCCAATATCCTATTTCTGCCCCTCTCTCATCCAGTCACAACTCCCTTCCTTTCTGTCCAGAAATTCCCATCAGTAAAGTTAGAACCAAAATAAATAGAGCTTATCGCTTGATTCCTGAAGGGCACTTCCATGACCTGACCAGTAAGACATTCTAGCCCTTCCTTGTTAGCACCTCAGGCAGCATTGGTGAGTCAGCACCTGAGAAGGTACAAGAAGGAATCTCCCTGAGGGACTAGGTCCCTAACAGTTAGTTCCCAGTGACTGACCTTCTCCCCAGGCCCACACGTGGAGCCTCTGAGGGTCAAGAAGACCCTGCCTGGCCTGAGCAGAGAATGCCAAGTGGTGAGGCCTGAAGCCCTTGGGCCAACCTCTAGGAAGTCCACTGGTCCAGCCGTTTAGGAAGGAGAGACAAAGGAGAGGAAAAAGCCTGGACTCACTTAGGATTTGCTCTGTGAAGAAAGTCCTCTAACGGTGGCATTCTTTTAAAAAAAAAAATACATATTTTTATTGATTTCCGAGAGAAAGGGGGAGGGAGAGAGAGACTAAAGCATCAATGATGAGAGAGAATCATAGATTGGCTGCCTCCTGCACACCCCGTACTGGGGATCAAGCCCATATACCGGGCATGTGCCCTTGACCAGAATCGAACCCGGGACCTTTTGGTCCGCAGGCTGATGCTCTATCCACTGAGCCAAACTGGCTAGGGCTATGGGTGGCATTCTTGCCTCTGTCACTGTGCAGGGTCAGCAAAGCCATGTTGTGAATTCACGATACAATCCTGCCTGGGAAGCAGCAAAAGCAGACCTGCAAACTGCCTGTGGACATGAGAGAGAGGCAGTTCCTCTGCTGGGACCCACACTGTGCAGGCGGGAGGTGGTCCTGCAAACAGTGGCCACGTTGTCTTACCGGGCCACAGCACCCAGGTCACAGCCCTTGCATGAGGAGCCTCCGGTCTGTCACCCCTTCCTGCCAAGCTCAGAAACGCCAGTGCTAACAGGGGTGTCTTCCTCTCCCCACCACTGCTGGATGCTTTTCCATCAACCACAGATCCCCTCCCGGTACGATTTCTTCCTTTGACTGTAGGAAACTTGAACAATATATTTTTCAGGTAAAATATACAAATATTTATTTTCAAATATTTAAAAGTTTTTATTTAAAACATTCTTTGACTCAGAAATTATTTTTTAGTGAAGACTTGTCACCTCTTGGAGTGGAAGACTGTGTTTTGGCGGGTGTTATTTATGGATATAGGAAAAAGGGAGCAACTGAAAATGGCCAAGGAGACTGCCACACACTTTACAAAAAATAAAATAATTTTTTTGTTGTTGTTTTTCTGGGCCTACTTCCAGCATGGAAAAGTTTTCATCTCTACATAGACTCCTTTAGGAAGCTTTGGATGATGGTGAAGATGGTCTACAGTTTGCCACCCTAACTTCAGCTTTGATGAACATCACCCTATTAGAAGCTACAGTGACCAATGAGCTCCAGAAGTCAGCCTTTTATTAAATTATGAAGCAAGGAGGCCAGCTGGCAGTCATGCCTCGTAGGCAGCTCGCATGATCAGGCTTTCTGACCGAAGGAATGAGTATGGAGAGCTCACCAGCTGTCCGAGCATCCTGGCTCAGGCATCTGGTCCTCCAGGGATTGCTGAAGAACGTGGGAGCGCACCTGAGAGCCATCTGCATGCTGTAATCATCATTGCACTGCTTTTTTCTCGCTGGGTTTCGGAAAACTGTATGAGAATGTAGGTCTGCACTCGATCACATTAAGGTTCACCCTGGAAGACTGTCCTTGAGTTAAAACTACTATGTCACACTGTTCAACGTCTCTGAATGAGAACAGTGTTGAAGAATAACACCAACATCTTTAAACTTTTGGGTGAATCAGATTTATTTCTGGAACTTGTTAAAACTTAAGTGGCTCAGGCCCCCAACGTGGAGCTGACATTAAAAATAGCCTTGAGGATAAAACAGATTGTCCTTCCAAACTCCTTCTAGCTCCTCCGAGTTACACATCCTACTACATGCTGACTCATACACAAACAATAGGCAGATGTTCCTTGAACCTAAGTTTCAAAAGATCCCTGTTTAGAAAAAGTTCTTAGTCATACTCACCAAATTCCTTACATATTGTGAATTTGTGTTTTCAGAGTTATTCTCCCTCTGGCCCTACTGGTCTCCAAGTCAACAGGGAACTCTTGCTAATATTTCATTTTAATTTGACATTGCTTTACTTTGCATAACCACTGCATATGTCTATCAGCTTTTGACTTTTAAAAACATTTTTTAAGTATACAATTTTCTGTCTCTTTTTAAAAATCCCTTATATCGTTTTTATAAAAAATGTATATATATATATGTTTTTATTGATTTCAGAGAGAAGGGAGAGGGAGACAGGGATAGAAACATCAATGAGGAGAGAGGATCATTGATTGGCTGCATCCTGCATGCCCCCTACTGGGGATTGAGCTCATAATCTGTGCATGTGCCCTGACAGGGAATCAAACTATGACCTCCTGGTTCATGAGTCTACCTATGCTCAATCATTGAGACACATTGGCTGGGCACAATTTTTTTTAAGTATACAATTTCCTGCTTCTTCAATATGAGTAAATGCACGAGGCTATAACACTCTGAAGCCACAACTATTAGAACAGGACAAAAGTTTCTGGGTGTTTGTCAATTTTCCACCAATGAGCTACTTAGTGTTTCAAATTTAACTTTCTCACAACTAGGGAAACATGGGCTATTTGAAAACAAACAAACAAACAAAAAACAACTAGAGCAGTGGTTCTCAACCTTCTGGCCCTTTAAATACAGTTCCTCATGTTGTGACCCAACCATAAAATTATTTTCGTTGCTACTTCATAACGGTAATGTTGCTACTGTTATAAATCATAATGTAAATATCTGATAGGCAGGATGGTCTTAGGCAACCCCTGTGAAAGGCTCATTGAACCACCAAAGGGGTCGAGACCCACAGGTTGAGAACCGCTGAACTGGTGGTTAAAGAGCTAGTGTTATTATCTCTAAAGAGCCTTCTTTGAGGAGCGTGTGATTTCTAAGAATCTCAGTTCGTTTGGTCAACAGGAAAGGTCAGAGAAGCCTTTGTAACCAGCCGACTTCTCTGAGTTTTCATTTTACATTTAGAGCGCCCAGTGTTCTAACATCACCCAACCGAAAAGAGACACTGCAGGTGTAATAAAAGTAAACGAGATGAAACAGCTGGCACACGTTGGCCACCGTTAAGAGCTGCAGAACTACCTGTTTTTCCCAAGAATTATGACGTGCGCCATCATTCCGAAGGGTGTAATCACTGCTTCTGGGAGAGGAGCCACCGCGGGAACCAGAGAGGCAGCTACTACCCGACAAAGGGGTGTCTGTTTGGCCCCCTGAAAGAAAACTTCAAATGACCCCTAAGTCAAAACGGTGTAAGGTCGACGTCTTCTAATGAACTTACAAACCTAGTCCCTCTAAGATAGACTCTGGCCCCATTCCCCTTGCTATCTGACTTTGGAGAAACCTCTTTTGAAGTGTTCTGTGTCTATAAAACCTGGATAATAATACTATCTCCCAGCTGGTTGAAATTGTAGGAATTAATTAGTTCCAGCTGGAAAGGTCTTTGATAATGTTAAGTGCTGAATGTTGTGATGATTATAGGTGCAGGTGGAGGCAATGTTTCCAGCACGTCTATCATTAGAAAGGCCTAGAAACTGCAACGGGTGCCAACACCCAGGAGACCAGGAGACAATGCCCTGTGTCATTTGCTCCCTGGGCAGAAGCCGGCTGGCTGCAACTGAGAGCCTCATCCACCTTTCATCCTCCTGGCAAGGCTGTGGCTGGTCTTGGACCTGCCCCCGTGGGCACCGCTTCACTAGGTTTTACTAGGAGCACATCCGTGCTAAGGCCACTTTCTAAGCGAAGCGCCGACACTCTTAGGTCTGTGATGATGCCTGTGACTCTATGAGTCGAGGGAGTAAGTCAGCCCTCCCCCAGAAATCCCTGGAAAATGCAGACGGTCTCTCGGTCTATAGAGGGAGAGGTCTAAACCTTCTTTCAGAGAAGAACAACTTTGCTTTCTTCCCCCCAGACAGACGGATTTTTAAAATCACAAAGTGTTATCTGGAATGTAAATAGGTAAAATGGTTAAAAACTGAGCTTTGTCAGAATGGAGGGTTCTCCTGAACCCTGACCCCCATGCCCAGGCCCCTGTCCCCCATGTCTCCTCTCTCCCTACCCCCCAGTCTGCACCAGCTCCAGGCCTACAAGGCCCTCTCAAGGGACCCTCCCTCTGAGCTTAAGAGCCCAGCTCCCAGGAGAGGAAACAGACCAAGGAGAGAGCGCAGTGCCAGGCCAGGGTCAGACTGCCAATCCGAGGCAGGTGAGCCCCTGACCCTCCACGAGAGGATCATCTTCCAGGGAGCTGGGCCAGAGGGCTGGACCCGAAGCACCAAGGGAAGACCCCACCGGGAGCCCAGGCCTCGGTTGTTGCCTGCCCATTCCCGGGCTGTCCCCACAGGAAGGGCCGTGTCCTGCTCTGGGACACCGCTTCACCCGCCCCCCATGCAGGACATGAGCGCCCCTTCCCAGCCACTGCCCACGAGAGGATCATCTTCCAGGGAGCTGGGCCAGAGGGCTGGACCCGAAGCACCAAGGGAAGACCCCACCGGGAGCCCAGGCCTCGGTTGTTGCCTGCCCATTCCCGGGCTGTCCCCACAGGAAGGGCCGTGTCCTGCTCTGGGACACCGCTTCACCCGCCCCCCATGCAGGACATGAGCGCCCCTTCCCAGCCACTGCCCCAAAAATCGCACCTAGTGTGCTCCTGAAGCTGCTGTGGGTGGGGCTTGTCCCAGGGAGGCGGGGTCTCTAATAGACTGAGCACTGAAAAGAACACACTCGGAGTTTGTGGACCCTGATGTCTAATCAGGTGATAGAAAGTAAAAGCATATTTGCATTTTAAAGCGTGATGAAGCCTAATAAGTAACTCCCTGATGATGACATTTCAGAGGGACTTATTTTGACTGGGGTCTTCCTGGTATTTGTGGTTCAGGTGAAGCAGTCGATTTCCCTCCGTTACATCTAAACTTCTCAGGTGACCTCCCTGTTCTCTCTCTGCTTTTATTTCCTGGCCTCCGGCTATTCTCTGTACCAGTCCATTGAAACAGACTTAAGGATACAAATGACATGGTCACTAAATCCATCGTTCTTTCATTAGAACGCCTCCTCTTCCATCTTTTTATGGCCTTTACATTTTCATATCATTCCTGCCAAATTGAACAACTCTTACACAGAGCTTTAAGTAACACTATGCTGGTTTAGCTGCCCTCCCACTTTTCTGTAGACTCACTTTTTTTTTTTTAACCTTTAAAGGCTTTTCTTCTTTTGATCTCTTAATTGTATGAGTTCTTCAGGCTATTACCTGAGCAAATAATACCTGTATTTAAAATGGTCACTGGTCCCCCATTCTTTATACCTTCACAAAGTGTGATGTACAGAACGCTATTCCCACAAGACTGCCTTAGAAAACAAATGTTCAGAAACACGGGGGAAGAATTCTCTCACTGCACATTCCAGAGACTGTAAAACTGAGTACCCTCTCCTGATCTTACTTCCAGATGGAGTGACCACATGACACAATTTTGGCCAATAAGGCAGAAATTGAAGTCCATTGACCCTTTGCCCTTCTTCCTGCTTTTTCCATGGGCCGGAAGCAGGCACTGCAGTGGACAACTTGTGATTTTGAAGGAAGGGCGAAGTGAGCTGCAGCGATATCAGCTTCCACACTGCAGAGCCCTGATCCTGGGCAGCAGCCTCCTGCCTCCGGCGTTCTCGTTACATAAGAACAATCCCATTTGTTTGCATTTCCAAATCAGGTGATTTATACCTCCTGACTGAACACCCTTCTAACTAGATATAAAAATCAGCATACTATCATCTCTCTTGGAACTTAGGAATGCACACTAGAATATTAAAGGACCTGAGAAAATATTTAAGAGAAATATGTTGAATTTTGTTTAATGAATCATCTCCTAAATTCATTTGATTAAGGGGCCCTTTTTGTTGTGTTGGTATCGAGGGGCCCTTTTATTCTTGTGTTAGATATTATTATCCCATAGGGTTACAGTTCCCTACATTCTTGATTTTCAAAGTGTGATCCCTAGAGCAGCAACTTCTGCTATCATCTGGAAACTTGTTAAAAAACAAAAACAAAACAAAAAAACAGAATCCTAAAAAAAATTCCACACAATCCTAGGCCCCGCCATCCACCTAATTAAAAGATGTCAGCTGAGCCCTCACTGGTTTTCTCAGTGGATAGAGCGTCGGCCTGTGGACTGAAGGGTCGCAGGTTCAATTCTGGTCAAGGACATGTGCCTCGTTGCAGGCTCTATCCCCGGCCCTGGTCAGGGCACATGTGGTGTGTCTCTCTCGCATCAATGTTTCTCTCTGTGTCTCTACCCCTCCCGTCCATTCTCTCTAAAACATCAATGGGAAAAAATACCCTCTGGTGAGGATTAACAACAACAACAAAAATGTCAGCTGAAAAGTTTAGTTCTCCCAGGAAGCTTTTCTGATCCTTCCCCCAAACCAGGGCAGGCCCCCTGCTATACATGTCTGAGGCACATACTTTTCCTTCATTTTTATCTGCTTTTAAAATTATATTTTTATGACTATACTAGAGGCCTGGTGCACAAAATTCTTGCACTAGGGTGGAGGGGGAGACCCTCAGCCCAGCCTGCACCCTCTCACAGTCTGGGAGCCCTCAGGGGATGTCCAACTGATGGCTTAGGCTGCTCCCCATGGAGAGGCTCCCGCCACCACCATTGCACTCACCAGCCGTGAGCCCAGCTTCTGGCTGAGTGGCACTCCCCCTGCCAAAGTGCACTGACCATCAGGGGGCAGCTCCTGCATTGAGCATCTGCCCCCTGTTGGCCAGTGCACATCATACGACTGGTCATTCCGCCATTTGGTCGATTTGCATATTAGCCTTTTATTATAGAGGATGGTTAGTGTATGTTTTACTAAAAACACCTGAGTTTCATGTGGGCTTTAACTGTATTCTCTGTGCCTGATTCTTGTCGGCACTTGAATATTTGGGGGATATCTTACCCTTAGTCTTGCTTTCACGCTCACTTTAAAGGTTCTCTCTCTACCTCACCTATTCACATTCTAGCCAGAAGAGCATGGTGGCAACACATTTCATTTAACATCAGAGGCTTGGATGTGAGTCTTTGTTCCCTTACTTACTAACTTTGTAACTTTGAGCAGTCACAAAACCTTAGATCCATAAATCCTCAGCTCTGTTTATTGGGATAATATTACTTCACAGGATTGGTATAAACGAGGCTTCTGAAGGAAGAGTATAACCTACATAAACATCCTGAAAGTGTAAGATATGTTTTCTAGTTATTAAGATCCTGGGTTGTGTTTATAAGATTTCCAGCTTTGTAGTCAGAGACCTGAGTTCAAATCCCTATTCGTAATATTTATTGTCCATGCAGTTGATTTGGTAATCCATTATTTGCTGAATTTTTTAATGTGTATATTCAACTGCATTCATACTTAATTTAGTATGTATTCAAGTTTGGGTTATCTCTCAAGTTGGCATATATTCTATGCTTTTTATTTTTCTTATGCTTTTTATTCAACTCTTTAAATTTTGTATTCAACTCATCATATCCCTCTTTACACAGGAATGCAATCAATATTAACATAATCTACATTTATTTGGTGATATTACATAAAATTTCTGTACAATAAGTAACAAAGACAAGTAAGAATGAAAAGTAGTACACAGCAATGACCATCATCATACGTGTATAAGTTCTGAATTGTTATTTTTCAAATCACTTTAAACCAACATGATTGCAGAAGTAAAACCCCAGGGTGAGCGATTAAACAGTATTTGAAATAAAGTCATTTGGCCTAATTTTCATAACCACGGATTTCAAAGAATACCACCATCCATGCCAGGTGTGCCAGACAACCCCATTGTCCGTTGTATTGCTATAGGGGCCCAGGTAGTATAAGCCATTCAGGTTTGCAGAGTGACACCTAGTGGGAGAAAACATAAACACAGAACAATCAGACCAGAAAAATATTCCACCACCCTTGTAGTATTTTGCTAGCAAATGATCAAAAACAACTTTATGAATTCTTCCATTTCAGACAAGGAAATATTTATCAGTTTTCAGAAGCCAAGATATTCCTACAACAGATGGTTTTTTAAAAAACTGGTGGATTTTAGCACCATAACAAGTCTGAGGATATGAGCCAGAACACTTGGAGTGAGCATATTGATAAAGAAGAATTTCTGTTCTTAAAAGCCTTTAAACAAAAAAAGAAAAACGAGCAAACAAAGGCCTCGCTTTGTGATCCTCGGCCTTGGCAAGAGTGGCAGTGGGTTAGCGCAGCGAGGTGTGGCGGAGTGCTCTACCACTGCTCTCCACCCCCCCATAATTTGCTCTGACACATTTATCCATCTGCTGCCAAGACACCACTTTCATAATTCCAACTCTTTCCTTCCCCTTTTAAAAATCGCTAGCATATCAATATTTTAACCTCAAGGATAAGAAAACAAAGACTAAACTCACAATTTAAAGTTTTCCTAGCCGGCAACCAAAAATCATTTGTCCAAGTTGCTGAGTTAATTTTTTAATATATTGCTCCAATCTGGGTAAAGTGGTTAGGTTATCAGGCATTTTAAAAAGTTCCCCTTCTTCCTTTAATATCTGTAAACTAGAGGCCCGGTGCACATGGGTGGGGTCCAGCCAGCCCACCCTGATGGGGGCCAATCAGGGCTGGGCCAGCCAGGGGGAGGGGCCGGGGAGGTTGGGAGGGGGCTGATCAGGGCCAGATAGGGTCAGTTGGCCACTGCAGTGTGCCTCATAGCGACCGGCCATTCCGTTGTTCTGGTCACTTGGCTTTTATATATATAGATTTTGTCCCTGGCATGGACTAAGAGTATGTGCAGTGTTATGAAATGAACTGCTGTGTGTTTTTTTGTTGATATAACCAATGAAGAGATGTCAGGCAATAGGATGTAAAGAGAACTTACACAAAGAATAGTTCTGAACATCTATGGAAAACACCCAAATTATATGGTTTTACTGAATTAAAAAAAAACACCATATAATTTGCCCATAAATGACAAGTGGTTGGCTTGGATCATTTACCCATTTGGTAATTCACTACTGCTGACCGCCCTGAAAGTCATCCTAATCTAAATAGATGGAACTAATCAAAAAAGTACACTAAATTTGAAAGTGTCAATAGTGTACTGTGTTTTTAAAACTGCGTGGAGTCTGGCCAGTGTGCCTCAGTGGTTGAGGGTCCACAAAGGAACTAAGAGGTCACTGGTTCCATTCTGGTCAGGGCACATGACCTGGTTTCTGGCTCAATCCCCAGTAGGGGGCGTGAAGGAGGCAGCCAAACAATGATGTTTCTCTCTCATTGATGTTTCTTTCTTTCTTTCTCTCTCTCTCTCTCTCCCTTCCTCTCTCTGAAATCAATA
Source organism: Myotis davidii (assembly GCF_000327345.1). NCBI lineage: Eukaryota > Metazoa > Chordata > Mammalia > Chiroptera > Vespertilionidae > Myotis > Myotis davidii. The sequence continues at coordinate 4,022,519 of NW_006283588.1, forward strand.
AAAATATATTTTTAAATATAAATAAATAAAAGAAAAACTATGTGACAGAAAAAAATAATAAGGAGGAAGAGGTTGATAAAGTTAGACTACAGTAGTAGCAGGCACAGTAGAAGTAACACTAAACTTCTGGGATAATTGGCTTTTTCTCCAGCTTTTCTGATTTCCCACCTGCACAGCCTTATCATCTCCTCTGACTCCAAGGATAATGCAGGTTCCTTGAGTGGCCAGCCACTGAATTGCCTTTGTCCTCCCTGAACCCTATCTTTAAAGTCAGATAGATAATGCATTTGCCCAGGTTCACATGTCTGCCAGCATCATTCAGACACAATACAAGCCGAACAACTGAGCAGATACATGGTTTTGATCTTATGCTAATATTAACCGATGTAATTGTGATGTCTGTATATGGAATTCTGTTCAAAACTAAACATGAAGGGATGGTTGCAATTTGTAAATTATAGGTAAGTTTTACACAACTTACAAGGACCGGGGAAGAAAAAGGAGGAGAAAGAGAAGGTGACCAAAGATGGTTTCTAAAAGAACAAGAAAATTGCTA